>NW_008703942.1:2645268-2711200 GCF_000326865.2 Helobdella robusta
GAACATGACACAACAACACAACGAAAACGTAAATATAAAACAAAACAACAACACAACAACCACAACTTAAATAGACAACAACACAAAACATAACAAAAACATAAATATACAACACAATAATATGAAACATAGAAACACAACAAAAAATAGAACAAAGCAGATACGAACAACAGTAATCAACCAAAACAGAAACATAAAGAGCCAAACATCAACATACACACACACGCGCACACACGCACGCACACACACGCACAAAACAAAAGAGAGCAAAGACAGCATCGTAACTTCACACCAACTGTCCTATCAAACTGTAACATAATAAATAAGCCTTCTTAATTTCGGATGATTTAGTGACAATCAACTACAACGCAGTTGTAACGAAAATAAAAATTCCACTTTTTAGCAATTTATTTTCTGAAAAAGCATCTAATTTTTAGAAGAAATCAAATATTCAAGTACAGTTTTGACTGTGTACTTGAATACTTGAGACAGCTCAAACAAAAACCGCAGACACGCAAATTTTTAAAATTATAAAAATTTTCTCTGCTACCTCGTACGCAATGCGATTACTGCGGTTTAAAGCCATCTCTCACCAATGAAATTGCAACGATTGATGTCATTAGCTGAGAAATGATACATTTTTATGCGTTTCACAAAAAATAAAACCGCTGCTGTTTTAGCTGGCCTCATTCATGCTTATGAGATTTTATTCAAGTCGCTTCACACACACACACACACAATCACACATTCACGGACACAAACATACACCACGCACGGCATATATATATATATATATATATATATATATATATATATATATATATATATATATATATATATATATATATATATATATATGCACACACATACACACGCAAGATATGTTTGCATCCCCGTGCTTGCCTAACTTTCTACTTACTGACACATGCGTCCAGCACACATAAGTTAATTTTATCTTCCAACAAAAGATTGTAAATCGTTTAAAAAATGTAAAAAAAAATAAGCCCTTTAAATGTCAAATAACTGAAATGGATGAAACAACGTGGATTGGTGGATATAAATAAGAGAAATGAAAAAAAATAGAGAGAGAGAGAGAGAGAGAGAGAGAGAGCGGGTTGAAGGAGAGGGTAGCAGTTGAAATAAACAATTGTTTACAAGTCTCCGGAGTCTCTTCAAATGTGTTCTTCCATTCAGTGCACGAACAAACACACGCACGCACGCACGCACGCACACGCACAAACATTACACACACGTATATAAACAGTCGTGGACGCGTACATTCATTCACTTCCTATGTGCCAAGGTACACGTCCATCGAAGCGTCATATGCAAGAGTTTTTCAGATTTGTACAGACTGCATTTGAACCACGTAACTTCTCTACAGCAACAACGCACTCGTAATCACTTGCATTAACTCGCTAACCATGTGGCCCATTTTGCTACCTTTCAAACATGTGGCCCATTTTGCTACCCATTTTCAAACAAAACTAAAACTACACCATCGTCAAAAATCTGCAAAAAGTTTTGTATGTATTATTATGTTAATGTGTTACTGAAAATAAGTTTATTCTTTGTTAAAAAGACGCCGCAATCAAAAAATACGTAATGCAATGCTTGCTAACACACATTCATCTTTACAAACATGCATACTCAAATACATAAAACCCACACATTCATGGTAAAGAGAATGCTTGGGGTACAATGTATACACAAGAATGCTGTATACAACGAACAGACAACGAACATGGTAAAGAGAATGCTTGGGGTACAATGTATACACAAGAATGCTGTATACAACGAACAGACGTTAACAAATCTACATGATTATTTGTGTGTATAGATGTGAACGAACTACAAATAGGCATGCGCATAAACACTTCGAGACTCACGTGTTTATGAGCTTTTAAAAACATACAAACAAGCGTGTAGGCAAACACACGCAAGCAGACAAGCAGGCATACAAAGACGAACACGCAAACATGTCTGCGTCACATTCCCGGTCCAACATGCATAACATTATTTATTTATAAATGCATATTTCCATGAATGCATTATACACAAGGCATTTTATTTCTACATTAGCGAGCGTGCTAACGTAAACATTCATACAACATTGATTGTTCAGATTATAACACTCATGTCTTCTTGCATAACTTTGAATGAACTTGTAAACAACATCAACTAATAATAATTCAACAAACAAATTGACAACAAGCAACCAAGGAGCAAAAAATACGTCATCATAACCGTGATCATCCTAATAATAATAATCATCAACATTATCATCCTCATCACCATCATGATCACCATCATAATCTTGGTGGGTTCATCGTCCTTTGGTGTCTGATAAAAGATATTTCGGCAGACCTGGTTCTCGCCGTTTTACTTCTACTCGAAACGAAAAGCGATGGCACCAAATAAAGAGCAAATGAATGAAGAAGAAGGATATATCGGCAAAGTGTACATTGCATGTCAAGTACACAAAGTCTACTGATTGTACAAATGTGTGTGTCTGTGTGTTGTACATTTTAATTTGTAGGTACTCATCTGTGTACTTAGATGTGTACCTGTTTGTGTACTTAGTTTTTATTTGCAATGGGTCGTATTATTTTTATACTTTGAATGTTTCAATTTGCATGGCATGTGTATTTGTTGACTCGAACTTGTGCAGGTATTGAAGTTCTGGTTTAACGGTTTTAAGCATGCAAATATTTGAGTTTGTGCGTTTGTATTTGCTTCTATGTGCAGTTGTATGTGTGTGTGTCCTTATGTTTGTACAGTGTGTCATTTTATCGATAATTGTACTTTTGTATGTCGAAGATTGCACAGCTGATGTTGGAATGAATTGTACGTGTGGATGCTTGTGTGCGTATCTCGCTCAAACAGTGGTCGGTCGGTGTGTGTTGACATGACGTCAGCTCCATTGCCATTATTGATATTACCAGTTTTCTAATCACATACAAACACACACATACACACACAAACAACACACATATACTTATTTATATAACTTTTTCGAAGAAGTATTTAATGTAGCTCCATCTTCTACCTCCAACAGCATAATATTTTCACTAATAACCTTAAAAAATGTTCATACTCGTCACAGGTCTTAAAGCCCAAAATGTTAAAAAAATAATTCAGATTAATGTTTGCTCCCCATCTTGGTTGCATTTATCATAGTTGCCTCATTTTTTTCCACATCCGATTCATCATCATTATCACATCAAAAATTATAATCCTAATCATCATATTATCACCAATATTGTCGTTATTTTCTCATTTTTTAATTTATATATGAACAGTTTTTTAGCGTTTCAATTGTCGTCATCATCGTTGAGATCATCTTTTTTTCATATTCATCATCATCATCTTCTTTACCTTCATCTTCTTCATCATCATCGTGTCATCTTCATCATCATCTTCTTCATCATCATCATCTTCTTCATCATCTTCATCATCTTCATCTTCTTCATCATCATCATACCATCATCATCATCATCATGGTATTATTTTCACCCCACCACCACGGGCACACCCTCAGTAAGGTTTTCATGTTTTTATTTTGAGTAACTGCAGATTAAGAAACTAAAAAAAATTAAAAAAGAACGCCCACGCATTCTAAAACCAAAAAACAAAATTTAAAAACAAAAAAGATATGGAAAAACAAGGAAATGAAACAAATAGCAAATGGAAAAAAAACAAAAAATGAAAAAATGGGAAAATGAAATGTGTAGCCGGCGGCAAAGACAATAAAAAACCATAATGACGTAAGCAAACAAGCGCAAACTCCATTTTTGAAATATATAATTTTTGGTATTGCGGCCGGGAAAAACAAAATATAAATACTAAACAACAGTAAGTAAAGTACATTTAAAAGGAAAAAATATTTATTTTTGTTACAAATGCTGGTGTCATCAAAGCAAAAAACCCAAATCAAAATATTTCAAGCGTCAATGTAAAATGTAAACAAATTTATGTAAACAAAATAAATGAAAAATAAAGAAATTCAAAAAAGGATAGAAGGTCTGTAAAATTCTACTGAACTTCAGAGGAATCTAAATGACGCTCAAACACAAAACAAATGATGTGCGAGAGTCTTCAGATCAGATTCGAACCGAGTGCTACACGGATTGCAAAGCGTACCAGGTGACTTTAGCTATTAGGCCATCAGACTTTTATGAAGGAATCATCATGTAATATGAGAGCTTACAGACAATAAATATATACCATGTGTGTATTGTATCCACAATTTGAAACCTAATGACAATATTCTTTGTATGCTGTAACTATAAAGATTAACAAGTAAGTACTTAAAAAACGTTGATTTTCATCAATTTATGTTGCAAAGAACAAACATCCGTTCATTACACAAACCCTCAAATGTAAACAATAAACAGCATTTATGAACATGTAAGAGCAACAACCAGAGGTATAAAACAGACAAAAAAATGTAAAATACTGGGAATACAATTGAAAGTGGTAAAAACGATATGAATGTAAAAGAATTACAGAGCCATAAAGAAGATGGCAAGCAGGCAGACATTTGCAAGGACACATAAATGTAAATCAACGTGCATACATTCAAACAACAAAGATAAATAAATCTCAATCTTAAACCGAGACCAGTGTAACCAGTCTAAACAATCATAAACATTATTTACATTCTTATTAACATTGCATAGACGAAGCAATTATTTCGTAAATAATTGTATACGTTATCAAATCGATTGAAATCATTGCGTCAGAATGTAATCAACATAAGCATCCACGAACATCCCATAAACAAACAAACAAACAAGCAGACAAAAACACAAACAAACACACAGACAAACAAAAACACAAACTATCAATCAAACGAACAAACGAGCAAACAAACGAACGAACAAAACAAATAGTTGTAAACACCACAAACAAACATTTGAATAATAATAAAAACCACATAAATAAACATACAAACACCTCATAAACAGTTGTGAGTAAACATAAACTATGCATTAAACAATTGAGCGGAGGACAATATAGAAAGGAGCACACAGCACGCATTAGTTTTCTAATTAATTCCTCATTAGCAGATGCTTCTAGTTGCTCCGTCTCCTCAAATGAAATTTCGATCGCTCTCTCTCTCTCTCTCTCTTCTTCCTCTTCTTCTTCTCCTCTTGTTTTTCCATGCAATAAAATATTATGGTCTGTTTGTTTATGAGAATGTGCATTGTTCTGTCCTGTTTGTCGTTATTTAGTTGCGAAGGTTTTTGTCTCTTATCTGGCATGTTTGTATATACTGTTTGTTAATTTTGCAAAACGTATGAGACTGGTGTATGGTGAAAACATAAGTAAATGTATAATCGTTCACTTGTGTATGTAACTTTTAGAAGAGTTGTTGAATAGTTCGAGATTGATGTGTGCATGTGTGTTTGTTTGTTTGTGTGTGTGTGTTTGTTTATGTGTGTGTTTGTTTACGTGTGTGTGTTATTTTGTAAGCTTTTGTAAATTGTATGTTTCAGTAACCTAACATTAAACCACGTTTTTCCATCTTTAACACATAAAGGCTAAAATAATTAATAACACAAAAAGTTATAAGTGACGATATGATGTTGTATATCATATAGAATGATATAAGTGACGATATGATATTGTGTATCATATAGAATGATATAAGTGACGATATGATATTGTGTATCATATAGAATGATATAAGTGACGATAGGATATTATGTATCATATAGAATGATATAAGTGACGATAGGATATTATGTATCATATAGAATGACGATATGATATTGCCTATCTAGCAGGTAATTGAATGGTCCAAACAACCAACTAATTAATGAGAGACAAAAACTCTTGCGACAGATCTTTTTAAAATATCGTCATCATCATCATTACCATCATCGCCATCTTCAACATTAAATAGAACATCGAATGGTATAAAGTAAAACGTCGTTCGAATAGATTTAAAAAATGTATGGGAGAGCAAAAGAAAATATTTCTCCAGTTAAATTTTCTTCTTGCATCTTCTTTGGATCGGTTAATTACTTTTTGAAAGGTTGCAATTTGCATTTGAAACATCAATGGTCTGGTCGGACTGGAAGAAAAAATTTTGCGTTCTTTTGCTAATCGGTTTAAACATCTATGTTATCGTCGTCGTCATCATCATCGTCATCATCGTCATCATCTCCAGTAACAAAAAAGATGTCATTTTCATAATCATCATTATCACAAGCAACATCATTTTCATAGTCATCATTTTCAATTTCATTTTCATGGTTTGTCTACAAATCAGAAATCACTATCATCATCTTCATCATTATCATTATCATCATCATCCCCATCGTCATATTCATCGTTATCGTCATCAACCACGTCCTTATCAACACATCATTACATCATTATGATATGATATCTATCGTTATCATCATCATCCTCCTCCTCATCATCATCATCCTTACTATCATCATCATCATCAACAACATCATTTGAATTATTTGCATCACTGGCTCGGACCGATAATTGATCATAATCACTGAAATCATCTTGCATAACATCTACATCATCATTGTCATCATCATCAACACTATCATCACCGAGTCATTATCACTATGTGAATCATCATTATTTACTATCATCACTGCGTTCCCAGCATATTCATCGTCATCATCATCTTAGCAACATTATCGTAATAGTATTGCCAACAACGTTATCACATCATCACATCAAAACACAACAACATCATCACATTAACAACAACATCATCACATTAACAACAGCATCATCGCATTATCATTAAATCGTTATCACCACCTACCTTCATCTCCATTGCTATTGAGGACTTTTTAACAGTCTCAATAAGAATGACATCGAAAAAACAACAACAACAAACAATAATTACAACAACTACAACAACAACAACAAACAAATCAAATAGAAACATAAGCCAAAACACAACTATGGCAACAATCACAATTGGCAAAAGTTACAACAAAAATAACAACAACATCAACAGCAGCAGCAATAACAACAACTGCAGCACCAACAACAACAAACCCCAACCGTCGAAGCGTAACGACCCGGGAAAAATTGCTTGCAGGAAGCGCTAAGAAAAGCAGCCATGCAAATCAACATGGAGAACAAGAAAGCGTACATGAAATAAGATTGATGTCGCTCGTTCGATCATAACAATATGAAGAACCTGTCCGAAACCTTTATCCATGCATTTCTCATCTTTTTTGTTGTTGCTGCTTTCCTGGTAGTAGTAGTAATAGTAGTAAAGTAGTAATTGTAGTTGTTGTAGCAGTAGTAGTTATTGTTTTTTGTTGTAGTAGTAGTAGTAGTAGTATTTTAAGTGTTAGTAGTTATAACACTAAAAACAATATCAGTTTTGTAGTGGAGACAAAGGTTTTAATTGAAGTAAAAGTAGTGGCTGTTGTTGTTATCCTACTGGTAATATTAGCAGTAGTAGTTGTTGTAGTAGTTATGACAGTGGTGGTTGTGGTAGCATCAGCAACTGTTTCATTTATTTTACTGAGGTAGTTGAGCCAACGACATGTCTCTTTATGTGTCTTCATTTGCATGTGCATATTTCAATTTATTGTTCGACATATTTGTGTAGAGGGCCGGCTGGAAGTTTTCATTTTCTGCTTGTTAATGTGAAAGTGACGTACAGTGTTTAGGATCACGTGGTTGGCTCAATTGACTCGCACGATAGCTCAGACGGTAGGAACGCCAATACATACACTGTCCTCGTCGTCGCTAACTGATCTGGTTCAAATGTTGTCTGTCTGAATCTCAAAAGATGCATCGTTTTAAGTTTCATGCATATAATGGTTTCACAAAAAAAAACACCAAATCAACACAAAAATTTAACTGCTGCCAAGTGGAAGGGTGTGTTTGTCAGACCAGCCTAATGAGTGAAGAACTGAAAATATTAGTATAACATTTGATCTGCTAGACATTCATTTCTATTTTTCAAATTTTTGCACGTTCCTGTACGAGTCCCTGTATGTTTTGTGGAAGAATTATAAAGGTGTGTCCAGACATAGACATATACTGGCATATATGTGTGTGTGTTGTGTGTGTGTGGTGTGTGTGTGTGTGTATAGATCCATTATGGAAGAACTTATGTCCAGTTTTTTGTTTTAAAGTATTGTTTCTATGTTAAAATTTCTCGCACAGATGAATAAATTGATTGATGGACATATGTACATGCATGTTTGCGTTTGTTATTAACTAATTACTACATCTATTTAAACACGTGTGTGCGTGCGTATGTATGTATGTGTGTGTGTGTGAGTTGTGCGAGTGTGTGTATATGAATGTGTGTGTATGTGTGTGTGTGTGTGTGTGTGTGTGTGTGAATGTATGCACGTGTGTATGATATAAAGTTATTGTAACATCAGAGCAACATCAATCATACACGCATCATAGATCTATTGGTGGGTATTTGTATATCTGACTGAGTCACTCGTATGGTATATATCTGGATAACGTACAATATATATGCATTTAAAAGTATGTTGTATGTGTGTGAAGTAGAAGTTCTGTATGATTTAATTAGCAAACCAATTATGAATTAATAAGCATACTACTTCTGTTGAAACGTGTTTGTGCAAATAACGCATGTTTATTGTTCCGTTTAGTTATTGAGAACAAGAATTGCATTTAAATTGAAATAATGCGATGTGCAACTATTGAAATGTATAAGTTGGGTTGTCTTGTATTCTATGTTTGTCTCATAAACCAGAAGAAAATCAAACAAAATAAAAGTTAATTTACTACAAATCATACATTTCCGTAGTGACGCTTGTATTGCTTGCGATGTAAGACAAGTAGTAGTTCGCTTTGTATAAATATCTTACTTGAGTATGTATTTATGTGGTGATAAAAGAATGGATTGTGCATGACAAATATAATTGGATAGATGTTGTCACTGTATGTAAGTGTGTGTGTGTGAAAGTGTGTGTGTGTGTGTGTATGTGTGTGTGTGTGTACGTGTGGTGTGTATATGTGTGTGGTGTGTATGTGTGTGTGTTTGTGTTTGACGTTTTTGGACAAAATGATTGATGATGCTGATAACGTCAATTTGGATTTGATAAAAATAAAAACTGTAATAAAATAAAATAAAAATGATATTCAATCAAATTTAAAAGCTGAAATCAATACAAATGTTACTCACGTGCATGAAACAAATTATAACAAACATGTAAAAATGTTCAATAATAACAACTCATGAGAATAAACAACAAACACACACAACACACACACCCACACACACACACAAATAAAATCACGAACGCACAAACACAGACAGATAAAAGGAGACATACAACACAATCAACGTGGATTTGCCTCAAATGCACGCTCACACACATACTTACTCAAACACGCACACAAACAAACTCTCACACACACACACACAAACAAACAAACTCACACACACTCATGCAAATGTAGAAAAGAGATGGACAGTAAGATAGAAATATTCTGGAGCGCACATAGAGCCAGACACCTCAAAGACATCAATTTGAGCGACTTGCCTCCGGAGAAATGAGCTTAAATTTATTCTTGAGCAATCTCCTAGAGACCAACTCTCTGAAAGAAGAATGATAAAGACAAAATAATATTATAAGCAATCTATATAGAAAAAAACCTATTCAATAGAAAAAATGATGTAAGGAGAACCAATTCAGAAGAGGTAGAAAAATTTTTTTGCAGGTATTTTTCATCTGAAAAAGTAACCAGAAAGTGCATCTAAAAATGGAAAATGTAATTATTTCTTGACGATTTTTTTGAAGATTTGAAGATTTGATTATTTTTTGTCAGATATTTTTACATAATTTTTGTCTATGGTAAAAAAATTGGTGTTTCAATATTACCAATTGTAACGAAAAATAATTTTTTAATGATTTATTAATTTGTACGTGCAGCTTGATGAACCAGATGGTGGTCAGATGTCCGAACATTGGAGTGTGCCAGCAGGTACTGCCCAGATCCACCCTGCACCAACATCTTCTTAACAGGTACTCTCTATATCTTTATTAATTATTTAATTTAATTAAATCAATTAATTAATCATTTAATCGTGTTTTAGTTTTTAGATTGAAAACATTAATTAACCATTCCAAAGAATGAAGTAACAAGAAGTTGTATGAAATTTTTTTGATTAGCACGCTGTCCACCAAAATCTAGTTACGTAGTTCAATTCCAATGTTTCATCCATGCACCAGGGAGTAAGAAGTTTCTCCGCTGCACATGAATGAACAAAATTTACATTAATTCCATTTTAATGATTAATTCAGTCACACGTTTATATTCATTAATATTTTTTTACTGAATCACCTACTCAGTCGTGCTTCATTTCGTTTTTTCTTTTGTTCATTTGTTTTTCACACATTCATTCATTCATTCGCTCGTTCATTCAATCGTTCGCACGTTCATTCAATCGTTCACTTGTTCGTTCGTTTGTTTGTTTCCATAATTTATTTGTCTGACGGTTCACCAAACCGTTGAATGACTTGCATTATCTGTTCCTTGATGAACGTAGAACTTTAAGTATGTTTACATTCGTCGAGATATTTTTTAAGAAATTAATTTTTCTTCAACTTGTTCTTTGTTCATTGTTTTTTTTAATCAGCTGATCAAACTTTTGTCTACTAACTTACATATTCTTACGTTTATCTGAGCATTTATTAGATAATATTGAAAATGTACTTGATTATTTTCAGATTTCAAATAAAATTCATTAAATGAATTATCTAGAAATTTTTTTAAGGGTTGTACGTTAATTTAGCTACTACCGTTAATAATTTCATAAGAATTGTTGTCAATTGATTGGGGAAGCATTGCATCTTTAACGTCCATCATCAATATTATTTATTAAAAAAATCCTCATCATTTTTATCATCATCATCATCATCATTTATAACTAAGGTGTCTAAATTTTTATTGTAAAAACTGACCGTGACCTTTACCGTTATCATCATCATCTTCATCATCGTTCACATCATCTTCATCATCATCATCTTCATCATCATCGTCCTCATCATCCTTATTATCATTGTCATCAACGTCATCTTCATCCTCATAGCCATTATTACCAATTTGATGGTTTGATCTTTCCATTTACCGCTAGCTTGTCTCTTTCAAATCGTGTCATGTCATTCATATTTCCCAACTTCATCGTCGTCGTCATCATTATCATCACTGCTTCTATCGTCATCATTATCATCACTGCTTCTATCGTCATCATTATCATCACTGCTTCTATCATCATTATTAATCGTCATCATTTCCAGTTTTCGTCATCATCGTATCTTTCGTCACGATCATCATCATAAAAGAAGAATAATAAAAAGAAATAAATATTACAATTATTATTATTAATATTACAAATAAAAACACTAATGATAATAATAATAATTATTATTATTATATGCATTATTATTTTAATAATAATCACTTCTCGCTATATCATCTTTCAAAAGCAAATGAGTGTATTATATTTATATATTTGCATATCAGTTGGTCAGTGTCCGTCGGTTTGATTATTATTATTATTATTAACAGTAGTAATAGAAGCAACAGCAGTAGTAGCAGTAGTAGCAGCAGCAGTGGTAGTAGCAGTAGTAGTAGTAATAGTAGTAGCTATTTTTATCTAATGCTAAATCAAAGCAATATTTGTTCTAAAAATTATCTCCATCTTGTTAATTGTATTATAAAATTATAACATTAATAATTAATTAAGATGCAAAGGGAGTCGATCTAAAAATCTCATCACCAGTACCAGCAACAACAACAACCACATCAACAACATCCATCAGAGCATCACCAACGGAGATAACGTAAACTACATCAACGACATCAATAGAAACAAATCAACCAACTATAACAACTGCATTAACACCATCGCAAACAACAGCAATAACAACAACATAACCAACAACAACACAAGCCTCAACAGCATAAACAACAACAACAACATAAACAACAGCGTAAGCAACAGCATGGAAGGCAATAACATTCCTCTTACATCTAACGCAACATTTGTAACCAAAATATCATCAGAGTGTCCAGTACAACAACAACATCAGCAGCAACAAGAATGTTTTTGCAATTGTTCAAATGCAACATCATCAACATCACTACTACCATCCTCTACAAAAACATCATCATCACCATCTTCCATATTGGTATCAACAACGACAACGACAGCTACTACATCAACCACAACAACCACAACGTCAACAACAGCATGTGAAGCAAGCAATAACAAAGCAACACATTCAACTTCATACAACGCTGCCGATGACGATGACGACGATGATGATGAGAAAGGTAACGAGTATCATATCATATATCATATCATATCATATCATCATATCATCACATCTCACTCACCATTTCATCTGATCTGAATGTTCTAAATAATATTTTATTAAATTTGGCATTACAATATAATGTTATGGTTGATGTAGTAGCTGTTAGTATAAACTAACTCTCAAAAGACATGTGTTTGGCATAATGTTTCTGTTAGAAACGCAATTGATCGAACGATCAAATCCGTCAGCAGACATTTCAGTGACCATCATACACACCGCATGCTTCAAAACAATTTTTGTTTTTCTTTACATTCGAACCTTCCACAATGGGCGAAAATGATGCAAGGTCATCTGCACACACACACCGTCACAAACGCACATGATTTTCAATCTTATATCCTCAGTAGAGCAGAGCAAAAATGCATTTGGCACATCAACACAACGACCTACTGACCTACTTACTCCAATTTATATAGGCCAGATCAACGGTCAAACAGGAGAAACCAACCAATCATCAAGTACCAAGATCAGATCAACCAACCAATCAGAAATGAGAATTTCAGAAGAAAAATTTATTGATTTAAGAGATCGTATTTCTGTTCTGCACATATACAGAGGTCAGAGTTCATGTTTGGGCATCAGCATTGTTGGTGGCATCGATACTCCACTCGTTAGTTTTCTATTGTATTAAATTGCAATTCTTTTACGTTGTTATGCCTGGTTTGTGGTATGTTGTTGATGCTTCGTGCGGGTGCTGATGGTTTCACTTGTTGCTGTTTGTTGCTTTCAGTCGCAGTTGATTTTTGCTTCATCCGGTATGTGATAAGTCATCATGTCAGATTCATTTGTTCAATTTACAATTTTGAAGTGGTTTTGTTAGTTACGTCACTCAATTCCATTCGCTCATGGTTATGGAGTTATCATTTTAATATAATTATTAATTAATAGGTCTTCAAATTTTATTAACATGGCTGAGAGTTTTGTTTCAAATTTTAAAAATTAATTTATCTGCGCAATTTGTTGCAATTTATTTCATATCCCCTTAGTGAACTTTTTAAAAAACTTCACGAAAAATGTTGTCCAAGTAAATTGCGTCAGTTACGTTGCTACTTGCTGTAGTTTTAAAATTGAAAAAGTGATTGGCCATCTTCAGAGGTTTATTACTTATAAAAGCGAAATATTTGACAATTTAAGCTCCAATCAAACGCAGCCGCGTCTTCATTGAAGTTTGAGCTGCAGCCAACGTGCAACTTAACACAACGCACTCCACGTTGAGATGAAAGGCAGACTCAACATTGTAGAAATATCGCTATACAGTTTACAGAAATTAACTGATCGAAACACCTTCATACAACTACTAATGCAACAATGTATACACACAACGATACATACATCAGAATAACAGTAAAAGGACACACACACACATGCAACAATAGCAACCTTAAAAAACACACTTTGTACAACACACCATCTGCAACAAACTGATAAAGTTAAAACAAACAGACAAACAAACAAACAGAAGACGTTACAAAAACGCTGCAGTTGTCACGTTGAAATAGGATTGACGCTCAACTGATAACTGGATTATGTTGCGCTGGATTGACGAAAGGGATTTAAATAAAATTCTTCCACTGTGATCATTTTTGTATTTATAAATTTTATTGTCCTTACTTCATTTCTGCTTATTTCATCACACTTTAAAACACAAGATCAGCACAAAAACATGCTACGTGTTAATATTTATAATGTATCTTTAGTTCCATGTTGCCCTCAACTAATTCGACCTACCTGGCATTGCTGTCGTTCGTTTTTGTTATCATGTCAAAAACCATTTTAACAAATTTTAAATTATATCGGAGTACTAATAGTTTTGAATAATTACTATTTTGAATACCGAAAACATTTCATGAAACAGAAATGAGCATCTATAAAATTAAATTCTTTCAAAAAACGTAAAATATAAACTTTTATGAAACAGAGGAATAAATCAAAAGCTTGAAACAGCCAAAAATTTGATTTCAGACGAGCGTGGTAGTTCAGGAAGTTCACAAGAATGGAGCAGCATACAGAGATGGCAGACTCGCTCCTGGCGATCATATAT
Source organism: Helobdella robusta (assembly GCF_000326865.2). NCBI lineage: Eukaryota > Metazoa > Annelida > Clitellata > Rhynchobdellida > Glossiphoniidae > Helobdella > Helobdella robusta. The sequence goes on from NW_008703942.1 coordinate 2,659,681, forward strand.
TGCAAGTACGTCTCTGACTTTTCCACAAATGTGTGTGTGTTGTGTATGTCTACGTGTGCATGTGTATTTGTGTTGTGTGTGTCTACGTTTGTGTGTGTGTGTGTCCCACTTGTTTTATCCTAAAGTTAGTGTTTCCATATGGTGAATTTTTTGTGCAAGTGTTTGCGTATGCGAGTTTATCTGTATATCTGTAAATAATGGTAAGCAGAAGGTAGAAAGGCAAAGAAGGTTGTGACAGTTGGGTGGTAAAAAAGAAGAAGGCGCCTGAAAGTTTCAGTAACATTGCAATGAATTTAAATTTGTTTCAATAGTTAATTTCATAACAACACGTTTATACTTTAATAGAAATAGCTCCATCATTATTTTCTTACAGATGGAAGCATCTGATCAATTAATTGTCATTATTAGGTGACGCTGAAACTGCTGAATGGATTGTAAGAATTACTAAATATTTCGGCAGATTCCGTGTTTCTTATTTTGAGTGATTTTGATTTCTTGCTAAGGAAATTATTTTTTTTGATGCAAAAAATATTTCCGCAGATGTTCAAATAATGCCTGATATGAATGAATAATTTTGTACGAACGTTTGAAAGCAACATTCAAATCGAGTTGTACGTTAAATGAAACTTCAAAAATTGAAGATTTCAGAAAAAACTTTGATGAACATATTTAGTAGAGAAAAAAAAACAAAATAATTATAATCAAATTGATGGAGAAATAAATTAAAAAAATGTTTAATTATTTAAAATTGGGCCATTGAATTGTTTTATCGCCTCGTTGAAGGCCTTCGGCTGCGCGTTAATGAAGATTTTATTCAGCTATAGACCACTGCAGCGGAGGCAGGACAACTTCGAAATGAGTACAGTACATCTGGCAGATTCATTTCAGGCTCCTGCGAAACGAGATGTTGTTGAAGTGTGTGCTGAATAAGTATAAGTTTGAAATCTATAAACACTGCCGCAGTGTTCTTCTGCTACCTCATACCATTGTCAAAGATCGTTTTTATGCTCAAAAAGTTATGTCTGTTCTTCTTTTGTAAATGTTGTGTGATTTGTGAATAATATTATAGTAATGGTATAATGATGGTTACGTAAATCTATTTTTTGCTCTTCAAACACAATACCTCTTCTTATCTTAAGACTGCCAGCTTTCGTGTTTCAGCTGCCACTGAGTATTTGTGTTAATTTGTTTGCACCGCGTAACGAAGAGAAAATAACGTAGGCTATAAAGTAAGAACATTGGTACCGCCGAGAAGAGCATTGTTCCTGTTTTATTGGCCATAGATGCACGCAGTTAAGTCCAGTCAATGATCAGTAAAAACCACCAACAGCAACTTTCAAGATGTCACCCTACGTGCTGATGTATGCTCCAGTGTTTATTCCAATGTGCCAGTGTAAATTTCAATTCACGTGCTAATGTATGTGTCAGTGTATGCTACAGTGTATGTGCCAGTGTATGTTTCAGTGTATGTGCCAGTGTATGTTCCAATGCACATGCTAATGTATGTGCCAGTGTATGTGACAATGTATGTGCCGATTTATGTGGAAATGTATATGCAATTTTTAATTGTAACCAAGCTATTAAAAATAAAGTACATAGGATCGTTTACTGCTTATGAACGTGTCTGAATTTGCATGTGTTTGTGTTTATATATATATATATATATATATGTGTGTGTGTGTGTGTGTGTGTGTGTGTATATGAATATGAATGTGTATGAGTTTGCATCGTATGTGCATATATGTAGGGTACATGTGCACCGAAAAGTATATTCCAGTACCCGCTCGTTATGTCCTACGTACATTTATTTTAACTTTTGGAAGCTTGAAAAACTTTTCCATCACAAGTGTTTCTAGGCAACCTAATGGTTTCAACTTTAACAATGCTTTTTATCGTTAATTGCATGCGCTAATGTTGCGTCAGTTAATTAAACCAGTCAACTGGAGGCATGTTGATATGCGAAATAATTGGCTTTAAGTTTTTTTAATTTTTGAGAATAAAATTGAAATATTTTAAAAATTTAATACGCTCGTGTGCTAGCCTGAAACAAAAAATGTAAAGCCTTCAGTTTCAAACATACTTTTCCAAACGGTTTCCGTTAGGATGTTGAATCTACTTTCTAAATGCAACTCAGCAAGAAAGTTTTGAAATTTTTTTGACACACGGTCAAATTGATTGTGACGTCAAAAATTGACACAACGGCATGTGTGTCAATTTGACGAAAGCATGAATTAACGAGAACATTTTTTTTAATTGTAAGACCGCAGCTGATCTTGAAGCAAATTTGACTATGAATTTATACATCTTAATGCTTTACTTTAAGTGCGTTTTTTCTAACATTTGATTCATATTGCAAATGTTCACATTCATGTTTCTAAGCAATGTTGCAACTTGTGTCATACGGTTAAATATTAAAATTGTTGTCAAATATATTTAATTTACATTGTTTCTTAACTAATTGAGATTGTTCTTAAGTATAAAACTAATATGCAACATTTCAATTTGAAATAAATAAATTTTTTTTAATTTGCTGCTGGCATTGTTAGCTTGCTGGTCGATAGGAGATATTCAAATCTATTTGCCATGGAGTCAATTATAATGATTCGGAACAAACACATCCAACAAGCTCCATACGTTGGCAAGCCATTAAATAATATGAATTGTGTTTTTACATGCATGCATTAGGAATGCATTCATTTCTTATATGTTCGCATTCACATGAGTGAATGAATGCGAACATATAAACATGTAAACTTGCATGATTCATATATAAACACACACTTAAAAATCAAACGCGTGTTTAAGTGTATGCTGTGATATATTCATTCACTCCTATTTTCATTTATTTACTCAATACATTATGTTCATGAACACATGTTTAAACACATACATGTACTTGCATGCATGAATGTATGTATGCATGCATGCACCCATTCATTCATGCATGCAAGCAAATATGGTTGCAGGCATGCGTGTTTGGAGTGTTACTCTCAAATGGAGAGTGAAACGTGACCGCACAAAGCAAACATCAACATTTGCCGATCGAGAAATATTTCTGCACGCAATAAATAAAACATTCTTACTCCATTAACTTCGTTTATTATTTCTTGCGCAAAATGTTTTTGTCAGTTCCACAAATAATTAATATTATTAATAATTAATTAATAATGGCAAACCTTGTTGCATGTTTATTATTGCTTACAAAATATCATTTATCAAACAAGTGTTTTATGGAAAATGTTTAATTGAAACGTCAATTCTAAGCAATAGTATAAAGCATGGAATTGCATAATCTGAATTCTCACCCCAGCCCAACAGAAAAGCTCCAGTTTCGAAGTTGTGGAAAGAATTGTCAGAACAATATCACAAGCTGCAGAAAGCAGAATTTAAAATTATTGCTTTCGTACCAAAGCGGAATATGTAATAGAAACTCCGGCGCATGCAGGCCTGTTAAAACGACGATTTCATATCCGGTTGAAAGTGCAATAAATTTCAGTTGAACGTTCAACGGCGACCAACTTATGTTGATTTGTGATCACGTATCCACCTTCCTCTCCTCCTCCTCCCTCTCCAACCTGCCTCTCTTGAATCTTAATTACTCCATCCCACTTCCCGCCATAACTTACCAGGCTACTTAAACCAGGCAGCAACGATTTTTTCAACTTTTTTTAATATCTGCACAAAATGCAATCCAAAAAAATTGCTCCTCAAAAGCCAAATTTATTTATCCATCAGATTTTTATACTAAATTGCAGAAGCATTATTATTTATTTGTGTTATTTGAAGCAAGTTGGTATTGCATCCAGTGGCCGATCCAGACAACTCAGACGGGTAAAAGGAGGCCAAAGGGAGGAGGGGTAAAAACCGAGAAATCGATGATCGGGGGGAAATTTTCAAAATATGAGTTGTTGACCGGGAACCTGGGGGTGGAAATTTTAACAAAAAGTTGATGACCGAGAGGGGAAGTTCCACAAGTTGTTCCAGAAAATTTTTCAATATTCAGCGTGAGGCAGAGACAAATTTTTCTGCTAATGTCAATTTTTCCTTCAAAAACACCACTTTTTCCGTTATAACAACCACTTTCACTAACTTTTAGCACAACTAACGCCGACAATGGAAAAGAACATTGCCACCCCTGGCCCCCTTAGATCCGCCACTGAAGTTGTTACGTCATCAGCAAACGTTTATGTGACACAGTGCATCGTAGAGTGATGATGACCTGAGAGTTTGCGTGATGTGAGTAGGAACATCATTGTTAACATCATCGTCTGCATGACATCTTGCTTTCAACATTTTCTGCATCTGCTTAATTATAGGCTTGTTTTTTTTTGCAAACTTTTGGTTTAAATCACTAACATTTGACCAACATTTGAAGGAAATCAAATCAAAAAGGCCGATGTGAGTGTATACGTATATAGGCACAAGCAAAAAAAATATTTTGAAAGAAACCGAGAATGAGAGAAAAACAGAAAAATTAGAAAAAAGAAGGGTGTAAAACAATAGAGAGAAAAAGTGAAATAGAGAGAAAGAGAGAGTAAAATGGCGAGAGAGAGGGAGAGAGAGGGATATAAACGTGCGATCAATCATGCAGGGAGACGTGTCTTCTTTGCAAGCATATGTTCCATGTTGTCCCATGTATGCATGCTGCTTCCATATATTATCAAACTCTTTGAAACCATATGCTTGCATGTATTTGAGTTTCTGTAAGTGTTGGTGTGTTTGTGTGCCTGTGTATGCGTTTGTATGTGTGGTTATGACAAAATCGGGGTATTCGTATGCAGGCAAAATGAACAATGTACACTAGTGAATGCACTTCAACCTGAAACGCAGACATTCAAGTGTGTTTGTCATGCTTACCGTTCATGAGTCTCTGATGCAATTGCACCCGATAAAATTATTTTTGAAACAGTAGCTACAAAATAGCTTTGAAAAAATAGCTACAAACTAAAAAATTCAGAAAATTTTATCAAAAATGTTCAGTAGTGTATATTTTTAAATCGTTTGAAACTTTTTCATTCTGAAAAGAATAAAAAAATTTAAAACCACATTTGGCACTGCCACAAGAAAACAGCCATGAATTAAAACCATCACAAGAAATATCTCAATCTTTGAGGAGCATATAATTTATTTTTAAAAGAATTTGTGACAAAAAAATACCGGAAACAAAATGTTCACCATCCATTTCCGTTTGACAGCGGAAGTTGATGGCGTCCATTAAACTCAATTATGCACCTCAAACGTTTGTTTGCCGTTCTTTACACACACACACACACACACACACACACACGCATGCACGCACACACCACACACACATACACGTGCATACACTTCAGAAATGGTTGTAAATAGTTGACTATGTTTGCCTTGTTTGTCATGATAATGTATCTGGAGTGTGTGGTGAGTGTCCTCCCTCCTGCCCACTCACTCTGACGACGACCACACGAGTACTACAATGATGAAATTGTCATAATATCAATCATAATGATGGAAATAATAATTTGAGCAAAGTGTGCCAATGTATTTGGGTGGCATGATGGCACAATGTTTAAAGGCGCCTGGTTTTGCTATTGCAACGACTGGGTTCGAATACAAAGAGATCCCCGGCTATCATATGCAATGTGTATGATGCGTGGTCTGCACGCTGCGTGTGTTTGTCGTTGAAACCTCTGAAGCAAACGCAAAAGAGAGAGATTAACCTTTAACCTTTATTTAAACGTAGCCAGCGAGTCTTCTATCATAACTCTCTAACAGCATATATCATCATCAACATCATCACGTTATTATTATTATTATTACTACTACTACTACTATTATTATTATTATTATTGTTATTAGTAGTAGTAGTAGTAGTAGTAGTAGCAGTTGCAGCAACACCAGTAAGTAGTAACAGTGTTAGTAGCAGTAATAGTAATAGTAGAAATAGAAAAAAAGTATCAGCATTAGTAGTAGTAGTAGTAGTTGTTGTTGTTGTTGTTGTTTCTGTTGTTGTTGTTTCTGTAGTAGTAGTAGTTGTTGTTGTTGTTATTGTTGTTGTTGTGTTGTTGTTGTTGTTGTTGTTGTTGTTGTTGTTGTTGTTGTAATAGTGGTAATAGTAATAATAATATTTTTCCTTTAAAGAGTAATAAAAACAACAAGTTGAATATGATACATATCTCATCCCTCTTTAAATGATGTTGCTTCGGATGACTCCTTGCATATGTTGCAAGTTGCACGTAGAAGGTAGTTCACCATTGAAGAAATGACTCCTAATCGTACATTGTAACATTTGTTCTGTAGAGTTTAAACGATAAATGTAATAGAGATTTATAAGCTATTTTCTTTAAGTCAATACATGTACATCATTTTCAGTGCTGTAGGTGATAAATGAAAAACGAGGCTGACGACCGTGATGATGATGATGATGATGATAGTATCAAAGATAACTGTGACGATAGTAGTAGTTATGATTGTGATGCTGTAATGATGACGACGATGCTGATGCGTATGATAATGATGGAGAGAGTGATGTTGTGGATGATATAATCACAACGACTATGATAGCGATAACAAAAATCGATTATTATGTTGTTAACATAGATGGTGATGACGATGACGATGAAGACGATGAAAACGATGACGATGAAGGTGTTGATGACGTAATCAGAGCCAGTACCTCAACAAAATGATGTGACTGACGTTTGCTTGCATGCTTTCAAATACCCAGTTAAAAATACACTTGCACCAGAATGCTCTTCATAATGGCCACACTTTTATCTGTCTGTTCCTACGTGCCTGTGTCAATGTGTGTGTAGAAGTGTGTGTGTGTGCAAGTGTGTGTGTACAAGTGTGTGTGTGTACAAAAGTGTGTGTATTTAAGTGTGTGTATGTCTACGTATGTGTATGTGTAAACGTCTGTGCATTTATCTCATGTTTGCGTACTGTAGATGTATAAGACGTATCTATGCGTGTGTTATTATGCTAATTCTTTACCTTTGTACATGATAGGCACATGTGAGTGTATTAATGTATGTTAATGTGCGTGTGAGTGTGTGCGAGTACATGTACATGTATGTCTGTGCGTGTGTGCGTGTGTGCGTGTGTGCGTGCGTGTGCGTGTGCCATTTTTTGTACGTACTATTTTATTTCATTAAAAATATATTAGATAAAAATTTAAACATGTTGGAAAAATGGTCTGACAGTTATTATGATTTTTTAGGCTTTTAAACATTTCATCAACCATTGAGTCACAATTGTTTTCAAAAAATTTGCTTCATTAATTTATTAATCTTCCATCATTCAATCTCTCCAGTATCTTTAGAGAGGGTTCATCAAATTTCAACTTGACATTCTATAAAAAATTAAATTTCAATTTATTTTCATTTTGTGTTTTATTACAAATTTTTTCTTCTTCAAACGTCAAATTACAACTGTAGACGCCATCATACAGGCAAGATGGCGTAATGGTAAAGTGGCGGGCTAGCGGTATGTTTTGTCAGTGTTCAAATGCAAAATGATTCTTGTCATGTGCCTGTGCTATGTACTGTACTCGTACAAAGATTACCACAAAAACGCTACTGAAATTATAAACAAGGTGCTATATAAATGAAAATTTTCTTTTCCCTGTTTTTGGCGTGTTTGTTTTCTGCAGTTCCATGCATGCCTGCGTGGAAACGATTTATTCATGTGTGTGATTAATTAATGCGTTGTAATAATTATTTCGTTCTCATTCGTTTGTTTGTTGACTTCTTATTTGTGTGCTCACCTCATTATGTATGTGTGTTCATTTCGTTATGCTTCTCTTTGTTCCGGTGTGTAAAAGTTGTTAGTTATTATGTGTCGGTCTGCGTATGCATGTATGTTTTGTGTGTGTGTGTGTTTGTGATGTGTTTGTGTGTGTGTGTTTGTGTGTGTGTGCGTGTGAGCGTGAGTAATTGTGTATGGTGTGTTTGTGGGGGCACTACTTACAGACCACTCTTCATGCGGTGAGGTGATAATGTCTTAAAAGTTAATGATGGTGGTGGTGATGATGATGATGGTGACATTAACAGCAATAATAACTTCATTACGTCAATGATGATGATGATAATAATACAATTGACATGACCTAATTTAAATTATAAATTTGAGCCACAACTGTCAAAGTAAGCGGCACTGACCTAATAAAATTTAAATTTAAAATTTGCTCCAAAGCCTTAGCTTGACCTAATTTGAATTTTAAATTGCATTCTAGCAAGGCAGAGGAACAACATTGACCTGACCTAGTTCAGAGTTTAATTAATTTCACACAAATCCAGGCGGTCAGCATCGGTCTGACCTATTTTAAATTTTAAACTACACGCCACCAATCCAGGTAAACAACATCGACCTGACCCACATCAGTCACCTGGAAGCTGTGAGAGCTCTCAGCAAGCCGAACATCGTCACTCAACTGACAGTCTACAGGGAGAGTTCCGATGACGTGGAAGATACGTGCAAGCAAGGTCGGTGATGATAATGATGGTGATGTGGTGATGATGATAATGATGGTGATGATGATGGTAATGGTGATATAGTGACAATGATAAGAATGGTGATGTGGTGACGATGATAATGATGGTGATGATGGTAATGATGGTGATGTGGTGATGATGATAATGATGGTTATGATGATAATGATGGTGATGTAGTGATGATGATAATGATGGTGATGTAGTGATGATGATAATGGTGGTGATTTGGTGATGATGATAATGATGGTGATGATGATAATGATGGTGATGATGATAATGATGGTGATGTGATGATGATGATGTGGTGATGATGATAATGATGGTGATGTGTGTGATGGTAATGATGTTCCTATTTTTGACGATGAAGATGATGGTGGTATAGATAGCAATGATGTTGATGATTATGCTGGAAACTGTGATAGATCAACGTATCATTAAAAGGTTGTGATTATAAATATAAATGATTATGAACATTTGCACGCTTTTTGCCTACCCAAATAAATCAAAAATTTCTTTTCGTTACGATACATTTCTACGTTTATGAAAGCATACGTTAAACAATTTATGTATGTATGTATGCATGTGTGTGCGTGTGTATGTGTGTGTGTTTGAGTGAGAGTATGCTTGTGCTCCACACGCATACATGCAAGCCAGTCAAACAAAAAGCTTTATGGCTCCAATATATAACCTCGAGGGGTTGAAAAACATGATCAAAAATTATGCAACAAAATGCGTGTGTGTATATGTTTGTATGTGTGTGTGTATATATGTTTGTATGTGTGTATATATGTTTATATGTGTGTTCGTGTGTGTATTGTGTGCGTGAAACGATAAATATAAATTAATGTGCGCGTATCATTGTGGTATAAGTTGATGGCAACAAAGCGTCTTAATGAAGGTTCCATCCTTAAAAACGCAGCAATTTGCCTTTGAGTTTTCGTCATAATTATTTTTTCATTTAGTTATCATTTTTCTTGTCGTATTTAATCGTTTTGTTATTGTTTTTATTATCACCTTATCGTATCGTTATAGTATCGTTATAGTATGTTGTTACTATTTACTATCTTTCATCATCTCGTAATGATTTCTATCATCATTTTTCGTCAATTTTTTGTTATCGCTCCTCAATCATCTTTCATCTTAATCCTTATTTTCATTTTCAATTTTTTCGTTTACATTGTCGTCATCGTCGTCATCATCTTCATTATCATTGTCATCTCCATCATCATCATCTCCATCATCATCTTCACATATCGTCTTCTTCATCTCCATCATCATCATCTCCATTATCATTTTCACCATCTAGACCACGATTCTGTCAACATCTACGTTATTCATCTTCCTTTATAATAGTGTTGTTGATATCGTCATCATCATCATCATCTTCTTCTTTTTCATCATCACCATCACCAGCATCATCATATAATCGCTCCATTCATCATCATTCCACTTATTCTCATTTGAAATGATTTGAAATTAAATTAAATGGAAAATATTAAAATAAACTAAATCAGAATTGGAGTTGCCTGTGTTTAGGCTACTGGGTGGGAGCTCTGGGACTGAAACGCCGACTAAATAAAATTGGGTTTATGGTTTAACGTTTTGAAAAAAAAGTTACGTAATCTTACCTGTCCGTATATAACATTGTATTGATAGAAGGATGATTTAATGTCCTCTTGTTTTGTGGAATTTCAAAAATAAAAAAATTGCAGAAACTTCCAACTACCTGATGATGATTTTTAAAAAGGGTTGTCTAATTATTTTTCCAGGCTCTTTCCACAAAAATTTTTTTAGCTGTAACAATGCAGCTACTGTCCTAATTATTTGTGTTCATTTATTTACCGCTATTTCATAAATTAATTATTTTAATCATAATTATCTTCATCGTTCATACCGTATTTAATGCAGTCATCATCATCATCATTTTAAAGCCTATTATCTGACCAACTCATTATGAATTAATCACCATCCTTATTAGCATCTGCGTGCAACCATCATCTTCACCATCTTCATCATCATCGTCATCATCTTCATAACTTGTTATCACATTCGTTATTGTCAGCAGTTTTGCCATCATCACCTACATCCTTGTCATCATCATCACCATCATCACTATCATCATCTTCATCATCATCATCATCATCACACCACCACCACCATCACCATCATCATCATCATCACCATCATCATCACCATCATCACCATCATCATCACCATCATCACCATCATCATCACCATCATCATCACCATCATCACCATCATCATCACCATCATCATCATCATCATCATCATCATCATCATCATGTATACATGGGTATATCTGGAGGCACCTCGTGGAAATTGTTTCTCTTCGCTAATGGAATCTCATCATCACCGTCGCCGTTCATGAATACGCTCCTGATAACGATGATGGTGGTGATGGTGATGATGGTAGTGGTGGTGATGATGGTAGTGATGATGATGATGATGATGATGATGATGGTGATGATGATGGTGATGATGATGGTGATGATGATGGTGATGATGATGGTGATGATGATGGTGATGATGATGGTGATGATGATGGTGATGATGATGGTGATGATGATGGTGATGATGATGATGTTGGGGGTGGTGGTCATGGGTATTATGATAATGATGCAGTTAGTTATGATGATGGCGATGATAATGATGATGACGATTGTGATGGGGTTTCATCTAATCAAGATGTTTTTACCATGATAGATATGATATACCTCTTACAAGCATTATTCATATTTAATATTATATTATATTAATATTATTAATATTATTATTATTATATTATGTTATTATATTATAATTGTATCGTAATTTATATTATTAATTGTTCTTCCATTGTAACCTTCTTCATTGTAAGCGTTGAGTTATTTTTCTGGACGTGTTGTGCTACCAACACAGTCAACAGTTTACTTTCTATTCATTGCATGTAAGATTTTACAAAAAGTCTGCAATAATTAATAAATGTATTTATTATTATTAACTTTATTATTATTATTAACTTTATTATTATTATTAACTTTATTATTATTATTAACTTTATTATTATTATTAACTTTATTATTATTATTATCCCCATCATCGTCATTCTTATTCATAGAAGCACGTCTTCATCATTCTTAATATCGTCCTTTATTTGCTTTTTTAAATTCAGTTCAGTCAGTAGATGCGTCACATCTAGGTCATTTTCAAATTAGACAATGGCGTGGAACCCTGGTTCGACTGCAGTCTGCGCCAAATTCGAACAGACCGCACCAAATTCAAACATCACCCAAACTTCGGGTGTATAGGGTAGTAGTTCTTGTACGTACATACATACAGATGTATGCGTACATGCATACATTCATACAAATGTTAGTGTACGAGTACCATGCATACGCACGTACATTATATACAAACGCAAGCGTTCGAAGTACAATTTTTAAAAAATAATTGAAGATAAGTAGGAGGCATACAAAGAGTAGGAAGTCCTTGTAAGCTGATTAACTTCTGTTAATGCTGCATAATAAAGTGAAATATCATAATTTTATTATTTTTGTTATTAATTATATTAAATGTGATACATTTTTTTATAACGCCAATTTTAATAATTAACTGTAGATTGCAGTGATATGATGATTGGAATGATTGAAGTTATACAATGATTACAGTCATATGACAAATGTAATTAATGATTAGGAAGATAATTTAGGACGAGAAAGAAGACGACGAAAAATCCTGGATAATTAGAAAGATTATAAATAAGATAATACAGAAAATGACGATGTCTTTGATGAAAACAAAATAAAACAAATTAATCACCAGCTAGAGTAACAACAAGGGCCGATAATATTTCTACCGACTTTTTGTTACATCACTTATTAACGATATTAATCGTACCGACTTAACCGTACCATCCCAATTACCAAAATACGGAGCCGCCTAATCCTCGATTAATTAATACGGTGGATTAGAAGCGAAGTAATTAGTGCATTGGGGATAGTCGGGGCCGGGAGTAATTTACAATCTCGTGCTTATTTCCGAGATATCACACTCACTACAGAGCAATGTTTTGTGTTTTTAATTTTAGCGTTTTAAAATACGTAACACTTTGTTTGTCAGTGGGAGATCCGGAATTTTAATGTGGAAGAGGATTTCATAACTCCAGAGTTGAAGATATTTTTTTTATTTCCTAATTTCGTAATTTTTCCGATTGTTTTCGTCCTGGTTGAAAGATGAGGATGATTTTTAAAACTTTTTAAGTAAACCCCGCATCTCTTTACCTAGATCAGCTACTACCACACACACCACCACACCTTGTTGTTGTACATTTTCTGCTAGTTCATTTATTTAATGATAAATTTGATATGAAGCGCTTAAATTATTTACCGTCACGCTGGGTAAATAAAATTGCAGCTCCAATTACAAAACCGACAATGCTAGCACCTCTTATCAGTTGTATTGACACCAACAGTGAAGTAGTATTGTCAGTACTAGATGTAGTATTGACACTACATATAAGTCGTTAGTATTGTTAATATTCACGGCCGTATCAACGCTAACAGTAAAGTAGTATTTGCTAGTATAAATGACAGTACTGACAGCAGTATTGATAAGCAGCAGCAGATCTCTGTGTGTTGTTTGTTATGGCACCCCAATAAGGCGAGATGTTGCGGATTAAATGCAAATTAATGCCCAGGCAGTAAATAACGCCTGCCCGTACAAACGTCCGCACGTAAGTATGCAAGTACGTGCGTAGACGTATCTGTGCGTGGGGGTCCCTTTAAGTAGGCTTGCGTGTTGTTTGCGTGTTGCGTGTTGCGTGTTGGCTTGCGTGTTGTTTGTTCACCGCACATGTGTATGTATATGCGCATGCATGTACGCGCATGTATACGAGTTAATTATTTGTGTGCGTATGTTTGTGTGTGTGCGTATAAATGCAGCGTTTATCGATGCTCGTGACGTGACTGCTCACATGTGCGATCTTTCGTCATCTTTCTATACTCTTTATATCTGCCTTCATCTTCTTTGTGTGTCTAACTCTATGTACATCTCTTTGCAGGTCTTATTTTCTGTATATCTCTCTGTATTTTATGTTAATTTAATCAGTTTTTATCTAATACAACGCCGATTGCATCTGCCCACGTAAACCAAACAAACACATACATAAACGTGGCTGCATATTTAAATGTAGGTAGGTACTATATTTTGAAAACTTATGTAGCTACATGCAAGTAAACACCAAACACGTACCGATATTTACAAACAGTTAAACGCGCGTGCACACACACACACACAGACAAGCAGACAGGTGAACGCACGTACACACATCCATAAACATCAGGGATTACATTAATTATGAAAGAGCTTTTAATGCCCTCGATACAATTGCAATGCGATGATGAGGGAAAACTTTTTTGAATTGTTTGTTCGTTTGACGCCGCAAGACAAATGGGCTTGTTTGAGGACATCTTGTCTTGCGTTGGTGTGTGTTTGTCTGCTGTTTTTTGTTAATTTACGTGTGTGTGTGTGTCGCGTGTTTATGTGTTTGGATGTGTGTGTTTATCAATATGTTGATTGGTGTATGCAGAAGTCGTGGAAACTTGCTTTATGCATTTTGTACTAAATTCAATTGAACCCTTAGAGGTAACATTTATTGAAACTGTAGGCTAAATTAAATTTCACGTCATAAAACTCTTAAAATTTTCAAGTAAATTATTTTAACATTATAAGTTGAATGCATTAAATTTTTAAATGCTTTTATCATGCCAATTTCATTGTCATAACAAAATTTCCTGTTTAAATTACGTTACATGGTCAGGCGAGTATTTCAAATGAGATTAACGTGAAGCAATCACGCAACATCATTCGTTCTTCATGTCTGATGTTCATCAGGTTGAACCTCTGACTTCAACGTTTGTGGCATGTTATCATATTGAAATTTTTTTGAAGCCACTGTTTATAAGTTGATATATGTATAATTATACAATTTATACAATGAACGACACGATGGTCTAATGGTAAGAGGCCACAGGCCAGGTCAATGTGCTGCTACAGTGACTCAGTTCGAACGCGAATAGATTCTCGTTTATCAAATACACGGATACACAGACCTGTGTACCTGTACTTAAATACGCCGTGTTATTGTTGCTAAGTGTGGGTGTCTTTAAGGAAAATACTTGTTTTAAAAAATTATTTAATATGAAAAAATAAAATTATGTACACACACACACACACACGCACAGACAAACATAGAAAACTGAAATTTTTAATTTGTGACTTACCTTGATTTCTGCTATTAAAATTCTTCTAATCTTTACTACAATAGTTCGTTTGTTTGTTTGTTTGTGATTATATTTGAACAGCATTGACCTTCGTAAACTGAATTTTGGGTGCGTTTTTGATCAGACTAAAAATTTAGTCTCATAGTTTACAAATTAAAAGTTAATTAAATGGCTTTTTCAAGCAATCAGGTAAAGTAAATATTTATTAAATGTACAGACATTACGACACATAGTATGAAACCAAATACTTCAATCTTAATCTGCGATTGAGTTATCTCAACAAGAAGTGAAAACTCAAACAATTTTTTGTATTCAATTGATCCAACCTATTCTAAATACATATGCTAAAGTAAATACGCACATAAATTTGTATAATGTATTGTGATACAATTGTTTATAAATTTCTGTTTCAAATTGTTCTTTCATAGAACTATTTCATACGTTTTTTAAGCTTCTCTCTCTCTCTCTCTCTCTCTCTCTCTCTCTCTCTCTCTCTCTCTCTCTCTCTCTCTCTCTCTCTCTCTCTCTCTCTCTCTCTCTTACTCATTCATAACATTTTTTTGCAGTGCTTGAGTGTTATAAAGTTGTCAGGTCATCAATTATTGAAAAACTACATATCCTAATTATCTTGCTTCAATTCGGAAGAAATGGAATGGAACATAGTAACAAAATGGCTGTGATGAATATTGAAGGTAATGTAGTAATGAGAAAATGATTGCTAACCTGCTCCTGTCGGTTTTGTGCTTGATTACATTCTCTCTTGAGAAATATTAACCGAAAGGGAAAATTTAAATTGAGATTTAAAAATCATTTTAAGAAATAAAAATTATATTCGATATTTTATATACTTTAACGTAAAAGTATAAAGTATGTATTCATAATGAAGAAAGAGATTAATGTGTATTCACAATCGAGAAAATGAGAACACGAGAGCAGCGAGCATGATATTGACGCTGCATCTTCAACTGAAACATGGCATAAGAATTTCAAAATTGACATTCTCATTTCAAATTTTAATATAAAAATTTCAGCAAACATAGAAACATGTTAAGAAAATAAGACACAGCAACATAAAACATAAAATCAACTTGACAAATATTCACGTGAGCATAAACGAAACCAATTTGTAGCGTATATAAAAACCCACATAGTCCACAAAAAAAAACACATAGCCCACAAAAAACACACATACCACACACACGAACATTGCTAGAACAAATAGCTGAATAGCGTTATGAAATAAAGAAAGAAATAATTTACAAATTGCGGACTATCGCATTGATGTAAGACACGAATAAGACAAGTTGGCAATGAACCGTACAAAGCAATGCTAGTATAAAGACCATCAATGCAATGCTTTTAATGCCTCAATCTACGTACTGGTTGTACTGCACAAATGTGCGTAAGATGATATATGTACAAGGGGTATTGTATTGTATTGTATCTGGCGGTATTTTAGTGTATCATAATGTATCTATTTTGTATGTTATCGGATACTGTATATAATTTGCAAGAAGACGCTATATAAAAATGGATATGGATACACACGCCAACAAATAAGATATCGATTATATATACACGTACACGAACATGCATACCACACACACACACACACACACACACACACACACACACACACATGCATGCATGCATACACACACACACATACATGCATAGCATAAAACACACAAACACATACATACACACTTACATACATACATACATACATACATACCTACATACATTTATATTTACATACAAATTCAAGCAAGCGAAAAACAAACAAACGTACATAAATACGATATGGGAAGGTTCAGACGATAAATCAATGGTAGGTCATGTAGTTTCGAGGGGTCAGAGGTCAAGATTGGTATCGTGATATGCATCGAGCATAACTCACACCTCGTTAAAATCGTACATTATAGGCAATCAGACAGATGAAGAAAATGATGAGCATTGATGAGGAAGAAGAAAACTACGATGATGATGATGATGCTGTGATGATGATGATGACGGTGATGCTGTGATGATGATGAGGAGGAGAAAGATGAAGAGTAGGAGAAAGATGTGGTGATGATGATGATGATGACGTGGTGATGATAATATTTTTCAAATTTGTAATCAGAACGAATGATAAGGACAATGACAATGACAAAAGCGTTGATGGTTTAAGGGAAAAAGAAGAGGGAAGATGATGATGGTTGTGGGGGTGAGATTTCAAGTGGCTGTGTTAAGGGCGGTAATTATGCTGATGGTTTTTTTACCGGAAGTGATGAAGATGACGATGACGAATGATGATGAACAAGGATGAACGATGATGAACGATTGCAATGCCGACTAAACAGATGATGTAACTGGTAACAATGGTGGTAATAAAGATGAATTAGAGATAAAACATCTACATTTAATTTCAATTCTTCATAAAAAATAAATTTTCAACCAGTTATGGAGTATATTTCTATTTTTATTAGGTAAAATCATATCGAAAACTATATACAAAAAATTAAATAAATAAAATTATAGATATGAAATATGAAATTATATATATATGTAGGTGTGTGCGTGTGTGTATGTGTGTATGTGTGTGTGTGTGTGTGTGTGTGTGTGTGTGTGTGTGTGTGTGTGTGTGTGTGTGTGTGTGTGTGTGTGTGTGTGTGTGTGTGTGTGTGTGTGTGTGTGTGTGGAATACATGTACTTAGAGGATGACAGCGTGAAAAAAGGAAAAAGGCTTAGTGATCTGGCATGGATTTGAAACGTGTCACATCTCCATACTTCCGACGATTTGAAACGATTTTTATTGCATTAAACAGCTTTTCCGTATCGAGCTTTCAATTTAATTCAATTTTATGGGATCCATTGTGTTTGGGGTTACTTCATCCTGGTCGTCAACTTTTTCTTTCTTTCTTTCTTTCCTCCTCTTACTTTCTCTCTATTTTTTCGTCATCGTTTCTGTCATTATCACGACATATCTATAATCAAAAATTTCCTTAAAAATTGAAAAATAAATAAAAATATTTTGTTCAATTTTAGTAATGATTGTTTTTGAAACAACGGCTAAATAATAATAATATTAGTAATAAATGAATAATATTAATTATTGTTGATGTTGTTACTATCATTACAATAATTATTATGATGGGTTTTATGATGATATTTATGATAATAATAATTATAATTATGGTGATAATTATGACTGCCACGCAGAGCTGATAAGTGTGAAGTTGATGAAGAGGAAGGACAATCAGCTCGGTATCAAACTCATTCAGAAGAAGTTCGTCACGATCATTTTTCACCATTTTAATTTAGAATAATTTTTTTTCTTCAAATTTTCCAATTACAATTTTTTGTTTTTTATTTAGTTAACGGATTCACATGTGATGAATCAGAAAGTAATTGATAAAATAAAAATATATCTTTAATTAAAAATGAAAAATACATTATTAAATAAATAAAAATAAAACAAATAAAGGAATGAATGAGTGAGGGAGTGAACGAATGAATAGATGAATGAATAAACGAATGAACGAATGAACGAACGAACGAACGAACGAACGAACGAACGAATGAATGAATGAATAAATAATTGTTACATGATTTAACAAAATTCATTTCAGGCATTTGAATGGTATTTATGTCTTGGAAATAGTGAGTCTCTTCGTTATCATCCATCATTTCTTTTAAATTGATTTTACCATTTATTTTCCTTTATTTATTTATTTGTTTATTTGTTAATTTATTTATTTATATTCTTCACAGTTTATTTTATTGGTTTTTGTTCAATTCAACTTGAAAGCTAGGAGGGAGATTGTTATAATTGAGACAATTTTGTAAAGTTTCAAATTTGTATCAATTGCTTTGATGAAGAATTGTCAAAAAATTTAATTCATCAAGTTATTTTTCATTCTAATTTCTCCAAAGGGATTACCTATTTAATTAATTATTTTTCAGTTACTAAATGGATTATTATCGATTAATTTGTGTTCAAGAAATAATTGTAATACCAATAAAATACTTCCCAGCAAATTACACTTCACTCACTCTTTACTCGAATTTACTTGAGAGAAATACATTTCCTTTGATGCCTCCATTTTTAATTTCAAAGCGTTCTGTGTTTTATGTTAGCATGGATGGAACCATAATCATATAAAAAAAACAATCAAAGCAAATACCAAAAAGGCAAGACAAACCTTTCCAATAAATTTGAAAACATGGAAAAACTTACTCTATACGAACGACAGAACGAAAAAAACGTTTTCCGAAAGGAAGAAAAGAAGTAGAAATGAGCGAAAAAATGAAAGAATGAACATCGAATGAACCGGTCTGATTTACAACTCTATAGCCTTTCAAGAGGAACTATTATTAAATCATATTACATGCTGGATTATATGCCCATGTCCTCTCTCTCTCTTTCTCTTTCTCTTCCTCTCTCTCTCACTCTCTTCTTTTTCTATTTATATATCTAGCTTTTTCTCTGTCTTTTTAATTTCTTTTTAATTTCCAACTTTTTTTCGTTCTCTCTTCCTCCGTTTCTCCATCTTTCTTTCATGTTTCCCAACCGTTCTGTGTCTTCTCTTTTGCATTTTTCTTCTCATCATCATCCCCTCACGTTGTTTCTTCTTTTCCTGGCTGGCAGTTGTCTCTGCAGTCTCCCGCACAGACACGTGAACCTCGTGCACAGTATTGTGTTGTGTGTGTGTGTGTGTGTGTGTGCGTGCGTGTGTGTGTGTGTGTGTGTGTGTGTGTGTGTGTGTGGGCGGATGAATAAGGTGTGTATGTATGTATATCTGCTTGCAAGTGCATGGGCTTGAGTAGAAAGTTACAAAATTGAACACTTCAGTCTACGAAAAGTCAATTTTCCAGTTAATAAATTCTATAGCAAACTAACTCAGTCATGCGAAACAAAGCAGATGGACTAAATAAAAAAACAATCAACAGCAAAAACATACATACATACAAACATACAAACAAACAAGCATACATACATACAAACATACAAACAAACAAGCATACATACATATATACATACAAACAGACAGACAGACAATAAGCATTTATACAAACAATCAAACAGACAATAAACATACAAACAAACATACATACAAGCAGACAGAAAGCAAAACTCTTAACCAAGCGCCCACGGAAGAAAAAACGTAAAAGCTCAGTGAAATGAAAGAAATATAAAATAAACAATTCATGCTGAGTAGAGGCAGAACGGAGCAGAATGTGAAGAAGCATACCCTCAAATAGAAACATAAACAAACAAACAAACGACAAGAAAAATAAAAAAACTTGTATGCCATAAACATGAACCTAACAATAGACGTAAACTTAAACAAAAACAAATGAAGGAAACCTCCAAAAAAATCTTACATTTCCCGCCACCTGTGCTTGCGTATGAAGGTTTTCCGTCATCTTGCCTAGATTATTCTCATTATATTTCATTCATGTTTTTTCTGTTTGTTTATTGTTTGTTTATTTTGGATGTTGTTTGTTTGTTTGTATTTTTGTTTATTTTTTTGTTTGTTCGTTTATTTGATTGGTTGTTGTTAGTTGTGTCATGGTTTAATTTGCATATTAGGGAGTTTTTTTTAATTTTCTGTTTGTTCCTATGTACATTCATTTCTGTATGAGTTTGTCATCTTTTTTATTTCAATTTAAGATAAAAAAATAGTTTGATCTTTTTGTATTAATAATTCCTACATTATACTATAAGTAGTATTGTAAAGTAATATCTGTAGAGTAATTTAAGGTTGGTTATCGTTAATTTCATATTTTATAAAATCTTCAATAATTTCATCACTAACATTAGCACATGACTAACAACATCATCATCATCATTGCATCGTCATCACCATAATCATCACACTCCATCAACATCTTAGGTCTTAATCGTCTTTCGCATAACCACCACCACCAACAACAACAACAACAGATGTTTCAATCATTACACACTTATTGTTATCACAACTATATTATCACCGCAGATATTTACTTTTGTTTTCATCATCACATCCTCGACATCACCATCATCATCTTCTCCAACATCTTCATCGTCATCGTCATCTTCACCAACATCTTCATCATCACCGTCATAACCATCATCATCTTCACCATCGTCTTCATCATCATCGTTTTTGTCATCATCGTCATCACTGACACAGTCTCATTCATGAAGTCATCATCGCCTGAAATCATCTGATCATCAAAACGTTAAATCATAAACGCCACTCTTGTTAATTACTTCCATTGTAGGTAGTGCAAATTCTGATTAAAATAATTTTTTTATTTAAAAAAACATTTCTACATTTAAAAAAGGAAAGCTTATTTTAAATCACTATGAAATAGATTTTCAGTTTGAGACAGAAATAAACATTTAAACATGTAATGCGATGTAATGTATTTGGTAATTTTACGTAATGTAATCAGCAATGTGATGTTATATGAATTGATGTGAGGTATACGATGTGACAAATGATGTTCACATATGGAGAAACATAACTTTACTGTTTGACGAGACATTTAAGTGGAATGTCTTCAAACGGATCTATTATCTCAAGTTAAGCACTTTTCCACAGACACTCGTATACCTTCTTCAGCAATCTCTTAAAATTCAACAATACTGATAACATCATCATATATATATATATATACCCATTGTAGCTATCATCAACACCATCTTCATCATCATCATCATCCAATCTTCATCATCACCACCACTACCACCATCATGACATCTTCTCCACCATCATCATCATCACACCATCTCCATTTTCATCATCATCTTCATCATTCTCGTCATCCCATATTTTCCAAATTCATCGATTGCAGCACGCATTCTCGAGCACTTAAGAACTTTAATGTGCCAATTACAGGCTGATACTTGCACACGAGTCATTTATATTTGTATGTGTGTGTGTGTGTGTGTGTGTGTGTGTGTGTGTGTATGTATGTATGTGTGTATGTATGTATGTATGTATGTATGTATGTATGTATGTATGTATGTATGTATGTATGTGTGTATGTATGTATGTATGTATAAATGTATGTATGTGTGTGTACGTATGTATGTATAT
Organism: Helobdella robusta; assembly: GCF_000326865.2. NCBI lineage: Eukaryota > Metazoa > Annelida > Clitellata > Rhynchobdellida > Glossiphoniidae > Helobdella > Helobdella robusta. The sequence goes on from NW_008703942.1 coordinate 2,681,503, forward strand.
GTATGTGCGTGTATATATGTGTATGTGTGTGATTGTGTGCGTGTGTGTGTGTGGTGTGTGTGTATGTATGTATGAGCAAATGTCTGTATGTTTGTGTGTGTGCATGTGTGTACGTGAATAAAAAATTCAGCATGTAGTAATTAATATAGTCAATAAATTTACTTTATAGTGAGTTAAAGCATCATTATAAATTCATACCAAGCAATAAAATGAAAATTTTCCAAAAGGGGTTTGCACATTTGGCAAGGTAATCGTCTTAAGTGGAGTCCCATTCAAATGTTCAATTACTTCTGTATGTATGTACGTGTGTGTGTGTGTGTAAGTGTGTGTGTGTGTGTGTGTGTGTGTGTGTGTGTGTGTAATGTATGTATGTATGTACGTGCATGTTTTAATAGTGATACTCATGTAGGCTGATGCATAAGCACCGTGTTAGTAACTTCAACAGTACTGTTAGTTACATTAAAAAGCATGTGATCAGTTGGAATGTTATGGAGATGTTATGTTAAGGGAGGATGAATGTGTGTGGGATGTGACGTCATCACATATCACGTGATGTGCTAGGGGTTTGTCACGTGATAATGTACCTGAAACCTCATTGGCTAGCTGGATGTTGATGAGTGGGAGGGTTGTTGAAATGTTGGAGGCGCATCTGCCGCTTGTCTAATTGGGTTCAGATGGTCTCTGCATCATTGTCATGTCGTTTTTGTTCTCACTGGTGATGTTTTTCTGGAAAGCAAGCCAGTTACATAATAAACATTCCATCACACTATTTTACGACAGTGTACGTGTATGTGTGTGTTGTAAATCTGATGTATATATACAAAGCAAAGTTCGTGTGTATGTGTGCGTGTGTGTGTGTGGTGTGTGTTTATTTGCATGTGTATGTGTGCGTGTGCTGTTAGATCACTCTTTTTGCAACATGCATCATAACATGGCACGCATATTCTTCCAGCCCATCAAACGCACATGTGACTCGTGAGTGCAGGCAGCTTGGGCGTGCGAGTCTGCGTTTGACAGATTTCATTCATCCTGAATACGCATTTGAACATGGTTTCAACACAACGACTAAAGACTAGGCATATTTATCTTAGTTCTCTTTCGTCATAAATCTGTCATTCAATTGATTTTATTTTTATATCAAAAACACTTTATTATTTTTCAATTCAAATTTGATTTGAAACATTATCAGACACACTCAGTTACTCATTCTAATATTCTGCTATTCTTGTTTTTTAGAATAAAAGTTTATTTTTGTGTCCCTTTTTTTAATTTACACAATCATCCATCAATCCATCCATTCATCCATCCACCCATCCATCCATCCATCCATCCATCCAACCATCCATCCATCCATCCATCCATCCATCCAACCATCCATCCAACTATCCATCCATCCATCCATCCATTCCACCATCCATTCATTCATTCATCCATTCATTTATTTCTTTTATTCATTCATTTTTTCCTTTCTCCGTTCTTTTATTCACTTTTGCATGCCATCAATCTTTATAATTTATTTTACAATTCAATCTCGATAAACTTCCTTTCTACGGGCGAGGCTTTCAATTTTTTTGTCGAGATTGCAATTCACCACCGAGTCAGCCAGCATCATCAAAAGACAACAACCGCAACATTAATTTCAGCGACATCAACGACAACCACAACAACATCATGACGTCAACAACAACAACATTTATGTCATCAACAACACATGTGGTGGTTTCTAATCTCACAATTTCTAATTCCACATCATGACATCAACAACAACAACATTAAAATAACAACAACATAATGACGTCAACAACAACAGTATGGTATCAACAATAACAACAACATCGTGACGTCAACAAAAACAACATCAAGATGTCAACATCATGACATCAACAACAACACTATGGGGTCAACATCAACAGCAACAAAATATTATTATCAACAACAACAACAACATGACATCAACAATCACAACATCAACAATGACAACATTCCCATAAATCGCACTTGTAGTTTCACTCGCTTCCATCATTATCTTATTATGATCATCGTCAGAACTCATCATCACCATGTAAATTTTTAAGTTGCAGCACCGCTATTATCGTACATATTAAAAATAATTTTATAGCTCCTAATTTTCCAAATTTATATTTGTGTTAACTGTGAATACCTTCACAGCCATTTCCAACATCTCCATCCCCACCCCCATCATTATCATCACCATTTTCGCCATTCGACAAAAAGCATTTTTAAAATGATCATCCAGAACTGTTATTCATTCATTCGTTTTTTCATCTATTCATTCATTTACTTTATCAATCAGTCACTCGCTCAGTCAGTCATCTCAAGCCATTTGTTTTTAAAACCTCAAGTCAAACAATATCCTACACCCACAAATACACAAATACACAGACACACAAAGACACAAATTCACAGACGACACACAAATACACAGACGACACACAGACACACAAATACACAGACACACAAATACACAGACACACAAATACACAGACACACAAATACACAGACACACAAATACACAGACACACAAACCACAAACACACAGACACACAGACACACAAATACACAGACACACAAATACACAGACACACAAATACACAGACACAAAAACACACAGACACACAAATACATAAACATGTATGTGAATCGTTGAACCTGATAAAACTCAACGTGAAAAATGTGTACGCGAATGTAGACAAACCATTGGACACCGACCAACAGGACATCAAGATACATTCATTCGAGTGTACTACTTGCGTGTGTACTGCGTTTGTGTACTGTACTCGCACTAAGTACATACCGCGTGAGTACATTGTGAGTACATTTCATGCGTAGTGAGTTTTCATTATGTACGTACCTTGTATGTGTTTCGTGAGTGAACTGTCTGGGCTGGGTACTGTCTGGATATTGTCTGGGTACTGTCTGGAAAATGTCTGGGTACTGTGTATATTACGTTCAGATCAGTGCATCTTAGACTGACAGGAAAGAGTACGCTGGTTAAATACGTTGTACAGACATGTGTTCTCAAAAATGTATTGCAAGAAAAAAATCTAGAAGAGAACTAGTCATGCGGGCTCTACAACGAACTCTGATCTGTATTATATTGTATTGTTGTATTGTGTTGTATTCATTTTATGGTAGCATTTAGTGTCAATAAACACATTTTAAAGTTAAGTGACAACATTTTAAAAGATATAACATTCGAGTAGTATAATCGTTTGATCACGCTGGCCTGGCTCTTTTAAAGTTTAAATTTTTATATTTTGGAAAAAATAAGATCTTCTACTTAAGCTGTACAAATTTGGAACGTGTTTTTTTTTTATTTAAAAAATGTTGGCATCACAAGTTGCAGTGATATTCGAAAACGTCCTGAGGACCATCCATTCATCCAGCAGCACGCAATGAAAAAGATGAAGTCGTCGACAGCAGCTTGGAAGTTCCGCGCAAGTCCAGCGTCATTCAATGCATTGGATGTTCATTTAAATGTATAACGCATTACACAACTAACCGTACAATGCACCTGTGACATTTCACGCACCAGATGTCATGCCGTTACTGAATTCTAACAATTCTTGAGAGGGGAAAATTGAACTGTGTTTATACGGTGAAACGCTGGATACCTTTTACATTATAACAACATGGCACAGCATGCAAATATAATAACATTATTGTGTAATGCCTTTAAAAGAGCACGTCATACTGATGCAATTTAATACGTAACACGACCATCAGGGCCACATTTAATATTTGTTTGTAGTTATTTGTTTGTTTGTGTGTATGTATAGTGTTATGAGTGTGTGTGTGTGTGTGTGTGTGTGTGTGTATGTGTGTGTGTGTGTGTGTGTGTGTGTGTGTGTGTGTGTGTGTGTGTGTGTGTGTGTGTGTGTGTTTGTGTGTGTGCAAGGAACGTAATATAAAAAACTGTTGACTTCATTGGCACGCATTTCAGCCAGTCAAAAAAGATTGACGTGTTTGTACAACTTTGAAAATGTGCTGTGAAAACAAAATGCAAAACAAATTTTGAAAAAACGGTTTTAAAACCAGGAAACGTAATTAACAACATAACGTCCATTGTTCAAATCGTATATAAAACATCCCGTTCGTAGAAAAAACACACAGACACACACATACACACAAAGAAACACACTCACACGAATCAACATACACGCACACAAAAACAAACAACTCAACAAATTTAATGAGCACACAAACATTTTATAAAAGCAAACATAGAAACATGAAAGAATGTAATTAAAGAAGCATGAAACATGATAGCGCGCACACATATACCACGCAAACCAAACAAACAAACAATTCATCCATCCATCCTCCATCCATCCATCCATTTGTCCATCCATCCATCAACCACATACTGAGGCTATTTTTCTCTTACCACTTGTCACCATGGCAGCAGCTAATCAAATAATCAATCATTTAATTGACGCAATCAACCAACCAATCAATCAGCCAACCAACCAATCATTCAGCCAACCAACCAATCATTCAGCCATCCAGCCAATCATTCATCCAACCAACCAATCATTCAATTGAGACAATCAGATCATCAATTTTTGGATCATTTCAATCAACCCAACTGACCAACCTATCATACAACTAACCAACGATACATCTAACCGATCATTCAACCAATCAATAAATTAATAACCAATCATGCAACTGACCAATCACACAACCAATCAATTGATAACCGATCAATCGCCTACTCAATCAGCTAGAGACTTGTGCATGTTAAATGATTGGTTGAAGCGTTCCTCAAGAATGATGACGTCATAATATTCTCTTTGAAACAATCAACACATGATTAACTGCATGCCATCACTTTCGAGACTTCCTTCTCTTCTTTTATGTTTTCTTCTGTCACTCTCTCATTCCCTCTGGTTGGCTTTATTCTTTCTCAAGGTTCATCGCTTTCTTTTTGTCTTTATCTCTCTTTTATCTTTCTTCTCTTTCTCTCTCTCTTTCTCATTCTTCTTCTCTATATTGCTCTCTCTTTTACCTTTCTTCTCTTTCTCTCTCTTTCTCATTCTTCTTCTCTATATTGCTCTCTCTTTTACCTTTTTCCTCTCCTCTTTTTATCTAGTTTTCTATCCCTCTCCTTCAAACATTTCACTGTCCTACTTTCATACTTAACAGTTGAGTGATTTTTAAATTTAAAACATGGAAGCAAGTTGCTGGTGCTGTGTGGAAGTTACCAGCATCCACCCACGTTTGCGGCATGTTTGCCTTCCGTCAATCACTGCTTCTCTCCCTCCCTCTCTCTCTCTCTCTCTCTCTCTCTTTCTCTCTCTTTCTCTCTCTCTCTCTGTTGTATGCGTGTGTGTGTGTGTGTGTGGTGTGTGTGTGTGGTGTGGTGTGTGTGTGTCAGCTTGTTTACGTTTATTAGTTAGTTTATTTTATATAGGCATCAATTAACTTATGTATAGACACAAATCAATTCATTTATTTTGTTTTAAATTTTGACAAATCTAGTTGAGAGTGTGTTGTCTTTTTCTCTAGTTAAGAGTGCCAAATGCGTTAGTTTTGTTTTTATTGTTTGGCCGTCCTGCTGAGTTAAATTAAAAAAATTGTTAAAGTGTTTTTACAGTGTGTTCCGTACGTTCGTTTGTTTGTATGTCTGTGTGTTTGTATGTTTAGATGCCTTCATATTTGTTTGAATATAGTCGGAATGTTTTAATGTTGACGTTTTCATCATGCTATGATATCTTTTTGTTTCAAACTTTTGCTTAACATAATGTGTTTGGTAATAAGCTTGTGTCTTTATCTGAAGATTTGCATATGTTTGATTGTTTGCGCTGTGTTGTGCTTATGTGTGCGTGTATGTGTGTGCGTTTGTGTTTCTGGTGTGTGCGTGTGTGTGTGCGTGTGTGTGTGTGTGCGTGTGTGTGTCTGTGTGTGTGTGTGCGTGTGTGTGTCTGCTAATGTACGCTATCTATCTAGCGTAAACGGACCAGCATCATATTTTAAAAATTGCTTCACAGTTCGCTGATTTCCTAAATCCCCATAAATCACGAAACACACGAAATCTTATATTCCTTTCTCTATTTCTCTCTCTTTCCCTCTTTCTCTCACTCTCTCTTTTTCTCTTTTTCTTTCTTTCTCTTTATTCCTTTTTTTCTGCTACTTATTATTTCTCTAACGAACCATCTTTGTTTCATTCGCTTCTATGTTTATATCCCTTGTTCCATCTTCCCACTAACATATTTCTAACCAGTTGATTCTCGCTCCAGCGTTGGTGATCTATTTTATGTACAAAAAATGTGTCATCATCATCGTGACGTCATTATTTCATCACTAGCACCCTATTTATCAACATCGTCATCGTTCATTTCTTTATTAATGCCTCACTCGTTCAGCCACTAATTAACATTTTATCATCGTCGTATGTGCCTATAAACGTATGTGCGTATAATCAAACCATCAAACCAAAATTATCATTTACAACATCATCAACATCACGTTCGTTGTTGTCATCATCATCGTCATCATCATCGTCATCATCATCGTCATCATCATCGTCATCATCATCGTCATCATCATCGTCATTGTCATCTTCAATTTTTAGTAGCTTAACAACGCCTAAACATCTTCATCATAATTAATTGCACCGTCATCATCTTTTTCATCATTGCCATCACCATCATCATTACCACTACCATAACCATCACTATCATCATCACCATCACTTCTTCATCATCACCATCACTTTCACTTGCCCAGATATGCACACTCATTCTTCTACAATTTTTTTCCCAATTTCTCACGTCTAGGTACATCTAAATTGAAACATTATTATTTTTGGAAAAATAATTGTAAAAATAGCAACTAATTAACATAAAATTTTGATGAAGCCATTAAGTGCTATATCATTATTATTGTTGTTGTCAATAATTCTCTTAATTGATAATACTAATATGGGTACGTATGTTGTAAAATCAGCTGATTTCAACCTTCATATATATAGATCACTCTTTTAATCAAAGTTCTTTCTTGCTTTCGAACCAGTTCCATGCTCAATTACTTTTTTTGTTGCGTGGCACACTTACCGTCTGAGCTATCAAATATGCGTGCGCATGTCCCCAGATTTGCCGATTTCCATAACAATTATAATCAGATAATTATAATTTTATTTAAAAAAATTTCTCTTGAAAATAATGATAATAGTCATAATATTAGCATCGTTATTTTCTTTATTTTATTTTTCGATTTTTTAATTTTTGGCCAAAATGTGTTTTCATTTTGTTTTGTATATTATTATTATTATTGTTTTTCGTTTTTCTTCATTTTGCTTTTGTCGTTTCTGTCGTTCTAACTGGAGTTTATTATTTTTCGTTAAAAAGCTGTTCATCACGAAACCTTTTTCATCCTATTACGATTTTATTGTTGGTGTCGTTGTTGCTGTTCCGGCAAGCTTTTTATTGTTGGTATTATTTTGCTGTTGTTGTTGTTATTGTTTTTGTTGTTGTTACTTACCGCTAAATACTATTTATTGTTATATGTCTTCAAAATTATTAATCTTGAAATATCGTCTGCTTAAATGGTTCACTCTTCATCCTCAAAAACACATACACGCACACATACATACACGAGCACACACACCTATTTACACACACACACACACACACACACACAAGCATACATGAACACACATACAGACACATTAAACGTTTACATACTGAAACACCCAAGCAAACACGCACATACGTACGTACATACATACACACACACATATGCACACGCACACACAGACATATTTACTCAAACACACTCACAGACTCCCCAACGTACAAACTTCTCGTTATGTTAAACACGTATAAAATTATAAACTCATAGTATATGCTGCATAAAGTTTTGATCTAGTCAGAGGCAAACTGCTTTTTCACATGAATAAAAATTTCACACACACATACACACATACACAAATAACATATACACACGCAAACATACATACATGCATACACACACACACACACATTTGCAACTTACAGATATCAGGTGGGATAGCGGATTGGGATGGTCGATTGCAGGCTGATGATTTGATACTCGAGGTTAATGGAAGGAATATCATGAACGCAACGCAGGAAGAAGCAGTGCATCTCATTAAGGTTCCTGTCACGTTATGTGTGAGAATGTCCTCTTCATGTCATTTCGTGTCATGTCATTTCGTGTCATGACATTTTACTTCAATCTCATCCTAATGTGATGTGATGTTCATCCCATCTCATCATAGTTCATGTCCGTGTGATGATGTCACCTCCATCCCTATGTCACTTCATTTCAATTTAACGTCGTCTTAATACAACAACATGTCCATATCTCATTAGAGTTGACAACATTGTCGTTTTCATGTCACGAAATGTTGCTTTGATGTTAAGTGTTGTTGGCATTTCATCTGAGGATGTGATGTGATTGAATGAGTGAGTGAGTGATGAGTTATGAGGTGATGTTTTTATTCATGTCCATTCCATTTTCTGTAATAATGCCTTCATTTGATCTTGACGAAATGGTAAACCTAAATTGATGTCATCTGATCTTAAAGTGTTGAGATGTTATCGTCGCATCAATTTTTGTTTTGATGTGATATGTTTTGGTGTGATAAATTTTTTGACGTAAAATGATGAAATGTTGACTGATTTCAATGAGACATATGTGATGCGATTTGAATTATTGATGTGACGAAGTGCAAAAATAGGTTCTCGGAATGAAGGTGATGTCATTTGATTTGATGTGATTGGTGGTGCTGGAATGCGATGTAATGTTTATTGATTAAACGTGATGTCACGAGATAAAAGCACGATGTAGTAACGTATGCTGGGCCGCGTAGAACTATCAATCACTCATTCATTCAACCAACCAATCAACCGATCAATCTGAAATCCCTAAATCAAAGTGATGCTGTTTGATGCGTTGTGCGTGTGTGTTTGTGTCTGTGTGTACGTTAGTCTGTGTGTTTGTGTCTGTGTGTTTGCTAGTCTGTGTGTTTGTGTCTGTGTGTTTGTTAGTCTGACATGATGTACTCTGGAGAGATTTTTTGGGCCTCGTTTTTAACGGTTGTCTGGTGAGGTAGTGTTATAAAAAAAATAAAGTAAATAACCTAGATAAAGTAGATAATATAATACACTAAAATATGTTTTAACATGATTATTTCAATTGGGAAATGATGAGATCTGTTTTGATGTCATGTGACATGTCAAACAAACATCGCGGACTTTGTGATGTCTGGAAGGTTGTGTTTTGATGTGCTGTTAATGTAAGTTGCTCTGCCTGTGTGCTGATGTGATGTTAGGTAGATCTTTTCACACAAAGAACGGTGACCGCAACATACAAACAAAGAACTTTGAAAGAGCTTTCATCAAAGAATTTTCAAAGCTTTCGAAACACGCACAGCAAATCTAATAATGTTTCTCTGCGTGGGTTTCTTAGTCGGCGAAATTTCATCTCGAAATGAAAAGATGTCAATCAAGCAAACAACAAATTCAACCAATGAAATAACTAATCAATCATCCAATTCATTCAACATTTACCTATTTATTCGTTTAATCACTCATTTGTTTAATTAAATAATTGTTTAATAGCACAATTATTCAAACAACCTATCTTTTGAAAGACCAACCGTTTAACTAGCCAATCAATCAATTATTTAAACAATCAGTCACTCAATCAATCAATCAATCACTCAATCAATCAATCAATCAATCAATCAATCAATCAATCAATCAATCAATCAATCAATCAATCAATCAATCAATCAATCAATCAATCAATCAATCAATCAATCAATCAATCAATCAATCAATCAATCAATCAATCAATCAATCAATCAATCAATCAATCAATCAATCAATCAATCAATCAATCAATCAATCAATCAATCAATCAATCAATCAATCAATCAATCAATCAATCAATCAATCAATCAATCAATCAATCAATCAATCAATCAATCAATCAATCAATCAATCAATCAATCAATCAATCAATCAATCAATCAATCAATCAATCAATCAATCAATCAATCAATCAATCAATCAATCAATCAATCAATCAATCAATCGATCAATCGATCGATCAATCAATCAATCAATCGTTCGTTCAACCAACCATCACATTCAGAACTGCTCAACAGAAGTGACTCTCCTTATATCAAGAATCCATCCAACTTATTCATCCATTTTCGCGTCTTCGACTTCACCTCGCACATCCCTGAATTCATCCGATGACGTCAGCATCAACAGCGATGACGACACACATTTGAATTTTTTCGACCTACAATTCATGCCGCGGGATAAAGTCATTCACGTTCAAAAGGTCTCTTCGTTATTTAATTTGAAGAATAATAAATCACAACGTATAAAACGAAAATCTTGAATAAGGCAACTTGAATATCAGCAATAAACTTTCTGCTAATTTCATACCTACGTTCTTATTATTTTTATTAACAGACTTAAGTTGTAGAGAATGTAGTAGAAAATGTAATAGCTTCTGAAAATATTATATTGTCTCTGTATTTGTTTTGCTGCTAAATATTATTCAATATAAAAAACGAAATGATTTGAACAATTAGATGGAGGGTGAATATTTAGGGTTGAGCATAGGAGGAGGTATAGGGGGGTGCAACAACAAGCACAACACCCCCATCTACATCACCAACCTCTGGACTGGTGGTTGTCTCTCCAAAACTAATCAACTTATGGTTCGCTCGTCTGCTCTCATTTCTTATTTATAAAATGTTCTATATAAATTCGATTAACCGTCAAAACAAAAGCAATTGTTGAGTGATAAATTGATTTTAAACATTATAAAATGCAATTTCCGTGAACTTACTAACGATGTCGTCTTAATTTAATTGAATTTCAAAGAAGGGAGACGTGCTGCTGTCGGTGAATGGAGTTGGTTTGCTAAACACAACGTACGAAGTGGCTGCCAGAACTCTGAAGTCGGCGTCAAAGAAAAGTTTCGTGAGCGTGCATATCTTGCAGGGTAGTGAAACATCAGATGGAAACGGCAACTTCACACCTTCCTGGAAGTTCTGGCTTGCTCTGCCGCAGTCAGCAACCATTCATTTTTAATGCCTATTCGCCGTAACGTCTAAAGTTGTTATTTTCAGTGCATTTTTGTGACGGTACGCACCGGTACGGCGTACCGTCACAACCTTTTCCAATGTGGAGGCAAAAATTATTGATTTTAACAATTTAAGTTGGTTAATTAAAAAATGAAATTGTTTTAGACATTTAGTATGTTTGCAGTTGCGATTTGGCTTGCATAGAGTACCGAGTATTTGTACGAAAAGTCAGTAAAACTCATTGCTTTAACCGAATAAGCACCGTTTTTGACGAAAAAATGACGTACTAAAGAAAAGAAGTCGTCAGCCAGATATATTGTTCCTCACGGTCAACAATGAAACATCGAAACATTTCAAACATTTCCCCCCCACCGGTCAACGTTTGACAAATGTTCAAAATTTAGAACGCCCCCTCTAAAATTGTCTAGATCCGCCACTGAGTACCAGCGCCTATTTTTGTAAAAAAAAACCCTGGTTTTTTTGTGTCAAAAGTCATTAAGTTTTTTTTTAAATACTGTGCATCTAATTTCTATGTAAGTAATAATAAAAATTAAACTTTTGAAATTTTCTCCAAACAGTTTCTGCTACTACCCACGCCGCGTTCACATAACAGTCACATCCAACACACTGGACTTCACGGTGACGGGTGGCTTCAAAATTAACTGCGGTCCTCTGCCCATCATCGTTGAAAGCCTCAAGGATCCATTCAGGCCCAACAAATTGAAGTTAGAAATGTTCACCGACTGCAGAAATCTACTCCGCTAACTTTAAGCTTACTAACCATGTGTCCTTTAAATGTTCCGAGATATATTATACCTCACATATAACCATGTAATGTGTCATATCCGTCTCGTAATTGATTTATGACAAAAAGGTTTAAATGCATTGTACACGATCAGAATGTCATCATAGTCACTCTAGCAAACATAACAAACATTACTTTAAAATATTCCAGTATTATAATTACTAATGACAAAAAAAACCACTGTCACAACTTAATTTTAAATATTTCAGAAGCGGCGACATCATACTATCCGTAAACGGCATCTCACTGGATGGAGCCACTCACGGCGACGCTGTGCGATTGATGACGTCATCACCCATCGACCAGTTGGAATTGGATGTTGTCTCCTGGCCTGGATCATCCGTGTAATAGTAGAATTGCTGAATTTTTCCAACGTTAAGAGAAACTGAAAAACTTTGTGACGCTAAAGTTGAAAACATTCAACTGTCGCATAACAGAAGTGTTACAATAACGAAACTATTTGAGTCTTATTCTATACATGTTTATTTATTAAAAGAAAATCGGAACGCATTCGAAGTCCTGTTCATTGTTCAACTAATCTTCGTCCATTTTTAACGAATAACATTTTTACTACTGCTTAAAAAGTTATTATATATTATTTATCCGCTGGTATTTTTGTTCTATACATGTATGTTCACATCGTTATTTAACAATTTTTATTCGAAATGAAGGCACAGATTGTATTATGTTTTTTACAATAAAGAATTATTTTCTTCATCAACGTCGGTTTAGTATTGAAACATATCAGTATTATATGTTGATTATATATTAAATACTATCGTTAATACTTAAATTATTATTTGAGTTGTTCATTTTTCATCAAATGATCAAAACTTTGAAATATATATATATATATATATATGATCGACTGGAATTTATATATATATATATATATATACATATATATACACATATGCATATATAATCTTCTTACCTGATAACAGTACATTAAATAAAAACAAGCTAAAGTTGAAAATTGTTGTTTATTTGAGAAAAAATTTTGTATACAAAAATTTATATAATACAGCTTGTACATACATATACATTATAATTATTACCATTATACCAAAATGATTACACACAAATTTACAGCATATTTAATAAATGAAGTTTAAAATTAATTAAAAGAACATCAATTCTTGCAGACTTGAAATATAGAAACGACTAGAGCCAGATACAGTGGGGTGAGTATGATTGAAAATGAGAGATGTGACAAATTGTTCAATTTCAAACAAACTAACAAGTAAAATGAAAACAATGCGATGGTGAAAAATGATGAAAAGAACATCTTGAAAGTGGCACTCTGTCTGCTGATGCTTCGAGATTGCAGTGAACGAATGTACATGATGATGATCAGATAGGCAAGCAGTCCACTGCAGACGAACATAGGTGTAAAGACGATGAACCAGGACATCTCCAAGACATCCTCCAACTTTAAAACCAGCAAAACCGACGAAAGAAGAATGCACACCAGATTGATCCACAGTTCGTACATCGTCATCCCTAACACTTTCGACACTTTGTCATACGACAAAAACATTATGTTTTATTTAATTTGAAAAATTTTACATGAAATCTATATTACAATGGCAAAGAATCTTACTGTTTAAAAAATTTCAAAAACGTTTACATTATATAGACGATAATGAAATTTGTTCACAATGTAAACAATAAAGAAACTAAAATTGAAATTTTTTAGTTTGTGTTTTTAACAATAAAATTTAATCAAAAATAGGTTATAAATTAACTGTATAAAAAAAATTTATTAGTTTTTAACTGAACAATTTGAGATGGTTTGTAAATAAACTTTGGTTCAATTTTTTACTAAGTTAACATTTAGTTTTTAATTATCACCAATGACAACAACCACCACAAAATTTACCTGCTTCCAATAGTACAACAAAATTATTCAAATATTCTTCTGAATTGCTGAAATATTATTTCAATTAATATTGCTCAATAATTATTAAAACGTTCAGTTTAAAATAGAGCTATTTATTTTTTTGACAAAATTTTCTGCGATCTAAATACTAGTTTTATAAAATTTGTGTGTTAAAAAATTAATCTATTATAAATATAATAATAATATTTTTGTTGTCTGTATATTTTTATATATATTATATATAAAATAAAAATATAAGAAGATATATATTCAAACAAATAAATAAATATAAAAATAATGTTTTTTTATTAATTGCAGTCAAATCTGTTTTTAATACCGAAATCCTACAGCACACACATGACATGACATATTTTATTTTAATTCATCAAATAAATCTTCATTTACCAAAAATATAATGAATTAAATAAATTTTAGAAGATAAAAATTAATTTCCACATAAAATTAAGAATGAATGATGTATCATTTGAGTTTGCTCCAAGAAACATGATGTTGGACTGGAGGAAAATAAGTTTGTTGCGCATATTAATTATAAATAACTATGGTAATAATAATTATACTAAAAAAATAATGTTAGCATATTTAAAACAATTGAAATAAATTTTATTATCATTAAAATTGGTTTCAGAATGGTATGTAGTTAGTTTTTTTTATAAAAGTAAAAAAGCTTCTTGAACTAAATAATGATTAAATGTTTGCAAAGGTTCTGTGAGTGTTGAACAGATCATTCAGAAGAAAGACTTTGAGAGCCTGCAAGAGAATATAATGAATGTGGCATTCATTAATGTTCACAATGAATTTGTATGTTTTATATTATTATTTATCTATCTATGTTAGTATAAAACTATAATAAATAACCACAACAATGACTGTTATGTCATACTATTATGAATAATTTTATTCTTGGCTTTTAAATTTTTTTTTTATTTAACAATTTCTTGTAGTTTGTTTAATTTTCTATACTTTTCAGAATTTGCAAAAAATCGATCCAACATTGGTGAAACTGTTCCAACTTGCTCAGCTTATCATTGAATACTTGATGGTTATTGTTGCAGCAACTATTTTAAGCTAAATTTTATCAATCCTATTTATTAATTCAATCTACAATTAATTTTAAATAGTTTTAAATATATAAATGAAATTGATATGACAAATGATCTCCTTAATTAATTTAACTTAGCACACTCAAGAATATTTTGTTACAAAACTCCAAGAAAACATTCAGGTAACAGATAAACTGAACAAGGTTGTTTAATTCTTCAAGCATTTTCTATAACTTGGTTGGAGATGAATTTTTTAATAATTTATGATAATTAAATCATTTTTAGAAATGCTCAGCGTGTGCTGAAGAGATAAAAATTTTGAGAGATGACCTTCAAAAGTTCAAACTGGAAAGTCACAATCGCAAGAAGATTATCATAACTCAGCAGAAACTTTTGAAACATGGCGTCAACTCGTATTTCCAAGTGTGACGTTTCATCATTTCATTGTTTTTTTTTAATTTGTTTATTTAAAACGCATCTACTTGTAATTTTATATCTTTATATAACTGATTTCCTTTTCACTTTTTTTTCGCAGTGTCCATATTGTTCGAAAGAGTTCATGAGTGAAATATTCTTACAAAGACACATGTTGAAGAGACACAACGCTGACAGCAAGACAGCACTTCAAGAAAACACGAGTGCCCTGCGAACTCTAGAAAGTGAAAATGAATCACTGAGAAATGAAGTGAAGACCCTGAATGGTAAGTTACAAGAGGAAGTTCTCAAACATAAGAAGAAGGTGGCAGTTGCGGTAGTTGGATTTTTCAGTTTTGTTCATTTTAATGCACTTCCGCAACTGTTTGGTTGTATTTGATTTAATTAATTAATTGATATCTCCTACTGCTGTAGGAGTGTTGCTGGTTCTATGCTGATAACTTTTCTTCATGATGTCACAGGTAAAAGATGAAAATCAAAGTGAAAAATATAATGAGAAAATGTTGAATGAGCTGAAGGATTCCCACCAAGTTTGTCATATCCTACTCAATTAATATTCAACTCTTCATTAACTTTTTTGTTGAATTAATTGGATCTGCTTTTTAGCTCATCTAACATTATCATCGTTCATCATGAGTTTTGTCGTTCGTTTCAAGTTTTTGTGTTTAAGTTGGAAATATCAGCAAATGATAACGCACGCTCGACGCTGGTGGTGAGGAATTCAATGAACATTTATAAAACATTTGAATTTTCTGACGTTTACACCCCAATTTGATCTTTCCTATTCACGCCGATCGCTTAATTCCAATTAAATGCTGGTAGTTACTCAGCGAACTTGTCTTGATGTGATGTACGGTATCACGTTTATTTCATCATCCCTAGAAATGTTGTAATCAATTTACAATCTTTATGGACTGTTTACATTGCTACTGTTTTTTCTTGTTTTTAAAACCATTTCTAAATTGTTGAGCAGTTTGTGGTGTATGTTATAATTTTAAATGTTCTCTTCTCTCCCTACAATTGCTGTGAGCCGAAGTATGACGTGAATGTGGCATGAACATAATATGAAATTTCAATCTCTGCTTAATATTTTTCAACTATATACCCTTACGAAGTGAATTTAAAATAATGTTAACACCATAGAAAGAGTTAGAGGAACTCGAGAGAAACTTTCGAAATCAAGTCAAATCGGTGGAGATGGAAAGGTCGGAGGCTGAGAAGGCTCTTGCAGTTCTACAAAAAAGATTGAGTAAATTAAACATATATCACTTAATATATATTAATCATGAAATTAGGAATTGAAATATAGTAGGTTGCCTTTTACTTATCAATAGTAAAAATAGGCCCAACAATTAATATTCGTTTCTTTTATTTTCAGTGAAGCGTATATTAGGAAGAATAAGAATACAAAAATCAATTTTACTTTAACATTCCATGGTTACAATTAATAAGTCCTATTGATAATGATAAAAAAATAGTTTTATTAGTTTACAAATGAATGAACCAGGAAATGGAAACTTTATTCTGGCCTCGACGGAGATGAACGACCTTCAGAAACAGCGCGAGGAGGTGGCCCTCCTGAAAGAACAACTGACCTCTCAGTTGAAGACAGCTTCTGGCGACGGCAAACATTTTGTGGAGTCTGTGGCAGCCACAGAAGAACATTGGAAGAGAGAGCTGCAACATGTTGAACAATTGTACAAACAGCAAGTTCAACGGCTTCAGGAACAAGTGTGTAGTTATTAAAAACGTGTGCAGTTTATATAAAAAGACATTGGAGAACGATGTTACTAATGTTCAGTCATATCGTGGTTTCTGGTCATATTAGGTTGATAGGAATTAAGACCATCATCGTCCATTCAAAATGTTCATTTTTTTCAACAATTACTTCTCTTAGGTGAAAAATTTGAAACTATCTAACAAGAACTTAGTGAAAAGGTTTGAAGAAAGGCCACAAATAAATTCGGAAGTTGCATTCTTAAAAAATATCTCCGAAAAAAACAAAAAAATTAAAAGTGTGCAAATAACTACAACAACAAAAATTATTGACGATGACAAAACAACCGGAAAACCAACAGGAAATGTGGTTAAGTCACAAAAAAACAAAATTACTGTTGATAGCGATGATGACGTCATCAATGTTCCCGTAGCCTCAGTCAGAAGGAGGATGATGAATGAACAGTTGGAAGAAATGAACAGTGCAAACATTCTTCCTCCTCCTCCTGCTGCTGCTGCTGCTGATGTTGCCTATGATGTTCCTAAATTGTCAGGTTTCGTCATCACCCAGTCTCTTATCAATCAATTGCTTCTGCATATCATTTTTTACCGTTTTTTGTAATAATTTTGATTGAATATTATTTTGTATAAGTTATATCTTATAGTATTTACAATTAGTTAATAAATTAATTTGGACGCTGCTGACTCCAATGCACATTTAACATTAGTATTTCCTTACTATTTTTTTATTATGTAACTTTGACACGTTTAGCATTAACAGACTGTTACTTTTGTAACTGTGTTCTTTAAATATAGTTTATTTGTAGAGTCATAGCTATATAGTAATAACTGACTGATATTGACGAAGATGAATATAATGTATGAAAAGAAGTTGAGGCAGATGAAAGAAGACTGCAGGCGGCCAGGACGCAAGTACAACAGGAGCTACAACTCCGTCTCGATAGATTAGGAGTTGAGGTTGGCAATGGCAAGTTGACATCATTAGAATTACTAATATAGCTTCTCTCGATCTAATACTACCATCACTAACGAAACGATAGTTACTTCAAACGCTATAATTCGCATTGCTACTTTAAACAGTAATTCAAACTAAGCGTTTAACATTGTTTTGTTGTAGTTTGGTAGTTCATTTTTATGTTTATGAGCAGTAGAAAATGTAGTATTAAAATAAACCTAAACCACGGAACACTCGGCGCAGAACATGCGGATCAGTGATGAGGCGTTCAAGAGCATCTCAAGCACCATACTCACTCAGAGGATGGATTGGTTCAAGGTACTTCTACTTCTTTTTCACAACTTTTCGAACATGTAATTTTTATTAGTGAATGGATGTGGCAAACATTTTAAAATTAATTTTTTATTGATTAATTGGATTTTCGGTGAATGATATTTTTTTATTTAATTTTTGTAGAATCTGCACGATTTTGAAAAGATTCGAAATCATTACGATGTAATGTTTGATAAGCTAGTTGGCGAGCAGTTGCAACAACGTAGCAAGAGGTCAGTTAGTAGAACATACATGCTTCACGATCAGCCATTCTCGTTGAACCTCCAATAAATTTTACAATGTCATCTTGAATATAAGTTGGTTTCAGATATAGATTGTCCAATTTTTAACCAATGGCAGCACTGAAAAGAAAGATGGCGATGATGATGTTGACGTTGAAGATGATGTTGATGATGATGATCTCTCTATCAGTGAAGATTTTGTTAGAAACATTCAAAAACATCAGCAACAACAATTACAACAACGACAACAACAACAACGACGACAGCAGCAACAACAATCACAGCAACAACAATTACAGCAACAACAAAACCATCAACTCCGCCTTGAATCATCTAGAATGCGACCTGCATCTGCAACAACAAATTCACCTGATAATGGTCGAGTCACAAAATTGGTAGATGATGAAAGTGACTGGGATGAAATAAGGTCATTCATTTATTCATTTATTCATTCATTCGTTCGTTCGTTCGTTCATTCATTCGTTCGTTCGTTCGTTCGTTCGTTCGTTCGTTCGTTCGTTCATTCATTTATTCATTCGTTCATTCGTTTGTTCGTTCGTTCGTTCGTTCGTTCATTCATTCATTCATCCATTCATTTATTTATCTATTTAGTTATTTGTGAATTTATTTATCAACTTTTTATTCATCTTCTCATTTAAAAGTTTTACATGTCAAATGTTCTCTTATGGATATTTTGTTTATTCTTGAGAAGAAATACCTACCAATGGCATCTAACTTTTCAGTACAACTTGTATGTAATCGTCAGCTAATAAGAATGCTTTGTCTGCAAGTATTTCACGTCTCTACAAATATTTAAGTTCGATTGACCAGGCATCCAACTAACGAACCAACCAACCAATCAACAAACCAATCAATGAACCAACCAACCAATCAACCAACTAATCAACCCATTAATCAACCAACCAATCAACCAATCAACCAACCAGTGATCTCCCAGTAGATGAAAAGACCAGTCAGCAGCACAATTTTAACGAAGCTCTTAAAAAAGCTCCAAGTTTGATATCTGAAAATGTAATTATATTTATTTTCATCATCTCCAGGCTTTCAATCTGTTTCTTTTTTTTACTTAGCTATTCATATCTGACAGGCGCAGAGCTGTTCGCAGAACGAATCTTACTTTTAAATTAATGCCTAGCGCCACAAAGACTTTACCATACGACGTATTCACACACACACACACCTACTCTGACATCACTCAACCTGCAAGCAGATACCGCACCATACTCACGAAACTAACTGAATATGAATAAATAGAAAGTTTTGTTGCAATGTTTAAAATTTATGAAAGAATTTTCAAGTAAAGTTGAAAACATTGGCAAATATTTCATGAGATCTAATGAGAAATATTGCATTTGGCGTGCATTGCTTTATATAATGGGTGAGAGAAATCGCGTTCAGAATCACAGATTAAAATGATTTCAACGCTAAACATTTTGAATTAAAAGTTATTATTTTAATATTATTATTAAAAAAAATAATTGAAATTGAACATCGTGAACACTCAACAGTCAGATGTTTCTTCGATAATTTCTCTGGACACCTATGTGTACAAACCATCGTCCAGTCGCGATAACCCATCAGGTCATTCGCTTTTGCATTTCACATTACATCTTCAGATATCAGGACATTTGCTTTCTTTTATTATTTTTCTTTTACATTTTACATTATCAAATAAGGCTTAATAAATCATACTTCTGAGAAATAATTAAATGAATTTTTTCAAGTTTAAGTTAGAGTTTGTCCACCTCAAACTTGCTATGAAAATTATTCGAAGTAACAAAGTAACGTTTTAAGAAGCTGTAAAGCGAACATGAACGTTTTAGTTGAACAGTGAAAAAACGTGTTTCATTGATTGATTTGTTTCATTCACTTATTCTTAACACATTGGTTTTAATGGTTTTATATGCATTGTTTAATCAATACGTTATTTATTTATTTTTTTAATTTTTTTTTATATAATTTTTTTTGCATAAAATTCTAGCGGTTTGCTTAATAATTAATAAATTGCATTAATGTTATATCGCATAGTGACTGGAAGGAAAAAAAATTCAGTTACATTTTCGGATGGAATCGCTTCCAATGAAGAAACTAACAGTTTCTGATAGCTCATTCAATTGTTGCGGACACAATTATTATAATTTCGTCTAAAAATTAAATAAATTAATAAATTTTCTCGTATAAATTCAATTATAATAAATTAATGTAAAATATTAATTTGTTTTTTCTTACTCAAAATTTACTCAAAAATTGACACGTCGTATTAGCAATAATTTCATAGACTATGGATATTCACTATTAATGTTGTGAATGCAGGATTTCAAAGCTGAGAATCCAATTGGGTTATCGTGAAATAGTGTACAACTAAGTTGGTATGGGACAAGGATTTTATTATTAACTGTACCAAACTTAGATTTATTATAATATATCTTGATATAATATATATCCATGGATATATATATTCATGTATCTATCGAATACATTGATTTACGCAACTTATACTATACTAGGGGTAAAATGTATCAATTTAAAAGATAAAAAAAGAGGAGCCAGAAAAGTCAAACTGGCAGAAAAATTAAGGTGTATTCGTATATTATTGTAGTTGAGTACATTCGTATGTATGCACTACCATAAAGACAACAATAAATTTATTAGGCTACCCTTTTAATAAAACTCATAAAGTTGATGGGTGCTGCAAGCGAAAATTTGTTTTTTTTTCAGTATCTGTATGTGGCATGAATTCTAGGTGTAGGTATTCTAAGTATATGGGTGCGGTGTGTAAGACTAAACCTTTATGCATACATGGCTGAAATTATATTCAGCTTTGAACAAAAGTTAAAAAAGCCAAATTTGGCTTTTACGTAAAAGCAAGTATGTATTGATTATTTTAATAGATTAATTTTTAAATATCATAAATAAATAAATATGCCGATGATTTTATTTTCGAATTATTTTTAATTCCACGTTATTTCTGCTTAATTTGAATTAAAAATTACATGCAAATAAAATAATTAAAGTTTTAATTAAATTTTTGCAACTGCAACAATTCGATCAGGATGAATGATTTTTTCAAAGATTCCTTCTCTGATCAGCAGCAGACGACTCCTCACCACCACCACCAGCCCCACCGTACGACTTGGAGCGACTTTTGTGAACATCACGCATCATCTGCGGCAGAAGAATTTGCCTGGTACGTCAGCCAGTATCTTCAGGACAACCCACAATATGCTGGACAACATTTTGGTGAAAAATTTACAGAATATTTTCTTCATCATTTTGATTCCTCCATCCTCACCTTGAGAATCATCAAAAGTGGGAACCATCTTCTCAGGAGTTCGTCCACTTTTTCAAATGTCGAAAGAAAGTTTGTTATTTCTTTATTTTGTTTGATTTGGGAATATAATTTGGTTCAATTTTATTTGCAAGAAATGACTTCTTAATCCTTAATCATTAAGGCTTAATGGAATGTGTAAAAAGTTTTTCAAGTTATTTCTTTTTTATAAATATCAAGTAACAGCATTCTATTTTATTCATAAATTCGTATTTCAACAATAAGTATTGGACGTCCATCTCCAACAAAATCCGATCCATCACATGACGCTCGGGTCCAAAAGCTAAGAAACTTTAGCTTGATATCATCAAATGATTCATTTGAAGGAAGTCAGTTGGACCTAGGTGCAACATCAAGCAAATCAAAGATTCCTGTTATTGGAAGCAGCAGCAACAAGATGACCAAGTCATTTTTAAATAAAAGCAACAGCAAGAGTAATGGTACTAGTTTTAAGAGTTTAATAAAGAATGGTTCATCATCATCAAACAAGGCACATCAGAACATCAACAAATCATCTGTGGACAGAGACATGTTGTTCCACTCTCAGAAACAGCATACCATTTCATTTTTCCATAAGTTTGCTTTTAAATCAAGAAAATATGTGAACACTAAGCCTTTGAAGAACTTATTCAACAAACATTTTCATGATTTTAATCTTTCTCAAGACAAAACTAAGTCGTCGTCATCATCACAATCATCACCAAGCGGCAGCAGCAAACAACAACGAATCAATCAAACCAACATTCTAGAAAAATTAGTTTCATCAACTTCATCATCCTCCCTTCCAAAGATGACAAAATTGTTAGTGGAATGTTTGAAGGAAGGAGGAATGAGCTTGTTGACTGAGGATGAAACATCTGGAGACCCCAGGTGGCTCAAGTGCAAGGTTGTCCTGCTGAAAACAGTTGCTGGTGATTTCTTTGAAGTCTATGCTCCACCAAAAGTTAGTGTTGCTTGCACTGTATGCTTTGTTTGCTTTAAAAGTTTGTATCATGTATTATTTCCATTGTTTTTTGTTCATGCATCTATTGATAATAGATGCTCATTTACTTGATAATTGAGATGAAAATTTTTGATGCAATAAAAAAATTTTGGTGATGGTGGTTTCTCTTCTTTCTTTTTTTCCTATTTGTCGTTATTAAATGTATTCTTCAAAACACTAAATGTATCGTATGTGCGAGTGTGTACATTTTTATGTCTATGTACACACGTGTGTACATAGTACATTAGTAGGTCTATGTACATACATTTATACACTTTACATACATGCTCATATATATTTGCAGTCTCTGAAGCCATATACAGGCTTGTTCTGCTGCCTCATTAGTGAAGTTAGACATACAAATGATTTAGAACTACCTGAATGTCCACACACATTTGTTATCAAGGTTATTTATTGTTATCATCGTCATTTCTTTCCTAGTGTTATTTGTTATCAAGTTTTCTGATCATTTTAATGTTATTCATTAATTCATACCTGGTCTGTCATCATAAATCATTTATACTTTTTTAATTAATGTCAGTGGTTTCGTCATCACTTTTATCATCACGTTCTATCATCATCTCCATCTACCACCATCATCATCTTCAATAATAATCATCATTAATCATCGTAATTGACCTTTTTTAAACTAGTGTATTTGTCATCATAATCATCATAGTCGTTATTGTCATCATCATATTCGTAACAGTCATTGTCATCATCATCTTCTTCTTCTTCCTCATCATTATCATCATAATCATCGTTATCATCGTCATACAGGGTCAGCTGTGCCAGGAGTTCGTCTTTCAGTTGAAGAGTGATGACGATTTGAGAGATTGGATGGCAACATTCCATGCATATCAGCAGCAAAACGGGTATCATCATCCTTTTCATCATCATCTTCATCTTCGTCATTTTCATCATCGACATTATTATCATCAACGTTATCATTATCACCCACCTTTACCATCATCGCCCTCATCCAATCGTCATCGTCATCATAAGCGTTACCATCAGGAAACATTTGAATCCAAATAAACTATGCTTAACAGTGGCACAAGCAGTAGCAGTAACAACCTCAAAAATGACAACAACAATAATGTCTCTGCGACGTCAGCAGCGGTTGCAGCAGCGGTTGCAGCAGCACAACCTCCTCTCCCTCATCATCGTTTCTCATCATTCATGACAAGCAGATCTTCTGCAACGGCAGCAGTATCACTTGTAGATTCGGAGTTTGTTCTTCTCAGTGGAAGCAGTGCTGGTTGGTTGTGCTACTTTCATTTCATGAAAGGTTTTTAAGTCAAGACTTAGTCTTCAATGATTGCAACAAATTCAATTTTATTTATTTATTTCATTCGATGTATTCATCTAAGAAATATCTATTCGAATGACTTAGCATGAGTTTTCCTGTATTTTTATGAAGGTACTCGGAATGCACACACGTTACCAATATCGGCATCATCATCAATGACCTCATCGTCGTCGTCGTTATCACAAAACATTAGGAGGCTGTCCACACCAATTGATGCTGCTACTGTCAACACCACCAACAGTAGCAGTAATATTACTACTACTTCGAGTACCACAGTTACTACATCATCCGCAACAAAAAATTCTTTCTTGCCTGTTCACAAGCTGAACAAAGCGACCAAAAATGTCAATTCTGCAAGTAGTAATATTATTTTTTTTACAAAATCAACTACTGTTAGCGCTACTACTACAAATACAACTGCAACTGCAATTACTACTACTTCTAATACTTCTAGCACCAGCAGCATTACTGTCGCAAACACTGCCACAGCTATAAACAGCAGCACTAATATTTCAAGTGCCACAAACAGTTCAAGTCATAGTCCAGGCAGTGTTGGTAGCAGGAGTGTGTTGAAGTTGAATGCAATAGGAGCAAGCAGTTCTCAAGCAAGCACCTCTAGAAGCACCTTTGGTTTGAAGAGATCCTCAAAGGTGCCACAAAGTGGTCTTGTACAGTCACTTATTGGCAAATCAACACAGGCCACGTCTGACAACACCAACAACATCAACACATCTAATAGCAGCAGTAGTGTTTTAATGCCGTCAACATCTGCAACAAGTACTCAACAAAGTTTTGCAATGTTGAGCGGCAACAGCAACAAACACCATAGCAACAGTACCAATACCAACAACAACAACATTATTTTGAATGATTGTCCATGGTTTCACGGCATGATAACGAGAATGGAGGCAGCTCGGCTGGTTCTTCAACAGCAACAACTGCTGCAACAAGTTCCTCAACACTCTCAACAGGCAACCCAACAGCAGAACAACAACAACAACAACATTCCAGCCAACCTTCAAGGAATATTTCTCGTTCGACAGAGTGAGACTCGCATGGGAGAACTGGTCCTCACATTTAACTTTCAATCAAAGGCCAAGGTTGTCAGCATAATTTTTTAATCTGCTGTGTTTATAATTAATGTGACATCAGATTTGCTTTAAACATAATGTGATGCTTTTTACTATTTATTGTTGAATTTAATGGCTAACTCATTCAATTTCTTCTATTTTTTACATCGCAACTGATGCTCTTAACAAAATCTATTTGATCTTTCCAGCATCTACGAATGACCTTGAACTCTGGGGGAGAATGTCACGTGCAACACTTGACCTTTCCAACTATCTTTGACATGCTGGAACACTTCAAGGTTAATCCCATTCCACTGGAGACTGGAGGACTGTCTGACGTCACCCTCACCAGCTATGTCCTCTCACAAAAAGTTCTCTCGTTGAGAAATCATCGAACATCTCAGAGACAGCAAAATCTTGGTGGTGGTGGTGGTGGTGGTGGTGGTGGTGGTGGTGGTGGTGGTGGTGGTGGTGGTGGTAATCTGAGTGAGAGTAGACATGGTCGTCAGTTGCCTGGCAACCGAGTTAATGGATTGGTTAACAGCAACATGGTACTCAGTGTTGATGATGTTAACGTTAATAATAATCTTAATAATAGTAATAACAATAATAACAGTCAGTCAAGTCAATCTTCAAATAGCAATACTGGTAGTACTTCTGTTACCACAATCACCACACCACATGAAGCCACTAGATCAACCACAACAACTACAACGTCAAATACCAGATTGCCTGTGATAACATCTATGTCCTCAGGTGCTGTGGCTGGTGTTGCTGGTGGTGGCGTTGCATCTGTGGTTGTGAGTGGGTCTGTGAGGTTGAGGATTGAAGAGGTGGTGGAGATGATGATGATGAACCAATCAAGTAGTGCTGCTACATCGTCGTCATCATCCTCCTCATCATCTTCTTCATCTTCATCAGCCAACAGAGCTGTAGAGAACACTTATTCATTTGTTTAAGTCGTTTGTTTGTTTTGTTTGTTTTTTTATGTTATTTAGAAAGCATTTTCTGCTATCGGCTTTTGTGTTTGATATTCATTTTCTATAGTCACAAATTTGTAATCAATTTATTTTTCCTGTAATTTCACCGTCCTAGATTCATTTCATAATTCACTGTTGCTTTTCATTTGTTTTATAAACTTCTCAAGTCTCAATTATGGAAAAAATTAGTTAAGATCAACCAGCAAATTGTCAACATGACAGAATTTGATCTGACGATACTGCAAAATAGATCTAATTCAGAATGCAATGCTTACAGGGTTTTCCTCAGTTTAAAATTTTTTCCACCATTATATTCATGACGACGCCGTAGTTGGAAATTGAACCCGTTACCTGCGACACCACTACTAACATATTTGTTATCACTAACAATCTTGCAGTATATGTGTGTGTGATGTCTTTATTACGCTTATATACTTACTAGTTTGATATTATTATTATTTCTTCAGCGCATTATTATTTGTGTTTTATTTAGAATTTTGAGCGCTATTTTAAAATTGTTCTTCATTTTGTATGTTGATTTTTATTTATTTTTCTTTTTTTTTGTTCCCTTACATCTAATCAAATTGTTTTCTTCTATCTTATCACTGCTTTGCTGTTTGATAGCTGCCGCCGTCACATTTCAAGTCACTCGTTTTATTTACCTTTTGCAGTTTATTTTCCTCCCTGTGATTCATTCTTCGTTTATTCTTGTTCATTTTCAATTTCTTATCAGTCGTAAACAATTTTATCTTGTTCTAAATGTAGTCACCGGTTTTAACGTTGGATTTGATATTTCATTTTTTAAACGAACGCAATATTAACATAAGTTGCCCGGATATTATTGTTAACTTTAGTTAATTAAATGATTAATTAGTTGATTAATTAGATGATTAATTGATTAATAAATTTTACATTATTACTTTTGTTATTATTTTTGGCAATTAATTATTATTATTATTGTTTATTTCTGTGACAATATTTTCAAATGTTTGTTTTTTTGAGTTAATGTATTAAACTTTTGTCAGCCTATTTTAGCATTGTTAAACTGTTTTGTGATTTCAATTCATTGTGATATATAAATATATAAAATTTATTTTCCATGATTATCAGTCATCCATCTTTTTTCATTTTTCGTCATTTTTTTTTGTTTTTTTTTATAGCTCTTTGTTGTTTTTATTGCTTTTATTGTTAATTTTCTTGACGGCTTTTATTATTTTGTGGAGTTTTTTATTTTATAAATTACTATTGGTTAATTTTTTAAACACTTTCTTGTTTATAATTTCATGTAAAGATTATTTTCGAATTTTGTAGAGTTTGTAGGAACACAATTTTATTGTAGTTATAATTTGTTTCATTTTACTTTCCCTGGTTTAAAACGTCAATCGTAATGTATATTTTTGGTTCTTTTTTCGATGTTCGTAAATTAATTTTCCTTTTTATTTGAAATTTTGAAACACGATTGAGTTACTTTTTTTGCTGAGCTATTAACCCCATGTACGTTATACCAGTGGTGCAGTTGAAGATTGGAAAGCATGGAAATGTAGTCTATAGATTGCTCTATCACGTTTCTGTTACACTGGAAGCAATGGCAGTACGGACGACAAACATTCTTTATTATATTTCATAATTGAAGTCATTTATGTAGCAGATGGATATTGGCTGGGTGGATGGGGTGATTATCTAGTTAGACGAAAGCCTTCTAGTCAAAATTAAACTGCTATAGTTCAATTTCTAGTCTAAAATTTCTTGTGGGATGAAGGGGTAATTATCTAATTAAACAAAAGCTTTCTAGTCAAAATTAAACTGCTATAGTTCAATTTCTAGTCTAAATTTTTTTGTTATAAGTTCTTTAAAAAGCGTGAAAGATTAAATTATGGTCATATGCTGTCTTGAATAGTGAACATTGAAATTAGGATTATTGTATTTTGAGTTGTTGCTGTAGTAGTTTTGGTTAAAACTTAGATACAAATTGAAATCAGCAGCAATTATTTCGTTAAATTTATTCCGAAGTGATTTCTATTCGTCATCCATTTGCACTCTCTTCATATGGTTTTATCATTATTATTATATTATCATTTGAGATCACGATTAATGTTATCATTGTTGTTATTTTGTAATGTTATGATCATGTAAATGTCATTTCATTATTGACGGATCATCATTTCTCAGCATATAGCCATCATGTCAGACAGACTGTTACACAATTTTTTTCATCTATATATAGCAATGTTGATGACGATGATGTTTGCAATGGTAATGGCTATATAATGTATCATATATTATATTTTACTCTTTCAAATACATCACAGCTGATGAAATCACGAACGCCATTTTCAATACTGAGGCTGATCAATGATAAATGATTTGCATACAGGGAAATATGATGATGGTGGTGATGATTATGTTTATGATAATAATAATAATGATGGTGATGATGATGGCTTAGTGATTACGGTAATGGTGACTGATACGTTCTTAAGTGTTTTTGGTAATTTTGTTTTTCAAAAGATTAGTTATTAGATGATATGAAATTTTAATGTCTTGTAGATAGTAACTAACTCACTCCTACTTTAATTGATCCTAAAACGATTGTATCATGTGAGCTTTAATATTATTATTCATTCTCATTCTGTTCTGCTATTATTATTGCTATTGTTTAAATCATATATTAAGAATAATAATTTTATCATTATTATTATTATTGTTGTTATTAATGTCATTGTTGTTGTTTACTGTGATTTTATTTTTTTATTTTTTAAAGAAATAAATGCTAGCAATCAATCATTTGGTTTGTTGCAGAAATTAATTAACAATGACTACGCTTAGTAGTCGATCGAATGGTGTTAGTTTGTAAGTTCACGGGAGTTGAGTTCCTGTGCGTTCGAACCAAGTCACTGCGAAACGGGATCAGACGTCATTACTCATTACACTATCCTTTCGCATGGTATTGTTATGCATCGAGTACTAGAACGTGGAGTCAAAATTGAAAATTTCTGTGAGAGGTCTTAAAATTTGGTAAAAAGAAGATGGTGAGTTTTTTGGATTATGATATGTTTCTTGCAAATTTTGCTATTTGAAGCAGTGTTTAAAAACTTATTATACAATACAAAACATCGCTGCATTTTTGTATTATTACGTAAAAATATCCGTTCGTACAACATCTTGTTGTTTAAAATGTTGCCATTGGGTCTTGTTGCCTTTCATTCAGTTATTTGTGAAGTATTATTATCGTTCATTTATCAACGTTTGTTTTTTTTATTCATCTGCGTCGATATTTTGAGAATTTGGTTAAGTCTTGTCAATCAAAATATTATTTCATTTGATCAATCGTTAGTTTACACGTGACCATAGTTATTTTTGTTTTTTCTTATTCTTTTTCGCAAACGAAACAACAATGCTATTATTGTTGTCGTTGTTGCTGTTGTCACTATTATTAAAATTATAATTATTGTTGTTAATGATGTTGTTGTTGTTGTTTTTG
>NW_008703942.1:2711250-2712750 GCF_000326865.2 Helobdella robusta
TGGATGGATGGATGGATGGATGGATGGATGGATGGATGGATGGATGGATGGATGGATGGATGGATGGATGGATGGATGGATGGATGGATGGATGGATGGATGGATGGATGGATGGATGGATGGATGGATGGATGGATGGATGGATGGATGGATGGATGGATGGATGGATGGATGGATGGATGGATGGATGGATGGATGTAAATGTTTTGATCGTGAGGGAGAGAGAGAGAAAAATTGACGCAGAAAATATAATTGGATGATAAATAATAATAATAATAATAGTGGTAATAATAATAATATTCATAATATTATTCATAATAATAATAATAATATTATAGTGCGCATAAACATCGATAGACAAGTAAGCTTATGTTAATTCATGATCAACGCGTTTATTTATTTATTTATTATTATTTTATTAGTTTATTATTAGTAGTAGTACTAGTAGTTGTTGTAATAGTAGTAGTAGTGGTAGTAATAGTAGTAGTAGTAGTAGTAGTAGTAGTAGTAGCAGCAGCAGTAGTAGTAGTAGTAAGAGTAATAGTTTTAGCAGTAAAAGCCGTAGTGACATTTGAACATTCTTTGTGATTCATCAACAAAATGATGAACTTATATCTCTACCATCGCAAATAAGTATAAATCTTCATCATCAGTACCATTGAATGCACTGAATCAATATTAAATACGTGATAATAACAATTGTAATCATCATTCTTATCATCAACACGGTTAGCTAGCTAGCCTCATCATCACCATCATCATCATCACTCACATCATCATCACTCACATCATCGTCATCATCATCTTCACTCACATCATCGTCATCATCATAACTTGCATCGTCATCACTATCGCCATAATCATTCCTTCCTAGTTTACCACTACATCACTTATAGAATCGTCGTCATCATCACTCACAGTTTCATCATCATTATCGACATAATTTGCATCATCATCGACATAATCATCATCATTTCCATCATCATCATCATCATTTCCATCATCATCGCCGGAGCATTCCAGCGTTGATTTCTTGGAACTTTTTATATCGACGTGTTGTTGTTAATCACAGCAAACATCCACATAAATGCTATATAAACAACTGGCCATATAACTGCATACATACATACATACATACATACATACATACATACATACATACATACATACATACATACATACATACATACATAAATACATACATACATACATACATACATACATACATACATACATACATACATACATACATACATACATACATAAACATACATACAAAGGCACAAACATGTACAATCGTATGAACGCGTCTTATGGACGTTTCATATGTTTCTTTGTTTGCGCAATATGTGAATTCTTTCTTGTATGATTGTATAAGATTTTGTATGTATGTGTATACCTATGTTTGTATTATTATCATTCTTCACGGTGATCGTAAAATAACGATAACATTGTGATAAAAATATAATCATTATTGTTATCAAAAATATAATCATCATA
>NW_008703942.1:2714538-2722189 GCF_000326865.2 Helobdella robusta
ATATTGATAATAATTTTACTTTCAATAAATTAAACAATTTCCAGAAAATTCTAGTACGGAAAATTACAAAAATTTACTTTCAATTGATTAATGGCAACAATTCGGTAGAATTCATACAATACTGTTTAATATATGGTATATATAGTATTAATATATATATATATATTACGTATATATTTTATATATATCTACACTCAGGTGTATATATATATAATTATATATATATATATATATATATATAGGTTGGAAGGAAATAATATTTTATAGAGTATTGTATGAATTCTACTGTATATATATATTAGAATATATATATATATATATATACACACACACAATATATACGTAGAAGTTTTTATTATACATACAAATACATTATTATTGGATCATTGTCTGTTCGTTTGTTGAAACGTAAGCCGTTATTTGGAACAAAGGTTTAATTTTTTTTATGTTGCTGTTCATGTAATCGTGACGTGTTTGTATGCAAACAGTGTCATTGTGACATTAAAGATGTTACTGAATTAATGTTATATTGTATTTATGTGCGTGTGTGTGCGTGCGTGCGTGCGTGTGTGCTTGTTGGTGATGCTATGCTTAATGTTTGTTTATATGTAGTTTGTATTTTGTTTGATGATGTGCTTATGATTGTAATGATTAAGATAATTATCATGATGAAGACGATGATGACGAAGAGGATGATGAAGATGATGATGAAGATGATGATGTGTCTGTGATGATCATTTGATCTTTGAGGTATGGCGCTAGGGCTAGATTATGTTTGAGGTTATATCTCTATATAAATATTTACTGATGGAATAATATTTACTAGCAACTTAATTCATGCTAAATCATATTTTAATTTATTTCATAGGATCAATAAACATGTTATGGTTCTTAATAGACAAACGTTTTTTAATTAATTAATTAAAAACAATGTTTGTGTATCTAACAACAACAACAACAACAAGACAAGGTAAATATCGGCGATAACAACAACATCATCAACGTTGAATTTTAATGAATTGATAATTACACTTAGTTATCGTTACTACCACCAATGCGAAAGTGAAATAACAACAACGACAAAAGAATCAACTCGCAACTACACTGACGATATAATCTTTATAATGGATACAGGCTGATTTTTTTGCTGGCAGACAAACAAACAACAACAATAACAACATAACACAGAAACAACAACAACGAAATGACAATAAAAAATCGCATCAACTCAGCTCATCTTCTTTCTCTGATTTATTAGCATATGGCTAACACGACAACATCAACAACTGTTTATAACACCAACAACAATAGCAACAACAACTTATAACCTTCATAACATCAACAAAAACAACAATTATTATACATAAATATTAACGATTTTATTACAACAATATCAACAACAACAACTTCATGACAATATAAAATCAACGTTATAAAATCAACAACAACACACGAAACTTGTATGTTGCAACCAAATCTGCTGGTCTGTCGTGACTATGATCTAGCAGGTGTTAAGTAAGGTAAGTGAATTTATTAGAATTTTTTGAAAATAGCCTGAAAAACACAAATTTCCTATATAAACTGCAACAATTACTGGGTTATACAAATTATCTACATAAACTTCAACAAGTGCTTGCTGAAAATGATTGAAAAATCGAAATACGTCCTATACATTCGTGAATGAAGATATTATTAAATATATATAAATATATATAAACACACACACACACACACACAAATATATATATATATTAATATATATATTAATATATATATATATATATATATATATATATACCACAAACACACACAGCACAATTACAACTGATAAGAGAAAGACAGATAGAAACAAAAAAAAAGCAGAAAAAAGAGAGAGAAAAAGAAATTCATGGAATGAAAAAAGACTCAAGAAAGATGCGCATTCACACACAAGTGATGAAAATGGTAAAAAAGGGAAAAAAGGTGCAAGGATGAATGACACGCTCCCTCACACACACACATACACAAATACTTGGACTCACATTAAGACACACGCACAGTGGCCGGGAAAAGTGTGAGAGAGAGAGAGAGAGAGAGAGAGAATATTGATTTACATTGATTCTGCCTGATGGTGATCCATATATTGAAAGTGCATGAAAATGCCTTTCAAACTTTTGTTTGCTTGTTGATAGATGGGAAATTGCATAATTCATTCTATCAATCATTCCATCTATCATACCTTCGTTCGTTCGTTCGTTTGGTTGTTCATCCATTGTTTGATCGTTAATCCATTTGTTGGTTTGTTTGCAAGTTCTTTTGTTTGTATATGTTTTAATTTGTTTGTTCAATCTATCATTTGTTCATCCACTCATAAAGTAATCAAACGTACAGTAGATTAATCAGCCAGCCAACCAACCAACCAACATATCTGCCAACCAACCAATCAGCCAACCCACCAACCAATTGGCCAACCAACCAACCAACCAGCCAATCAGCCAACCAATCAGAGACAAGCCAATAAGCCAGGCAAGCAATCAAAAACACAATCAACTAACATAGCAATCGATAAATCGACAAATGGATCAATAAAATGATCTGTCGTGCTGCAATCGATTGATTGACGCACTCTCACAATTTATGTATCTATGAGTGTGTTTGTGTGTTTGTGTGTGTGCGCGTGTGCGCGCGCGCGTGTGTGTGTTTATGTCATTTTTGAGTGTATGCGTGTGCATGCATTCATTTATTCATTCTAAAGTTCGTTCACTCAATCCGTTATTGTATTATTGAAAACTAATCAGCATTAATTCGGTGAACGGATTTTTTTTCATCCATTCATTTACTCAATTGTTCGATCTCATTTCGTTCTTTCGTTCATTTCATTCATTTTTTTTATTCTGTCAATCAATCACTTTTTTGTCGTTTGCAATTTCATTCATTCATTCAATCCTTGTTAGTTCTTTCATACATTCACGAGTTCATATACTTTTTTGATCTTTTTCGTATTTTCGTTAATTTGTTCATTCATTTTCTCAGCGGTTAACTAAATTATTTTCTTCCTGTAATTATTCATTTACTTTTGTTTTTTTTTCATTCATTCAATCAATCAACCAGTTAATTAAACCACAAATATTTTCTTTAATTCGATTCATTTATACATCCACCCATCCATCCCTCCATCCATCCATTCATCTATCTATCTATCCATATTATGAAATTTTTAATTAATTAGTTAATTAATTAACTGATCATACAGACGCTGACTTGCACGTTTCATCCATTCTTTTTCATTTGACGCACTCAAGTTGGAACATCCGCTCCGTCTATCCCCAATTAAATTATCCAATTAACTCATTAATTTTATGATTATTAATTGGGAATACTTTTTATTACACATAAAATAATTGACTTAATTAAATGAGTATGATAATAGTTAAATTATTTAATTAAATTTTTCTTTGTTTTTTTGTTGTTAATATTTATTTAATGTATTTTTTTGTTTACTTATTATACCGTTTTATTCTTTCTTCAATTCGTTTATTGGACATTAATTAAATTTCTCTACACATTAATAAGTCAATAATGCATGAAATTATTAATTAAAACGCTTATTTATTTATTTATTCATTCATTCATTCATTCATTCATTCATTCATTCATTCATTCACTCACTCACTCATTTATTCTTTCATTCATTCATTCATTTATTCATTTATTCATTAATTCATTCATGCATTCATTTTTTTATTCAACCATTTAGTCAGCAACCAATTTTTTTATTGCTTGTGATTCAATCGTTCATTTCTTCTTTCATTCATTCATTCACTCACTCATTTATTTTTATACTCGTTTATTCCTATATTTAATAACTCAATCAGTCATTCAATCATTCTTTCATTCTTTTATTTTTTTTTGTTCATTCAATCACTCATTCATTCAATCACTCATTCGTTCAATCATTCATTAGCTCTTCATTCATTTATATGCGATCGATCAGTCGATTCATCAATCAATATAGCAGATGTTTCATATTTCTATTGATCCTCTTTAGAAAACGATTATATATATATATATATGTGTGTGTGTGTGTATGTGTGTGTGTGTGTGTGTGTGTGTGTGTGTGTGTGTGTGTGTATACATATATACCATGTATATTGAGAGAGAAAGAAATAGAGAAAGAGGGAGATAGAGAAAAGAGAAAGTAAGAAGGGTGAACAATTGTTTTAGCCGGATCGTAAACATTTAATCGAGTACATCTAACCCTAACCCTAACTGACTCTCTTTCTCTCTCTCTTTCTATATATATATATATGTGTGTGTGTTTGTATGTGTGCGCTTGTGTGTGTGTGCATGTGCGTGTGTGCATGTGCGTGTGTGCATGTGCGTGTGTATATTTCCTAATTCTTCTACCTGACATCAAGACTAACTTCGAGTTATTCAGCAAAGCGACTTGCACGCACGAACATTCATACATTCATTACATCGATGGTTTACTGCCTACAATCTGTAAAGTTATACACACAAATCTTGTTGATATGCACATTTTTTACCGGCACAAATATATAGACTAACAGATAGACAGACAGACAGTCAGACATACCGTATGTGGTACATGCCTCAACTTATTCATACGTATATAAAAACATGGTCAATGTAAACAAATATGTACATTGCATTCGCGTACATAACATATATAACAAAACAAGCATAAGCACATGAAGTGAGGATGGCTGAAAGCTGGAAACACCACTTTTGACACGTGTTGGTGGCTGATGATGAATGCGCTCTTGGATTGGGTTGCTGCTCTGTTAGGCCAGATTTCATTTCTTTGCTTCAGATGCAACTTTCTAATAGAATTGTGAGCTTGCTATCATTTTTTGCATGTTGATAAATGATAACTAACTGATCAGTTTGAATTATTTTTATTTTTGATGCTGAAATGAATTTTGTGTGAACTATTTAAGAAATCAGTCTGGATGAGTTATGAATTGCTGTGAAGTAGCGGTAGAAAGGTCAAACATTTGTGCAATTTTTAACAATAATGAATTGTAATTCAGAGATTTGCAACAAACATTTACAATATTTTAAATCATTTGAATGTAGAGATATTTTAAAATGTTCCAAAATATAATCAAAAAGTTGAGCGTTAAAAATCCGTTTAGAAGCAATATTTTAAGGATATTTAATGTATGCCAAATACACACTCCAACCTTTGCGCAAACACCTCATAGCCCGTTCTAACAACAGTACCAGGTTACGGTTCTTGATGTTTTGTCATTTTTTGTCATATTTCGTCATTCACACACACACACACACACAATCGAATGAATAAAAGTTCATCAAAACATAACATCTACACAATAAAGGTCTTTCATCACAAAAATCATTCGCAATAAGTATAGAAAAGATTGAAAACAGTATCAACCAGCAGTTGGAAGGTTTTGTTTTCTCATTCATTGACTGGCAACCGACGTGCACACAGCCGCAAAGTTCTCAATTGTTTCTCTGAAGGAGAACTTGGTGTTGTCGGGCTGGATTCATTTGCGTTTTGTTAGCCAGTTTTTGTCCTAATTTGCATGCGTATGAATGAAATTTTTATTACATACATTATCAGGTTCGTATCGCACATGCGTACATACAAAAACACAATGTCAATTCAACACATTCATCCAAAGGCACGAAAGCACGGATGCACACATACACACGCACAGGACACACACACACACACACATCGTTCAGCGGAACACACATGCACGCACACACGTCCACTGTTCTAAGGATCTAAGACGCTTAAAAACGCATTCTGTAAAGAGTAGTTTAGCATGACTGTTTTAAACAGTGCGGTGGATTTAAAGTCGGTTAACTATAAAAGAAACTTTGATAAACCAACATACAAACAAACATGGAAAAAAAACATGAACAAACAAACACACGCACACAGTTACACAGACGTACACACTAACATAGAAACACAAACAAACAAACAAGCGAATCGGAATGAAAGGGAAGGCAAACTTAACAATGGAGCTTGTTGCTTCGTCAATATGTTTGCATTCAATGACAACTCATCGTCGTCGTCGTCGTTATCATTATTGTCATCATCATTATTACTGTTGTTGCTGTTGTTGTTGCTACTGCTGTCATCGTCAACATCATCATCACTAACCTAATCCACTCACTTTTCTCCATAAGTCGATGAAGATGATGAAGAGGAAGAAGAAGACGATCGTTGGGGATGGAAAACTGATAACGATGATAAGTGAGATGATGAGGAGGAGGAGGAAGATGAAGATTATGATGATGCAGATAATGATAGTATGAAATCCACTCGTGATTACCTCAGTTAATCTTGTTGGTAAGCAAACACTGCTCTTATAGTTCCATCTATATTATATATATATATTTGTGTGTGTGTGTGTGTGTGTTTGTGTGCGTGTGTGTTTATGTGTGCTTGTGTATACGAGTAAACATACACACACGCATGCATTTTGGTATATATTGACACCATAATCTTAATACCGGCAAGCTGACATAAACATAATTATTTAGGATATAATACCCTAAGCCTTACAGTCAAGCATAGGAGCAGATACGCAAACATACACGCAAACATATTGCGTATACAAATACATGCGTGTGTATGTGTTATGTGTGAATGTGTGAGAGAGAACAAAAGAGAGAGAGAGAAAGAGAGAGAGAGAGAGAGAATAGGAACAAGTGTTAGTGTTTTGTGTTTATTGATATATCACATATCCGTGTTATCTATACGCACATTTACTAGTGCGTTCATGCGTATGTATATGCATACATACATACAATCATTCATTCATTCATTTATTCATACATACATACATACATACATACATACACACACGCACACACGCATACATACATACATACATACATACATATATACATACATACATACATACATACATACATACATAGATACATACATACATAAAATATGGGAACGCCCTCCCCTCGATGGAATTTTTGCCAATATGCATCGAGGTTCTTGGCCCGATGGACCCCAACACCCTTAAATTTCTTAAGGAAATATGCAAAATGATCAGCGTCAGATCAGGCGACAGCAGGGAACTGTTTTTCGCAACTAACCACATTTCGTGCTTGTTGCAGCGGTTCCTGCGTGTCTGTGTGCTTGAAAATATCCAACTGAATGCCGACATGTGCAATTAACGACAAATCAAAGTGTTAATCCATTTGTTACTTGATGTTTGACGGTTCAGTGTCACTCATCATGTTTTGGTTTTAACATACATACATACATACATACATACATACATACATACAGACATACATACATACATACATACATACATACATACATACATACATACATACATACATACATACATACATACATACATACATACATACATACATACATACATACATATACATACATACATATACATACATACATACATACATACATACATACATACATACATACATACATACATACATACGTACGTACGTACATACATACATACATACATACATACATACATACATACATACATACATACATACATATGTACGTTAGTATTTATGCAAACATCGGTAAACATTCATTTGCTTGGACTTCCTTGAAAGCTTGGTCTAAATTTACACGCATATAAACACACATACACACACACAACACAACATA
>NW_008703942.1:2722239-2722873 GCF_000326865.2 Helobdella robusta
ATTCATACATACATACATACATACATACATACATACATACATACATACATACATACATACATACATACATACATACATACATACATACATACATACATACATACATACATACATACATACATACATACATACATACATACATACATACATACATACATACATACATACATACATACATACATACATACATACATACATACATACATACATACATACATACATACATACATACATACATACATACATACATACATACATACATACATACATACATACATACATACATACATACATACATACATACATACATACATACATATACATACATACATATACATACATACATACATACATACATACATACATACATACATACATACATACATACATACGTACGTACGTACATACATACATACATACATACATACATACATACATACATACATACATACATACATATGTACGTTAGTATTTATGCAAACATCGGTAAACATTCATTTGCTTGGACTTCCTTGAAAGCTTGGTCTAAATTTACACGCATATAAACACACATACACACACACAACACAACATACACAAAAACACCCACACACAAACACATACATATATACAATACATCAGTACTTGTTGCATT
>NW_008703942.1:2723281-2723976 GCF_000326865.2 Helobdella robusta
AATGTTGATCATTGTGCCTGTTAATTTTTTCTTCCTCCACAGTTTCTTTTGCTATCATCGTCACCAACATCTTCATCAGCACCATCACCATCTTCATCGCCATCTTCATCAACTTCATAACCATCTTTATGACTATCATCACCTCCATGTTTTTCATCTTCTGTTTTCTTCCTTCCATATGACGTTTACCTACGTCATGACATCTCTTCATTTCAGTCATTCCATCGTTTCATCTGTTATCATATTTTACTTCATCATCGTCGTCGTCATCACTTCGACATATCATTTATCATCTTCTACGTTGTCGTCATAATGTCCTTTCGTTCTTCATACAGTAACCCTCGTACATATATCATATATAAATCAATAATTCATGAATGTGTAAGCATACCAATACCGAACTATATACACTAAAAGTATACAAACAAAAGCATCAAGATACAAAAAAAACAGTAAACATACAACGATCCCATACAAACCCAATTATACAACGAAGCGTATACATACATACATACATACATACATACATACATACATACACGCAGCCATAAAAATACATACAAATAAACATACGTTACATACAATCAACTATACATACATGCATGCATACATGCATGCAAACATGCATGCATACATACATACATACATACATACATACATACATACATACATACATACATACATACATACATACA
>NW_008703942.1:2727341-2746560 GCF_000326865.2 Helobdella robusta
CAACGTCACTGATGATATTTTTAATTTTTTTCATCTTGCCAATATTTTATAACAGTATGCAAATTTTATTTTTTTGCTCTTCACAACGTTGAGACTTTATAAATGATCTTTCTATTCAGGTTGTACCACACACACGTACACAGACCTGTATACACCCATAAAGACATACACACACCACACACACGCGCGCACGCGCACATATACACACACATAAGCACATACAAACGCAAGCAAGAACACAAATTGACAATGCGATCAACAGGCATTAATGGAAATACTGTTCTTTATTATTACCTGTATCGTATCGTATCGTATCGTCTCGTACGTGTGTGGTATTTGTGCATGCATCAATGCATTGCTCGCTTGACGTACGCTTGTCTGCTTATATATATATATATATATATATATATATATATATATATATATATATGTTGGTAATAGACCTTAATTTTTACAATATTCTATAAATTTTACCGAATGTTTGGCATTAATATGTTTGTAGTTCGTTTTTTCGATTTTTCTCACTAAAGTTTTTTGGTAAACGTTTAGTTTATTAAAATTCAAAATAAACTTATTTTCCGAATTCATGCTGCAAATAAGGCCATATTTCGATTCCGAATGAATCATCATCAGTGCGATTTAGTTTATATAGGGAAATATTCACTTTGTCAAAGTGAATTTAGATGGAAATTATGTGTCAGATTTCTCTATTGGCTGGTCCATTTTTGTTGGTTTCCTTTTCTTATATATATATATATATATATATATATATATATATATATATATCCGATAATAAATATTCAACAACGCAATTGGAATTAGAAACGATGAATCATCGATAATGAAAACACGTAAAAGTGTTTTATTTAACGATGTTGAAAATTGTAAAAAACTAAGTATTCACTATCAACAATCAGCAAGCAGTGTAGAGGCACAGTATATATATATACTGAGCATATATATTTGAGCATCTGGGCACAAACACAACAGATCGGTTTGAACACCGAAGATGATATAGGAATACCGAAAAAAGCTTTTCTTTTTTATAATGCATAAAATAAGCAAAAATTTTGGTTTCGAACAAAAGAAACTTGAAAATGATTTACGATCAACCGTTAGAAAAATCGAAAAGTTAAATTGGAAGTTAACTAACGCCGAGCATGCTGTGATTTTCATCAATAATTTCATTTCTGACAGTCTTAATCCAATAAACATATATATTTATATATATCGTTATATCTGTGCATCTGTGTTTGTATGTATGCATTTGTGCGTGCGCTTCTGTTTGTATGTGTGTATTTATGTCTGTATTGTATAGATGACATATTGAAGGAACTTAAAATTTATTGAATTACTTTAATAAATTACGAAATAACGACGGATTTTTGTATTTAAGTTTAATCGATTCATCTACTATACAGCAAAAGCTCTCATTGACAGCATGAAGCAACATTATTCTCTCTGAACGGCATTACACCTTGCTTGATTCATTTCTAACTTGTGTCAACTGGCGAGGTTTCATTATGTTCATGTCGTGCCCTTCATATAGTAAAATTTGGAGTTTACTTGACTATTATTGATAAACTCAAATTGACAATAATAAGAAAAATTCTTAATCTTATTGGTATCGAAATTCAGTAAAGTTGCAATCAGTGATCACACTAATATGAGGTTCTCTATAATTTCTGAAACACAGAAACCCGAGGAAGTTTCTATTAGCTCTGGAAACAAACTGTTTTATTAGGTACCATCAAATATTTATCAATATTTATTAAAACATATCAGGAACACAATACTGAACTCAAAAGTAATCAACCTTTGCCATAAAAACATGTGTATACTTTAACAACTTTTTTATACTTTGTCATTCAGGTGAGCTGACATACAAAAAAAATTATTTCTATATTAAAAGATGGTTGATGCATGCATGTAATTTGTATGAGGCGTACGCAAAAAAATAATTTCAACTGAAATAAAATCCACTTGTCAATGATTGTAATAAGAGTTAAGCTATAAAAAAAAACCCCAACAGAATAATCAAAAATAACTTTTATTTTTCGCACGCACACATGCAAACATACACACTCACACATATACTCACATTTATTATATCTATATGTGTGTATTGTGTACGTGTGTGTGTGTGTGTGTGTGCCAGAAAACAATGCAAATGCATTATAGCGTTGATGAAAGCAAATAAGTAATCAATACATTATGCCAAAGTATATGTCACGTATTTGTATAAGATAAAAATATACTTTAACACACATACAAAGGCATGCATGCATGCATGCATGCATGCATACATACATACACACATACATACATACACACATACATGCATACATGCACATACATACATATATACATACCTACATACACACATACATACATACATATGTGCAAGAGATGTATACTCATGTATTTATGCAGACATATAAAGCGTTCAACATGTGGCTTGTTTTCTTTCCTTCTTCCTGCTTATTGATTGATCGATCCATGCATAATTCCTACTACTACTACTACTACTACTGCTACTACTATCACTACTACTACTACTACTCCTACTACTACTACTGCTGCTGCTGCTGCTGTTACTAATGCTACTTCCACAGCTACTAATATTAACTGCTACTAACACTACTACTATTATTATTGCTATTACTACTTCTACATCTATCATTTACTTTCACAACACACACACACACGCACACACACACTCATACAAACACACATTTTATGAGCACTTGTGCATACAAAAAACATGAAACAAAAACAAGATTCACTGGCACAGACACAAACCACCAGACATTACCTGAGTCTTGCGTTCATTTATCACATTTTGTCTCTACCGAGAAATTCATTTTAACGTGGATTTTTTTAAAAGTTTTTTTTCTTTGTTATTTTTTTCATCTTAGTCTAGAAACAAATTTTCTTGCGCAGTTTTTGTTTGCACAACAGCATGTTTGGAGACTGTTTGTTTATCAATGTGTAAGAGTTCTTATTTGGTTTCAAATTTTTATGGTTATTCAGCCTTTCAAAATAATCATTGTGTATTGTGATCTCATTGCTTCCTATTCGATTTATTAATCAATGTTTCGATTGATTTTTGGATCATTGATTAATTTGTTTATTACCTAAAAACTTAATGTATGGACATTTTACTAAGTGTTAAATATGTTTGGTTTAATAATTTGCCATCAATTCGCCTAAATGTTTAACATATTTTTAAAATTAATTAGAGACAACAATTATTCGTTTTTATATATTCTTCAATGAGTAATTTGTTTACTCGTTTATTCTTTCATTCATTCATTCATTCATTCGTTCGTTCGTTCGTTCATTCATTCATTCATTCATTCATTCATTCATTCATTCATTCATCTGTCTATCCGTCAATTCAACCAGAGAGATGCCAGGAGGCTTCCATCGCATTGATTGGCAGATCAATAATCATTGACTCAATCTCAAGCATACATACGAACGCACTTACCATACGTGTGTACGTGCGTGTACGTGTATGTGTGTTTGTATGTATGTACGCGTATACGTATGTGTGTTTGCATGTGTGTGTGTTTGTTTGTATGTATGTATGTATGTATACATGCCTGCGTGTATTTATTAGTGAAAAATGTTTATCTTATCGTTAAACTATAACGAATTTTTTGAAAACACTCGCACGTACGAACACACACATACATGCAAACATGTGTGTGTATGTGTGTTTGTTTGTTTGTGTGTGTGTGTGTGTTTTTGTTTGTGTAGACATCCAGAGAGATGAATAGATTATTATACGCTATAATAAACTAATACCGTGCGTGCTGGGATAACAATTCAATAAAACCGGAAGAGGAAAAGCAACAAAATGACGAGAAAGATTGGGAAACACAAAGAAGAAGCAAGAATGAGAAGAAGAATGAGAAGAAGTGAGAGAAGAATTGAATAAAACGACAAAAATAAATGAAAAACAAGGGAGAACAGAAAATCTAGTAGAAGGCT
The DNA here is from genome assembly GCF_000326865.2 of Helobdella robusta. Lineage (NCBI taxonomy): Eukaryota > Metazoa > Annelida > Clitellata > Rhynchobdellida > Glossiphoniidae > Helobdella > Helobdella robusta. The sequence goes on from NW_008703942.1 coordinate 2,731,341, forward strand.
AGATAATAAGTATTACGCTGTAGAGTGTACGGTGTACGGTAGTATATTATACAATACTGTTTAGAACCAATGTTCGAAGGATGAACATGCACATTATCCGAACGAACAATGACGTTGTTGCTGATGTGAAAGAAAAAACAGTTGCTTACGGGAGGTCATAACGTAACATAACAACAACAACACAACAACAACAACAAGACCATCAACAACAACATTGGACTGCAGCAGACATTAGGAGCAAGATTTATAATGGTGGTCATGTTGAGTTGTTTGTTCATGTGTACGTGTGTGTGTGTGTGTGTGTGTGTGTGTGTGTGTGTGTGTGTGTACGTGTGTATGTGCACATTGGGAAACACAAAGAAGAAGCAAGAATGAGAAGAAGAATGAGAAGAAGTGAGAGAAGAATTGAATAAAACGACAAAAATAAATGAAAAACAAGGGAGAACAGAAAATCTAGTAGAAGGCTAGATAATAAGTATTACGCTGTAGAGTGTACGGTGTACGGTAGTATATTATACAATACTGTTTAGAACCAATGTTCGAAGGATGAACATGCACATTATCCGAACGAACAATGACGTTGTTGCTGATGTGAAAGAAAAAACAGTTGCTTACGGGAGGTCATAACGTAACATAACAACAACAACACAACAACAACAACAAGACCAAAATGGTCTTGTTGTTGTTGTTGTATGTATGCGTGTTTTTGTATGTATGCGTGGGCTGCTATTGGTGTTAATGTGTTGGACTATATAGAGTTTATATTTACTTCGATGTTGAAGTTGTCGTAATATGTTAGTGTTGTTGCTATCCATCCAGCTAACCTGGTTCAAATGCTTTCTGTGCAAATCTCTTAAAGACAATTAAGATGCAAACTTGTGTGTGTGTGTGTGTGTGTATGGTGTGGGTGTGTGTATACGTGAGTGTGTGTGTATGTGTGGTGTGTGTGTGTGTGGCACATGATGCGATGTTTGCAACTAAACTAAATCACGAAAAATTTGTGATAACACCTGAGCTGTACGCTGAACAAAAATTATATGTATTCAATAATGAGTTTATTCAGCCAAAAGCTAGTATTGTATGTGTATAACATCATATGTGTTTTTATGTGTAGTTGTATGTCTGTGTATGTGCATACATGCACTTGTATGTGTTTTGATCAAATGCTTATCTGTCTAGAGTTATCATTTTTATATATTTATTTATTATGGCAAAATAATCCATCGAAACATCCGCCTGTTATTTCTGCCGTTCATTAGGTAGTTTCTTTCTTCTGTTGTCGGTTTGTTTGTTTGATCTGGATTTTTAGTAATTGTCACTTTTTCATCTGTTCACCCATCCATCCGTCCGTCCGTCCGTCCATCCGTCCATCCGTCCATCCATCCATCTATCCATCCATCCATCCATTTATGTATTCTCTATTAAGGTTTTTTGTTTGTTCATTCAGTAAGTCATCTATCCATCCATTCATCTATTTATTCCTCCAATTAAGTTTTCCACTCTTTCATTCATTCATCCATCTTGCATTCGATTGTTTGTTTTTCCGTCGCACAAATGTTGATTCACCGGTGCGTACGTATTGCATAATTGTTGTTTTTGCTACACACCACACACACACACCCACAGACACACACACACACTTACGTTATACACACACCCACACCATATACACACACCACAACACACCATGCCGTGCCACACACACACATCGCACAGCCAATACACTCACAGTCATCCTTAGTGTATTTGTCTTTAAACTCGCTATCTTTAATAGGTATTTAATATTATGATTCTGGATATATGTTTATTAAATATTTGTATCTGACGCATACACACAGCAAACATACACACACAACACACACACGTATATATATATATATATATATATATATATATATATATATATCATAAAGTATCATTGCTTACGTGTATAAACTATCAATATATATTTTCAAAATTTTTATCAACGGGTGTATCACAAGAGTATTAATGCACGCCTCTATGTGTGTATCATCAACAACTGTGTATATATGAACGTGAAAATTATTTTGTATGTATCAGAATAGGTATCAGCCATGTATCAGCATAAGTATCAACAATGTATCATCATGGGTATCAGTCATGTATCATCATGGGTATTAACCACGTATCATCATGGGTATCAACTATGTATCATCATAGGTATCATCCATGTATCATCATGGGTATCAACCATGTATCATCATGGGTATTATCATGGATATCAACCATGTATCATCATGGGTATCAACCATGTATCGTCATAGGTATCATCCATGTATCATCTTGGATATTATCATGGATATCAGCCATGTATCAGCATAGGTATCAACGATGTTTCATTAGGGGTATCATTAACCGTTGTGTGTGTGTATCAATGGGGGTATTAATTTTGTATTGGTTTATAATAGGAAGCTGCTGCAGATGGATGTGAGCGTTCAAATTAAATAATGAGTGTGCCGGGTGATCAGTCAATATCATTGATCATCATCTACTGTTTGTTTGTTTGTTGTTGTTGTCGTCGTTTTTGTTGTTGTTGTTGTTTGTTGTTTGATGATGCTGGTGTTTGTTTGCTGTTTGTTTATTTTACATATGGAGAGTTAATGTTTCCACAAACGCACATATGCAAACCAATTCGTTCACAAGTTTGTTCTGAAAACAAATAAACGTGCAAACACACATTCAAACGGATTTTCAACACACACTTTAGGTCATAACTTTAAAATTATCGTTGGTGGTAAAACAGCCAAGTCATCAAATCTCTGGAAAATTAATATAGATATTAAATTAACATTTAAAAATCATATGAGTTGCGAATCAGTCAAAATATCCAAATATACAAATCAACAGAGTAAAATTTTACCAGTCGAGATTTACACTGAAACTTCTGCAGAGTTCAGTTTCTCTTCCACTCCTTGTCTACATCAACATCACCTAGAAATGAACGTACCATCATTGGCACAACCGTTGCATTTGTTCACGAGGAAAGCGATCAGAGCCACCAACACCTGCTCCAAATTCGATGCTCCAATGAAGATGTTATTTATTTATTTATTTCAACTCGTAACTTAAACTTCAAAAATCTTCATGTGAATGAGACATTGCACAACTTTTGTTTTTAAGCCTTACACTGGTTTATTGCCGACGACAACAAAATTAATAACTATACACAACTTACACACCACACAGAACATGAGCCCACACACTTTATACACACCACAAATAAACTTACACACACACACACACACACACATTATAAACACACACACACATCACATTCACCTGTCATAAACTTGCACATGCACACATCCAAGACACACACACACACACACACACATATCCTCACGATCTGAAAACAAAATGTCGAAACGCGGTAAACAAGAATGCGCGCGCGTGCGTGTGGACGTCAGTTTTATCACCGGATTGATCAGCAGGTCTGCGGTGCCATCATGTCGTTTGTCGGACTGACTGAGGTTTATTTTTATAAGTATTTCAAATTTCAAATCGATTTTCGCTTGACAAACTTATTCATATTATTTGTCCACATAAGCACATCACACATTATACACACTCACACACACAGACAGACGCACGTACAAATACACATGTGCACGCATGCACACGTAATACGCAAGACATTCAATACATAGTGTTGCTTTGTAATAAAATAATGTTACTACAACTGTTGAAAAGAAAGAACAATTTGTGCTGATTGATTTATTACAATTTCACACTGAATATTTATGTTGCCATTGTAATTTTGTCGATTAGAGTTTTGGCTTATGATCAATATTTTGTATCGTAATAACAACAACAACATGGAATGGAATGTGATGATGTTTAGTGATGTTAATGATGATCAGATAGGTCAATATTGATGTTTCAATGCGATTTAATGTGATGATTATGTAATAATGATGGTGATGTGATGATGAGAAATTATGATATCTAAAAGGAAAGGGACAAGATAGATTTTAATATTGCAATCATTTGACTTGGTTAAACAAACATTTCAAAACTAACAAAACACACACACACACACCACACACAAGCACGCACACACACACACACCACACACAAACACCACACACAAACACACACACACACATACATGAAATAGTACAACAATTCGGCACAATGATAAATGCATTGCATACACACACAGATCGATCAGAGCCGACAAACAATGTTACTCTCATTCTAGATGTTTTTTGGAATCTTTTTGAGAAATTACGTGACAAGGAGGAACTTTTGCCGAAACAACAGCAAGCAATTAATACATATCACACACACACACACACACACACACATGCACGCGAACACACATTTACACATGCACACACACACACACACACACATGCACGCGAACACACATTTACACATGCACACACACACATTCTCACACAATTAATTATACGAAACGACACTTCTCATGAGTGCTTTTTAAGGAAAAAATAATAATTTCATTGCACATTTTGAATGTATTTTTCTGATTATATGATTATGATTATAATGAAAACGTTGGTGATTACGACAATGATAATGCTGACGATGTGACTATGCAATAAAATACACAAAAACAGAATACACATACGAAACGAAACGAAACAAAATTTTATTTGCTCCTCAAAATTACAGATAATAAATAAGAGACAGGATGAATGTGATGGAGCCCCTAATGGGCTCATCTAGCACAGCCACCTAGACAAATATGTTCAGAGTTTTGTGGTTAATATCAAATATTGTTAGTTGTTAGTATGTTAATAACAGATAATAAAACAAAAGGTAGTTAACTAAAAAATAATGTTTCATAAATAATTATAATCGCATTAAAAATATCAACAGAAATTGTTTATAGATAGAGAACATAAATTTCATGATGTAAATACATTTCTTATATAATTTATTAAATTATTAATCATAGAATTAAATTAAATTAAATAAAACCATTCTTAATAATGTTATTCCAGGTCCTAGGACATTAAATGTTTAATGATTTTATAAACATTTCTACATTATTAATAAGGATAATAATTTTAATAATTGTTAATTATTGAAAACGATTTAACTTTTTTTTTTAAATCAGTAGCCGATTTCGCCTTATATCGAAAACGCACACATACACACACACACACATACACACACACATACAAACACACACACATACACATACACACACGTATATACGTTGAGGTAAGCCGTTTAATAACATTCACGTTGGATCGATCGAAAAGATGATCGATTTTAAATAAACTGAGTTTATATAATGTGTATGTGTTAAATATGAATGTATAGTATGTATGTATGTATGTATGTATGTATGTATGTGTGGATGTATGTATGTATGGATGTATGTATGTATGTATGATGATGATGATGATGACAACGACGACGACGACAATAAGGTTTTTCCTGTTTTACAAAAACAGGCATTGAGTTTCTCTCAAATAATTTCCCTCTGAGTAAACTTCATTTAGAAATGTTAGTCAAAAAATTTTCCAATAATTTATAAAAAAAATTAATTTGATGTGAATTCAATTTTATAGCAATTAAACTAGCATGTATGTGTGTATATACAGTGGCGAATTTAGGGGGGGAGGGTGCGGGAATGCCTTCTCCCCCGCAAGGAAAAAATTATTGAAGACTTCATTTACAACATGAGGTCATTAACTTTATGAATTTTTAAAATCATTTTCTCAAAAACGGAGATTAGGTGAATTTACGGGAGTTATCATAAAGGTCCATCAGCTTATGAATTTTAAAATCATTACTCTTTCGGAAAATTCTTTAAGCCAAGCCAACACTGTATAAACATAAAATTATACATACATATATATATATATATGTGTGTGTGTGTGTGTGTGTGTGTGTTTGTGTGTGTGTGTGTGCGTGTATTTATTGTATGTTTATTTGTGATAATGATTTTGTGATAACGATTTGATGGTGATGAGTGTAATGATAATTTGGCAGTACTGATGATTTGATGGTGATGATGATGATAATGATGATAATTATACGGTGATGATGATGACGATGACGTAATTGAATAACTGTGAATGAGCATCATCTGATTACCTCGCCTGGTGACGATCAGACAGACTTATTCTTTTTAATTAAAAACGTGTCCTATGTATGTCTGTTTGTATGTATGTGTGTGTGTATGTGTGTTTGTATGTCTGTTAGTTTCGGTCTATACCTGTTTTTTTTTGTGAAAGCTTGTTGGATTGAATTTTAATGTTAAACAAAATCTGTATGTATGTTTTTACAAGTTTGTATGTATCTAATGTATGAGCGTTTGCACATGTATAATCGTATGCGGCGTTTTGAGGTTAGTTGGGAAATGATTGTGTATGCTTATAAATGAGTTTGTTTTTGAGTTTGTATGTGATTATGTCTTTGCATTTTTGTATTGCTTGTTTTTGTGTGTTAATCTGGTTTCATGATCACAACATGGATGTATATTAATGATGCTGGCTGGATTATATGTACAAATTTGTGTTTTTCTAGTTTCACTCGACACATGCATCAATGTTTATATGTGTACTGTGCATGTAAATGTATTTGCATATACGCACGTATGTATGTCCGTATGTGTTTATTTGTTTATACGTATGAACGTTAGCATTCGTGTGCGCGCTGCTAATCATGATGACGTGTTGAGCTGTTAGAAGTCTGATTTATTATTATCACGCCTCGTCTTTGCGTTATTTGGAATCTCTCTCCACGCCAACAACCACCACCCGACCAACATCACCCACAGACACCACAATATACATACTCTCATATTTATATATTCACACACACACACACATACACACACATACACACACATGTTTATATATATAACAATATACCTATTTGTTATATATATATATATATATATATATATAAATACACGTACAATCACGTACCAAACATTATCACATTCATTTTGAACTCCAAAATAAAGATACGTTTTTATAAATCATTCATTTTGCACTTGCTCCTGTTGTTATTCAATTCATAAAAATTTCGTAGATTGAAATTTATTAATTAGTAGACATTGATATTTTTGTGGTGGCCTGTAGTTAGTTAGGTAGGTTGGTAGGTACGCAAGTACACACATACACAATGCCAGCTACGTACCAAGCGCTTCGGATGAAACTATTGAAATTTTTCAAATTCTGATGATGACCTCAACTTATTGGCAACAATTACACAAAAAATTTCTATCTTCGTCAATAATTACTTTACTACAATTTTTTTTATTATACAAAATACTTAATCATTTATAAAAACAAAATTTCAATTAGTAAATAGTTTGGTGAAGCAGCAAGCCGATATAAATTTTCATTTGCAGTTGCGGACTGACCAGCTGACTGACTGACTGACTGACCAACTGACTGACTGATTGACTGAAAGACAATTGAGGACACTAAAGTTGAAAGATTAATGAAGCGAGACTAGCCAGCACCTCATTAATCAAACTGATGGTCATTTCACTCTGATTTGAAAGAGATGAAACCATTTTCTGTTGCTCTGTTTCTGTTTTACACACGAGTTTGAAACACACGTACAATTAAAAACACTCCACGTGTAGTTTGTGGTTACGGCAGCAAAAATTTAAGTTTGTTACCGGTTACAATATCAAATTATTTGTTGGTTTTAAAAATAAAAATTATGTAGTTTGATGTAAATTTGAAAAATCTAACATTACAAAAAAAACATCACCATCATAGTCATCGTTGTCGTCATCTTTGTTTTAATTTTTAAAATCCAATAATGCAAACGTTTAACAAATCATTTGCAAAATTTTGCTGTAGAAATCGTTCACCGATTGATTCGAATGTTTGCATCTTATAGATTTCATTCGTCATAATTCTATGCGTTACGTTTTATTTTATCATTTATCTCGTTAATTAACGTGCAAATGAATCACCATAATCTCCTTTTAAACCTTTACAATCACCATCAATAATAACCGTCACCAACATTTTTACCGTTCACATTACGATCCCTCTCACTGTCATCTTTATCATCTTCCTTATCATCATCATTATCCTCTTCATCACCATCATCATCATCTTCATCACCATCATCATCGTAATAGCCATCAGCATCAATCATCATAATCGTCATCGTTTATCGTAATGGTCTTCCAAGTCGTCATCATCTTCAACATCATCATCGTAAGAAAATGGAGTAATAATTTCATGTCAACCCCTAAGACGCAAACAAACGCAAAAACGCACATGCTCACACAGTACATACATACATACATACGTGCATGCATGTATACATACATACATACATACTCCAACTGAATGCCGACATGTGCAATTAACGACAAATCAAAGTGTTAATCCATTTGTTACTTGATGTTTGACGGTTCAGTGTCACTCATCATGTTTTGGTTTTAACATTCATACTTACATGTGAACACACACACATGCACCGCAACAACTTGTTAGTAATAGAATTCAACATACGGTAGCAACAATTTCAATTGGTTTAATTTCAAAATTATTTAAATTTATTCAGTTTTTATTTAAAATCTCTTCAACAAAAACATTCCTAAATACGAGATGGAACATTTTTATTGAACAGATTTTAGCTCGAAACCAAATGCAAACAAACTTTAGCAGAAATAATATTCACAAATCCGCAAAACACATCATATCGTTATGTCCGTTGTATAACAATCATCGGCATGTCATCATTTCTGGCCCATGTTATCATCCATGTTCTCATCTCATATCATCTGCATCATCTTCAATCACATAACTGTATTTATAATTATAGACAAATAGGTATACTTGTATACCTATTTGTCATATATAGCAAGTCATCGGTTACTTACATCACCATACGGTCATCATTTTCATCACTCTCCATCCCATGTTAATGGCCAGTTAGTAGGCAACAACTCAAGCGTTCTAATTCAACAAACAGTTCAAGTGTCACCTGATTTAAGAGCAAGCAAAATTTTGACTTTTTCCTGCCTAAGTGTTTTTGACGCCATATTCGTTTCTTCACATCTGTCCGATGTTTTATGTTTGTTGAAAAAGTTTTGAATAAATTATAAATTGTATATGTATTAAAATATCATCACAACATCATTTTTCTCATTTGCTATCAAACTCGGTCATCACATTTATTGTTAACTTTTTTTTTCAAAATAACCATCACCATTTCATGTTTTATCAGTGGTTGTCATGGTAAAACGTTTTTTCATTTACCATCGTAATGTTTATCATAATATATATCATGGTATTATTTGACATTTGACATTTGATATTTTTTATTTCATCAAATCAAAACAAAGAAATCAAAGAAATGATATCATAATGATATATATCATTAGCTGATGCATGTGAAGTTTTATTCGTCCGCACAAGTATGACGGAAGTGATTTATTATTGCCAATATTCTCAACTCAATGCAGGGGTTTTGCTTGCAAAACAGAACTGCACCAATGTGCCATCGTATCATCATCACCATTCATTATCACAATTTTGTCATCATGATATGGCTATAATTATCACATCATCTTCATCAGATCTAGCTAACAAACATCGTGTCTGCATCTTTGAGGTCATCATCCTGACTAATTTTATTATCATTTCATTATCATCTTACATCTAAAACACAGATTTCATTGTCATATATTAGCATAATTACCATCATCCGATCGTTACCATTATGTCCTCATCATCATCATCAACAATAACAAAGACAACATTCGTAATATCATCATATCATCACCAATCATATCATCATCATCATCATCATCGCCCTCAAGAAAATCATCATCATTTTCATCATCACCGCAGACTACATCAGCGTCAAATTCTTGGCCAAGCCAGCATAGAAGATAAAAGCAAATTCTTTTTTTATAGCATTATTAGATCAATGCAATCGACTTTCCATACTGGCGCATCTATGTTCTCCCGGCCGCATCCATCCAATCACCAAACATCATTATTTAAACTACATACTGTATAAATCCTATCTGTATATGTATCAAAAATAATGGTTTCTATTTTTATAATATACTGTGTATATATAGTGAGAGAGAGAGAGAGGAGAGAGAGAGAGGGAGAGAGAGATGTATCCTATGTATATATCTCTATCTTTATGTATAGATAGATAGATTGATATATATCTTTACATATAGATAAATATATATCATATACATATATTTATAATATCGTTATAACTATGATACATATATATATAGGGTTTAAAACATACTGTGTCTAGTTGATTTGTATGATATATATTTCAAGGTATGTTGGTAAAGATTTGCTTGCATCTCATTTCGTACGTAAAATCGTTATTACTTGCTGATTGTAACAGTAAATCAATTACCGCGTTGAAATGTTGAAGATTCTGCTAAGGAATTTTGTTTTCATTGTTTATTATTTCTTTGTTTACTATTTTTTTGTTAACTATTTCTTTGTTTACTATTTTTTTATATCTTTGCTAAATTTATTTGTTATTGTTATTATATCTTATCATCATCCTTATTTTTTTTTGCCATATCTTTGCCATCTATCGTTAATAATTTTTATCACATCATTGGTAGCGTGTTTTACTCATCATCACCATCTCCACTCGCTATTATCACAATCTCTTTGTATAAATCATCATTATTCATCATCATCAGATTCTGCTTAGTATTTTTCAACTGACATCTTTTAACTCATATTTTTGCTGCTTCGTTGTTATCATTTGTTACCAACATCATCGACAGCGTAATTTTTGCCATTCTTACTTTTGTTATCATCATCATCTTTTTTTTCCTTATAATCATTATCGCCGTCGTTGTCTTTCTCAGTGCCTTTGTTATCATACACCAGCAATTTTTTACTCACCTTCATCACTTTGCCACATTTTTTACTATCCCTCATCTTCAACTTTGTCATCATCCAATCATTAATTTCATTTTTTTACTTCCATAAATGTATTTTTATATATATTTTTTGTCGTAATCATAATAATTTTTATTATTTCATTGTCAGTATCAATAATGTTCATCATCACTATTTCGTCTTCATCATTTTTTTCGTCATGTTTTGATATCATTATCATCATATCATTATCATATCATCATTATCATATCGTCATTATCATTTTTGTAGTCACCACAACTCAGATCATTCCTTTCGATCGCCAACAGCTTTTTCGCTTTGTTCTTATTTTTATCATATCATCACTCACCTCTATCATCACCACCGTCATTTTCTTTATCTTCACTATCTCCAGAATCTTTTTTCGTCTTCTTCACCTTCCGTATCTTCATCATCAGCATCTCTTTTTTTTAAACATCTTCAGCATTTTCTTCCTCTTCAGCATCTTCTTCCTTTTCACCATCATCAGTACCTTTTTCCTCATCATCATTTTCCGCATCTTCATCTTCCGCATCTTCACCCTCAGCATCTTCATCCCCATCTTTCTCCTACTCATCCTCATCACCGCCATCTTCATCTCTCATTGATTTTCTAATCACAAGCAAGCCATATTGATTTGTTCACGTATGTGTACGACTAGGTATGCAAGCTTGTTCATCTATGTACATTCTACTGTACATACCTATCCGTGTATATACTTGTGTGTACATATGTTTTGTATATAAACTCATATACAAATATGTATATACCATTTGTTTACAAGTCTATGTACGTTTATGTGAGTATAAATAAATGGGTTGTACATGTATATATATATATATATATATATATATATATATATATATATACAGTATTGAATGAATATATCTATATATATATACAATAAATTAATAAAATTGTGTACAAAATCAGTGTATATACTATAAATCAGATATGCACAAATACATATGAGTTTATGTGTACGTATGTTCATATGAGATTATTCATCTTTGTACGGATGTACAAATAGGTTTGTATGTGTGTATGCATAAACGTACGTATGTTGTTTATATGTATGTTAAAGTGTGGGTGTTTGTGTTGGTGTATGTGTGCATCTGTGTATATACAGGATGGAGAATGGATCTATGCGAATGTGTGTGGAAGCAGGTATGTATGCTCAGGTTTGGGTTAAATTTGAAATTAAGTGGACGTCTGTCTCGGCGTTCGTTCGTAAACAATGAAATTATCACTGTTGCGAAACTACACATCTGTCCTGATGACCAAACAAAATATTTTTTTAATTACTTGCGTGCTTACAAAATACATAGGTACAACGTACACACGTGTAAATATAAGCACACACATACAAACAAAAAACTCCATACATCAAATAACCTACACACATACACACACGAACGCACATACACACGCACATACGCACGCATGAATCATTTTCCAGTCAGCTATATTTTAGCGCGTTTATATTTTTTATCTACATCAACCGCAACTGACCAAATTTGAAGCTGATAACAATCCAGCCAGTCTCTGATATAAAACTCATCTGCTTACCTCGCCTGGCACTATTTGTTTCTTTTGTAATTTTGACGTCATCATGTCGGACATACACGTGAATGAATTATTTCTGCCAGTTTAAACAAATTATTTTTAGAAGCAAACGTAAGAACAAACAAACAAATGTTTGCAAACAACTGAAAAATAAACCGAGGATTGGAATCGAAAAAGATACTGAAAGAACATTTGCACACTTATTCGAATTCGTTCGGCACACAAAATGATTCAAATGAGCATAAAATGCAAACTAAATCACACGTAGAAACGATAATAAAAAACAAGTGGTTCGCAGTTTCGACTAATTGAGTTTTCAAAGTTGAAAACATCAGCATTTATTCTTCTTTAAACTTAAAAAGATTACATACAAATTAATTTTTTATTAGAAAATAAAAAAAATATACGAAACTATTGTACTAACATCCTACATCTACATTTCAATGAACATATTTAGAGAGTAAAGAAGACAAGAAAACCGAGAACAGAGGCTAGGTAGGCAGAGAGAAGAAGAATGACATTAAATGTTGTTGTGATCATTTATTTCACTCTACGTATCAATATCGTTAATAATGGTATGAAATATTAAACAACATTGATCGATATATATTGATTGATGTTTGCCTGTTTGTTTGTTTGTTGGTTTGTTGGTTTGTTCGTCTTTTGGTTTTATGTTTGTTCTTGTTTGTTTGGTTGTACGTTAGCATCTACGTCCGAAGCGTGCTCTGCTGCTGCTGCTGCTGCAGCTACCCTTTATTAATCCCATGAATGTGATTGCTATTTTTTTGCAGAGAGATTTTTTGTTATTGTTGTCTCTAGTGTTGCTATTACTACTGTTATTATTGCTTTATTAGCAATATTGTTTTTATTATCTTTATTACAATCGCTATTTTAATTATACACACACACAAACACATACGATATTATACATAAAATATATAATCTGTGTGCGTGTGTGCGCGCGCGTGTGCGCGTTTGCTCATCTGTCAGTGTACTGATTTCAATCTATTTCATCATTAAATTAATTTTATTATATTCAAATATATTACCCTATGCATATGTATGAATATAATTATATATAAGCATGATTATATCATATTTATATGAGCGTATGAGCCTAGTATGTCGGCTGATATGATGCACAATTTCGTAGGTAAGCCTGGCTGGTGCATGTTTGAACGGCAAACAGTCAACTCAGCAGATAAAAACTTGTTTGCACCTCACACATACACCTGTGAACCTATTCAACAGGCCATTTGTGTACTTAGACGCACACGCACACATGCGCACACACACATACACACACGTACATACACGCGCGCGCACGCACAAACACACATACGTAAACACACATTCATATATGTATGTATGCGGATGTATAATTCAATTCACTAAGGATCACGGTACAAAATATTTATATTCGCTAGATGAATGAAAAAAAAAGTTCCAAACACTTTTACAACCATAATTCAACATAAATATATACACACATAGAAAAAAATCACCAAATAAATATGCTTGATAATAAATTTTTGGACAGATCGTATCAAAGTTGGATAGCACGGCGTGCTACAAATCAATCATTTTTATCCTTTCATTTCAGTTCGTCAGCAAGATAACTCGGGCTAAACATCTTTTTACATCCATCAATAGTAATCATTTTGTGTTCATCGAAGTTACAAAAATTATGCACCTGAAAAACTAGGACATTTTTAAGTGGGTATTTCAAAAATTTAATCGCTGACAGCATTAATCTCTCACAACCACAACAGCAACTACACACAACTACAACAACCACATACAACTATACACACACATACTTAAACACACACTAAAACATACATAAAAACGATCACACCTACTAATCCAACCACATTTAGAATCACACTCACGCTCACACACTCTTACACAACTTGAGACACAGACACACACACACACACCTAGAAACACACACATTCACGCACATACGTAGAAACACGCACACACATCTAGAAACACGCACACTCACGCACACACCTAGAAACACACACACACACATATGTAGATAGCACATAAATTCATGCAACGTAACCCGATCAATATCTCCATCCTATTGATTAACTACTTGCCAATAATGAAAAATACCTCATACAACCTTTTTATTTTATTTTTATTTATATTCTCGATCTCTCTCTCTCTCTCTCTCTCTTTCTCTTTCTCTCTCTCTCTCTCTCTCTGTTTGTATGTGTGTGTGTTTGATTGTTTGTATAAGTATGTGTGTGTCTCTTTCTCTTTTAATTCTATTCTTCTTTTTCCTCTCTCTTTCTCATTCGCTCTTTCTATTTCACTCTCTCGTTTCTTTTTGCATGTAAATGCAGTAGTACTAGTAGAAGTAAAAGTAGTAGTAATAGTAGCAGTAGCAGTACCAGTAGTAGTAGTAGTAGTAGTAGCAGAAGTAGTATTAGCAGTAGTAGTAACAGTAGCAGTAGTAGTGGTAGCAGTAATAGTAGTAGTAGTAGTAGCAATAGTAGTAGCAGCAGTAGTAGTAGCAGCAGTAGTAGTAGCAGGAGTAGTAGTAGTGGCGTTTCTATTGGAGAAATAAATTTTTTTTAACACATATAATGGATAGAAACATTAACTCGGCGAAGTCGGCGAAGGCTGATGAAATTTTTAATTGCGACTAATTTTAATGGACGTCTGATTGATCGATTGAATGGATGGATGAATGAATGAATGAATGTATGGATGAATGAATAAATGAATGGTTAACAAACGAACGAATGAAT
>NW_008703942.1:2748350-2750180 GCF_000326865.2 Helobdella robusta
TTCACTACATTTTAAAAAATAATTTCTTGCTTGTTTTTTTTTTATTTTTCAAACAAAACTTGCGACGCAAATTTATCTCAAGCATTATCAAGCGATTAACTTTTTGTGATATTATTCCATGTTTGTGACCATCATCATCGTCGTCGTCGTCATCATCGTCGTCATCATTCTAATCATCTCTCCCAATGAATCAAATATTATTTCTGCAATTATTTCATCATCTCCTTAATGGTTTAAACTGTTCAACAATAATGACGCGAAAGTTTCATTAAACATTCAGAGCGTATTTGTGACCATCATCATCGTCGTCGTCGTCATCGTCGTCTTGGTCATCGTCATCGTCGTCTTGGTCACTGAGCCACACAGTTCGCAACGTTCACTAGTATTGTTTCCCGTTGTTAACATCGTCATTGACCAGTGGCGACCCAGGGGGGGTACGGGAATGTCTCCCTCCCACCAGAACATGAAAGTAGAAAGAAGAAAATACTGACAATTCTTTGTAAAATATGGTTGTAAAGTAGAAGGAGATTAGTAAATAATGGTCATTAACTTTGAAATTTCAGAATCACTTCTCTTTCAATACAACATTCTGGATCAGCTACTGCCAGTAACATTGCTATTGTAGGAATTTTATTTAAAAAGCACACAAAAAATGTCATGCCAGATCTGGGCATAATTTATGCATTGCTCGATTGCCCGGTGGTGCATCCTGCCTGTCAATCAAGCATCATTCATTCATTTGTTCGTTCGTTCGTTCATTTGTTCGTTCGTTCGTTCATTTGTTCGTTCGTTCGTTCATTTGTTCGTCCGTTCATTCATTCATCTTCATCATCAAAGCGTACATTTATTCATCTATTATTGATCGATTGTTTGATTAAAATTTTTTATTTAATCATCCAACGATTTGATTGGATTGGATTGTTTGTTTGTTTGTTTTTATTTATCCTCATTTTTCAATTCAAGTCCATTTATTTTATCCATTTCTCGTTTTCATAAACATTCATTTCGTTTGATCAATTCAATCACTCACTCATTCATCTATTCATTCAATTATTCATCCATTCTTTTCTTCGTCCAATCATCAATGTTTTTAATTTATTCATTTTTTCATTTTTTCATTCATTCGTGCTTTCATTAATTCGTTTGTTCATTCATTCATTCATTCATTCATTCATTCATTCATTCATTCGTTCGTTCGTTCGTTCGTTTGCACGTTCGTCTATCAATTTACCAATTCAGAGCTTCACTTTAACAATAAAAATAATAATAACAATAATAATAACAATAATAATAATAATAATTTTTAAAACTATGATGATTATGATGATGACGATGATGATTATGATGACAATGATGATGATGGTGGTGGTAGTGGTGGTAGCGGTGGTAGCAGTGATGATTGAGATGAAAATCTTAACAGCTGTTTCATGATTTCATGTAATTAATTATCTCTCAGCCCCATGTAAACAATAATAATAATTGTTATCGTTATTTATATTAATTTATGTTAATGTTATTAATATTAATATTATTGTTATTATTATTATGTTAATGAAATTTGAATTATAAATAATATTTCTGTTGGGAATTACGCAATGAAAGATTATAAATCTACAAACGATATTAAAGTGGGAAACAGACGTCTTTGAAAAGACACAAAATTAGAAGTGTGTGCATGTATATTTATGTATGTATGTATGTATGTTTGTTTTTTTGTTTGTATGTATGTATGTATGTGTGTGTATGAGTACGTGTGTGTGTGTGTGTGTGTGTGTGTGTGTGTGTGTGTGTGTGTGTGTGTGTGTGTGTGTGTGTGTGTGTGTGTGTGTG
>NW_008703942.1:2754154-2756915 GCF_000326865.2 Helobdella robusta
TATGTCAGTGTTATCATCATTTTCCTCAATATCATTATCGTTATTATCAATATCATTATCATTATTGTCAATATAATCATCATTATTATCATTATAGTCGTCGTCATCATTGTCATAATTGGTTCTAATAAATAAATTCATCGTAAAAAAAAGGCCAAACTGGATGCAAAAGAACGGGAGCTGGAGCAGAAGTATTTGTTGAGATGGCAACATTTTCAACATGTTGAAGAATTCATCAACAAAAAGTTGCAACAATCTGAACATTACGCAACCTGCCTACACAACTGTTTGTTGTTGCTGTTTGTTTTGTTTTTTGTTGTTGATGTTGTTGTTGTTGTTTTTGGTGTGTTTTTAAATTTTAGTGCTCAACTACAAAACATTAAAACGACACAACATTCAAAAACATCCGAATACACATACACACATTAAACAACAACAACAACGCAACAACAACAACACCACAACACCACAGCAGCAACACAGCAACAACAACACAGCAACACAACTACAACACAACAACAACACAACAACAACAGCCATAAGATCAGCCATCGTGGAGTTAAGAACATTGAAGGAAAAGATTAATGAATGTTCAACAGACAGGTTGGTGCGGTCAACTGTTTCATAACACTTAAAAACCAGCATGAATCATTTTAATTCAATAATAATTATTCAGTATTTATTTATTTATTGTTTTTATTGTTTGTAGTTTTCGTTGTTAATGTTGTTGTTGATGCTGTTGTTGTTGTTAATGTTGTTGTTGTTGTTGTAATTGTTGTTTGTTGGTTAAAAATACAAATGGAAATAATTATACTAATAATTTAAGGTTCATAGTAGATACTAGAAGCGGATAAAATTACTGAAAAGGTTTAGCAAAGAGTCTTGAAATTGGAAAAATACAAAAATTTTCAACCTGGAAAGGCAGTATGGCCTACTATGTATATAGTAGTAAGAGTTGAGAGGAGAGCATGTTAGCTCAGTCGATAGAAGTGCTATGTTTCGAGTTTTAATTGCGCGATGACCTGGTTCGAATACTGTCTGTCCAAAATTCAAAAATAATCACACGTCACGCGTGCTACAGAATGTGTTGTACGTCGTGTGGTGTGGTGTGGTGTGGTGTAGTGTGGTCTGTGTGGTCTGTGTGGACGTTGAAGCCGTTGTGGCACGAAAGTTTGGTAATAATTGAATGTAGAATATGTATGTAAGAACTGCATTATAAAATGACAAAATGTCTGTTTATCATTATAAATATTATCACTACTATTTCCTTTTTTTAATAATTGTTGTGGTTTTGTTATCAATTGCATTTTTCAGTTCCAGCCAAAACTTAGCACCGGTGGATCTGACAATAAATAACAGTAGAAACAACAACAACATCAATAACACCAACAACAACATCATCAACGTCAACAACAGCAATGGTATTGACTGTAACGGAACCAACACAACAACCAACATTCTTTCGACAGCTGCCACATTTAACTTACAACAACAACATCATCAACAACAACAACATATTAACAACAAAATGTGTAATATAATACCGTGTTGTCCAACATCTAAAAACAGCAACAACAATAACAACAACAATAACAACAACAACAACAGCATTAATAGCATAAACAGCCAACGCTTAATAACACCAACATTACCACTATTCTTCAACATGAAATGTTTCCGTAAGAGACATAACTCTTTTATTATAACCCTTCCTACCATCATCATCGTCATTGTCATCGTCATAGTCAGCCATCTCTATCCTCTATATCATCTTTATTATCATCATCGTCTTCATTCTTCTTAGTAATCATTATCATGTTACTTTAATCGTATTGATACTTTGATCAGAAGCGTTATCTTATCATCTTTGTTGTTCGTACCATCGTCATCATCATCGTTATCATCATCATCATCGTTGTATCATCATTATCAGCATCATCCTTATCATAATCATCACCGTCGTCATGTCATCACCACTCAATTTGAATTTATCGAACTCTTCGACAAAAAAACATCATCGTCGTCGTCATCATCATCATCATCATGTAAATAACTTATTCAAAAAAATATAACTTTTTAATGATTATGAAAATTATTATTTTAATGGCGATGATGGTGGTGATGGGGATAATGATGCTGGTAATGATGACGACGACGACGATGATGATAAACATGAAGAAGATTATGGTGATGATAGCAAAACGATCATGATTATGATGGTATCACTTATGATAGTGCTACCGATGAAAACGATGATGATAGATGATTATAATGGTGATATAAAAAATGATGATGAGGAGGAGGAAAGATATCAGCGACCATAGAATCTGTCAATAAATTATATTACTACATTCTATCATTACATTATATCGCGTTATGATATAACAATATACTTCATTTTATATCATTCCATATTTTCACACCATATCACACTTATCATATTGTATCATCATATATCATCATATATCATCCCATTAAATCATCAAATCACATTGCAAAACCTCATCATCAACATATAGTGTCATCACATTTCATTACCATAAATGATCATCACACCGTACATCGTCATCTTCATCATCGTACGTCACCAGTTTATATCATGAATAATTTTTTTGGACAGCACTGACCGACGCCCTGTTGGCCAACTACTTGAGCCCTGCCCTATTCAACCTACCCCTTCTAACAACATCAACAACTATCTTAACTTCATCAACAATAACACCAACAACAGCAGCAACAACATTGTCAACAACATCAGCAA
>NW_008703942.1:2756965-2764711 GCF_000326865.2 Helobdella robusta
TTTTCTCCTTCTACGGTCTGAAGGACTTAATGAAAATATCTCCAATGAACAGCAGTGTTGATTACAACATTAACAGCTATAACAATAACATCAACAGCAACGTTTGCAACAACGATTTCAACAACAACACAAACGCTAACATCAACATGAACAACTGCAACAATCAACAAGATAGTAGTGTTGCCTCAACACCAGACATCAAGCCGCAAAATCTCTTCCAAACAAGTTTGCCCATTTCAACAAATGTTGCTAAAATAATCAACAGCTTGGCAACATCATCTTCATTGTCGTCATCCTCTTTCTCGCCTGCCAATCAAACATTCTTGAACCAATCCGCGACTAATCCTTTCAACGGCTTGATCTCTCCAAACAACAACAGCAACATTCTTAACAGTTTGAAAAACAACAACGTTTTCAACAATTTGAACAACAATAGCAACAACTTCCTTAGCAACATAAACAACAATCTGACCAAACTGGAGCCATTGGATCAGATGTGCCCAGACACAAGTGAGATTGCTCAGCGAGTTCGAGATCTGCTCTCAGCTAACAACATTGGTAGGTTGATGTTAGTGTTGTTATTGTTTGTGTTGCTGTTGTTTGTGTTGTTGTTGTTGTTGTTTGTGTTGTTGTTGTTTGTGTTGTTGTTTATTTGCTAGTGTTGTTATTGATGTTGATAACGTTGTTATTTTGTTCTTTTGTTAGCCCTTCTTCATATTTTTTATAACAATGACACAAACGACAAATAAAAAACAAACAATATGAATAAACGAACACGAACCATGCAAACAACATAACCAACAGTAATGGAATAATTGAATTTTTCAAAATAATTAATTGAGTGCAGGGCAGCGGCAGTTTGCAAGGGAGGTGTTAGGCCTGTCGCAAGGAACGGTAAGCGGGTTTGAATGTTTAATCAAGTTATTGTACAATTTAAATTATTTCATATTATTACATACTTCAAATTATTTCTATCAACAAGGTGAGTGAATTGCTATCGAAACCGAAACCTTGGGACAAATTGACTGAAAAGGGACGCGAATCCTACCGGAAGATGATGATGTGGACGCAAGATGACGTCAACTTGGCAGAACTCAAAATGGCTGCTTACAAAAATGGTTCGGCATTTTTATTAACTGATTTTCCATTTTCATTATTCAAAAAAAATTTCGATTTCTTGTTCTAATTCGGAAGAGGTGTGCAATAGTTTAAAGACAAACAAGAAAATGTCTTATACAAAATATCACAAAAACTTTCGTAGCCTCGCAGAACATTCTGACGACACCATCACCCTCATCGTCGCTTCCAGCCTTCACACCACTGCACCTACCATCACCTATCCAACCTCAACTCTCCTCGACATCCCTACCGCTACCACCACCGCCGCCGCCACCATCGTCGTCGACACTGAAGAGCGAGGAGACGATGACGACAGAAATGAGGATCACGCAGATCCTCATGCAGGCACAGGCAGCCATCCAAGGACAGGCCAACGCAAGCAGGGCATTCAATACTGTTCGTTCGCTACACTTCCAACATTTGTCTCACAATTATTTCAATGCATTCTTTCTCTTCTTTAAAAAAAATCATTTCGTTTGTGGCCATAAATTTTTCAATGAAGACAGATCACAAATTTGTTTAACGTAACATTTTTTTTTTGAAAAGCAGGCAAAACTAGATGCCAGGGCACCCAATTTGATCAGCAGCAACAACATCAACAGCAACCTCTCACCATCACCTCATCATCCATCCATCCCGCCAATAAAAATTCGCCTCAACCAAAAATGTCGGGATGCAACATCTTCTTCATTGTCCGCATCACATCTCAACAGCAAACCAGCAACAAACATTTACAACAACAATGAAACAAACAACATCAGCAGCAACAACCTTGGCAAAAAACCAGACATCAACGTATCGACGAATGACTCGCTGAACTTTGTGACAAGAATTTACAGGGAGCAATTGATGGAGCTGCTACGGACCGCTGAGAAAAATAAAAATCAAGTCGAAGTTGAAAGGTAGGCAAGCAAATGACATCCTCATAAATCTTCGCGCATTTCCAATTAAATAACGTTACCTCAGGCTGTTTACTTTTTATCCATCAATTATTTTCAATTCCATCCATTTAACAAATGTAGAATTATAATTCTGTTGGAAAATAATTTATTACTATGCGATTACGTATTAAAATCAATAATGTCATTATTTTCATTTTTTTCTCATTTTTATAATTCTATCACCATTTCCATCATTATTTGCATCCCCATCTCCATCACTATCTCCATCATCATCATCACCATCTTCATCTTCATCATCCAGGTACAGAGCGGAATTGGTACGAATTTCCACGCAAACATCATCGTCGTCCTCATCATCTTCATCATCCTCGACATCCGTGCCATCGTCATCGTCCGCATCGTCGTTGGGAAACAGGATTAGTCCAAATTGTAAGGACTTCCAGAAAATGCTATTTTGTGGACAAATTTTCATTGTCAATCAATCAATCAATTAGTTAATTAATTAATTTAATTTAATTAACATAAATAAGATTGTCAAAGGACATCACAAAATAGGATGCGAGAGTGTTGAAACAAATGCGCAAACGCATAATTACAATGCATCTTTTTATTATATATCGCCGATGAATTTATATTAAAATAACGTAAAGAAAAATTATAAAATTTAATTTTCTCAATACGGCTATTATCTTCTCTTATTTTAGCGATAAAGTGTATAAAAATATTTCAAGACCTTCAAAACTTCGCCTAGTTCAAAATTACAATTTTCTGACCAAACGGTTTTTCATCGCACGAAGGTCTGCAGCTTAAAAATGAAATCAAAAAAGAACCTCTGGATGCATTAACGGATTTCAACAACTATAACAACACCATTAGCAATAGCATCAATAACAGTGGCAACAACAGCAACCATGGTAATGATTACCCGGAAGATCTCAGTCTCATCAGAAATTGTGAGACTGGCCTGGTTAGAATGACGTAGGATTGATCGATCGATTGATTTGAAGTGTTTTGTTTTTGTTGAATGGTTGATTTATTGATTGATTAGTTAGCTGATTGACAATAACATTAATTGTTAAACAGTTGCTTAAACTAAATAAATGCATACATAACATACACACATTTATCTGCAGTTGTCTTGCAAGGAGGAACCAAGGTCTCCGTCAAATAGCGACAAACAATGCTCACCAACAAACAAGTACAACAACGGCTACAGCAGCTCGCCACTCCAAAACATAGAATGCATCACAAACTCACTTTACAACTTCCAGCATGCAACAACAACTGCAACAAACAACCTACAGCAGAAAAATGTTTCAGCATTGTCTTCATTCCAACATCAGCAGACAAGCACAAGTCTAACGCATGCGATTCAATCACATCAGCAACAACAACAGCTACTACCTCAGCAACAGCTGACGTCATCATTGAAGGCGGTCCTTCCTCCCATAGACCCCGTCATCTGGGAGAGGTGTGTGGATCTTAACACCGAAGAAATCGTTCAAAAAGTTAAAGAAATCCTTAGCGAAAACTGCATCAGTCAGCGGCAGTTTGGAGAACAAGTCGGTTAAAAATTGAAACAAATGCTCATTATTCATAACAATCAATGAACGACTTAAGAAAATGAATCAATAGATACTACAACATGTTATGCATAACTCAATCTAAAATACTGTAGTTCATTTAACGCGTTTAACAATTTGATTAATAATTCATGTATCCAACTAACCGAGTACCAATGATGAACAAAATAGGTTCTCGGTCTGTCACAGGGAAGTGTGAGTGATCTTCTAGCCCGGCCGAAGCCCTGGCTCATGCTGACCCAGAAAGGTCGAGAACCATTTGTTCGCATGAAGTGCTTCCTCGATGATTCTACCTCTCTGGATTCGCTTATCAGCAATCATTATAAGTTGACCGACAGGGGAGGGAAGGCTGTTCACGGATGCAACAGCACCGTCGGCACTAACGATTCCAACTTGGGAGATCATTGTGCTCTAGCCATGACAATGAACGGCAAAAAATATTCTGTCGTTGAAGTTTCTAACGACAATTTAGTGAACGGTTCGATGAACGCTCAGTGCAATATGGACGACGCTAATGACGTCAATATGACTGATAAAGTAGAGAAAGATGCGTTGGCTGCATGTTTTTTAGAAAACAAACTAGGTTCATATAATTTGTTATCGTTTCATTATTTTAATAATATATTATAGCGATTTCTGAAGTTTGATTTTTCAACTAATCTTTTGAATATCAAATTTATAGGAAACAAAAAAATACTGAGTCAATTAACTTCAAAAGCATCAACACAATCGTCCGATGACAGCAAGCAAAACAACGACAGCAACAACAGCCACGTAGCTGACGACGGTGACGCGGATGCTCACACTTCAGCAACAGCAGCCACACCCCCTGCGGCTTCAACATCTCCGGCATTCACAACTTCCGCAGCACAACTGCCAACAACAAACTTATCTTCCTCACCACCAACAGCATCATCATCACCAGCAACATCATTGTCGTCATCGCCACCAGTGAACCAACCAGTCTCATCAAGGAAATCTCGAATATCGTTCACCGAAGAACAGAAATCAGTTCTACACGAGACCTACAGACGCGATCCTTACCCTCTGCACACGACCATCGAACGACTGGCGGTTGAATTAAAAGTTGGCGTCAAAACCGTCGTCAACTGGTTCCATAATCACCGCATGAGAGATAAAAATAGATTTGTAACAACAAATATCGGCCAAAAAAATTTCAACAACAACAATAATAATAATAATAATGCAATAAATAGCAACAGCAGTTCAATTATCGGTGCAAACTGCAGCAGCAACAGCAGCAACAACAGCTGCAACGGCTACAACGATGAACTTGCTATCAGCGATATCACCCCGAACGAAAATTGTTTAGCAGGCCGCCTCGCTGACAAGGACTACCAGGACAAAAATGTTGCAGGACAACTTTTGACGCAACAGATTCTTTCGTTGAAGTCCGAGGATCAATCCAGCCTCAGTTGCGATAGTTCATCGGATTTCTATCGCTACGGCAGAACAGGCAACAGTGTCATCAACAACAACAGAAACAACAACAGTGCCGACAGCAACAACAACAATGCCGACAGCAACAACAACGAAAACAGCGGTGTGAAAATAGACAGAAAAATAGTTGCGAGTAAGAGGAAGCGAGCACGTCCACAAAAGATGAGCCATCAGAACGTTTTTGAAAGCATCGACAACAATGTTGACAACAACATCTCAACAAATTATTTCAACACTCACATTGAATCCAGCAAGAGGAAGACAGATGATGGTGAGGGTGATGATGATGATAACAACGAGTCAAACAGCAAGAAACTGAAAACCAACAACGCCAATGATGAGGACGATGGTGATGATGGTGACGACGACGAAGACGACGATGATGATGATTTGAAGAACAACAACAAAGCCAACATCGCACAGAAACAACAAATAAGCATTCGTTGACTAGAGTTAGCCGGCACAACTTTTCCACAACAACATCAGAAGTCTGAATACACACACAAACATACACACACAAACAAACACGTGTAATATATATCGTTTCTATAATAAAATTATTTATTTATCCTTTTTAGTCATTTTTTAAAATTATAATGTTTGCGTATAAAGTGTTAACGTTTGTGTACTGTGTATTATTATTCGTTCGTAGATGACACCGAGATGCAGAGACAAACAAGAACACACACACACGGACATATATAAAACAATATATCTATATTTACATATATATATATATATATATATATATATATATATATATATATATATATATATATATACATACATACATATACTTACATTTAATCATGATTTAATTTTTGCTAAAGTTGTATTAAATTTGTATATAAACATATATATAATGTATATATATATATATATATATATCGCAAGTATGTGTGTATATATATATATATATATATATATATATATATATATATAATTATTGCATAACGCAAATATAGTTATAATTTATAATTTCTACAATTATTTATTATTCGTTTGATCACTTTCCCTCGACTTGCAGTTCGTACTGTAATGTGTAAGAACAGTGTGAGCGTAGGATCAAATTTTTAAGTTATGGTAACAAGCTCAACGTGGTACAACAAAACAAACATAGTTATACTGATACCAACAACAACAATAATAATAATAGAAATATTATTGATGTTGTTGTTGTTGCTATTATTATTATTATTAATGATAATAATAGGTGCAAAACACTTAACTTATTAACTTATGATAAATCTATCTATCCTGTAGAATTGATCAAGATAAGATGACTTAAGTTTAATGTGTATAAAGCATTGTATGTGATGCAAGCAGGAAAAAAATATAACTCCATGGTAATATTCTGAGAAAAGTCATGTCCAAAGTTCCAAGCAACTAACCAAACCACATTTTCTTGTTTGTCGTATGTGGAAATCCACACACACACACACACACACACACACACACACACACACACACAAGTAGCATTTGCATACTTACACATACGTGTGTACTGTACACATGTGTGCGGTTTTGTTTTGTTTTTGTATATAAATATGAATAAAGATTACATTATAAACATATTAGATATATTATTTTTGTATTTTTATATTGAACAATACACTTACCTACTCACACACCTACCGACCAACCTACCTTCCGACCTACCTACCTACATACCTACCTACCTACCAACCCACGTACCAATCCACATTAAGCCAACTTGTTTTTTTTGTTGTTTTTTTTCGTCATCGTTCGTCTGTTTTCTTCGTCGAAAAGTATTTTTATATCTTTTACTAGCGTTTAATACATAAATTATACACGCACACAGAGAAATGTGCGTACACATAGACAGTTGTACCCGGACAAACAAACAAAGTCCAAGCACACATACCTTTAAATACATCCACAGATATACAAAAACATTCGTGTCCAAAAAGCACGCAACGCACACACAACAATAGACACACACATACACGCACATACACGCACACACACATACAAACACCTCACACATACATGCATACTCACATACATACAAGCCACACAAACATCAATTTACATTGTTTTATTCATGCTGATTACAATGATTTACATTCATT
Source organism: Helobdella robusta (assembly GCF_000326865.2). Classification (NCBI taxonomy): domain Eukaryota; kingdom Metazoa; phylum Annelida; class Clitellata; order Rhynchobdellida; family Glossiphoniidae; genus Helobdella; species Helobdella robusta. Next base: position 2,764,124 of record NW_008703942.1, read on the forward strand.
TACATTGCTTTCGTACATATCATAAATATTCCTTTTAGAATTAATATTAATTAATATATATATTTGAAATTATTCCAAAATAACGAATTAAATTAATTGAGTAGTGAAAATTAGGCCGAATTATTACGATGAACAAATTATTATTGACCTGTATTTGATGTGATGTGATGTGATTGTCAGTCTTCTTAGATGTGTGTGTGCGCGCGTGTGGTGTGTTGAGTCTGTGTTTTTCAATTTTAACACAACGAAATTATATCTAATTATAAAAATTGTATATATGTATATATATATATATATTTATACACATATACATATATATTAATCCAATATATATATATATATATATATAAATATATATATATATATATATATATATATATATATTTATACACGTATTAGTAATTTAACAAAAAAAATTATTTTCTTTTTGTTGAAACTCTTTAAAGGTGATAAAAAATATCACATGCAAAATGATTTCGATGATCAGTTTGATTGATGATCATCATCATCGCCACCGTATCACAAGATGGTAATACGGTGGCGATGATGATGATGATGATGAAAGCAACGCTGATAATGATTTTCGTG
>NW_008703942.1:2765907-2771634 GCF_000326865.2 Helobdella robusta
AGCCATTCAAATCATTGATGTTGATGATGACAACGTCAATGATGACGAAGATAATGAAGATGTTGACAATGATGACGTGAAGTTGATGCAGCCACTGCGATGCTGCTGATGATGACGATGACAATTATGATTAAAATGATGAGAAAATGATAATGATAAAAGTAATAATGTTTATAACTCATGTAATATTAAAATAACTATTCAAAAAGGTGTATTATTAAATTTTTTTAAATTTTATAAATACATTTTATTTAATCATTGTTTTATCTTGTAAAGTATTTCATAATGACAAATTTTTTCCGACTCTCTTTACGTCAAGACGACGATGATAATGATGATAATGATCATCATCATCATTATCATCATCACACAAAGATGCATCATTCATTCATCGTCGTCATCATAATTCATATAACCACATCATTGCTTTTAACCTCTTTATCATGTGAATTACATTAAATTATATAGAAATTATATAAAATTATAGAGAAATTTCATGCCGAAATATATAGAAACATATAGAATGTATGAAAATATATTGAATTATATATATATATATATATATATACATATATACATATATATATATATATATACATATATAACTATATATATATATATAATATGAAATGTTATAAATTATTATATAAAATGATTTATTGTGTTATTTTGGTATTGGAGGGTTGTTAAAAAATATAAACTATTTTATAAAAACCTCATAGTCTTCTACTTTTTCAAAATAAAATAATTATATTAATAAAAGCACCAATAATAATGATATTATTAAAATTAATAATAAAAGCAATAATAATAATAAAAGCAACAATAATAATGGTAATAATAATAATAATAATAATATAAAACAACAATAATAATGATAATAATAATAATAAACAAAATAAAAACTCTAGAGATAATGTTTCATTCTCAGTTTTCAACAGCAAACAACTAGTCACGTGATATTTTTCAATGTTTTTGTCGAGAAAACAACAAAAACAGCAATAATTATAATAATAATAATAATTGTTATTATTATTATCATCATAATAGTATTAGATTTAATTAACTAATAACTAATAGTATAGCTATAATAATAACAATACTACATTTACTTACTTTATAATCAGATCCTATTATATATATATATTATATATATATATATATATATATATATGAATTAAGCAATTATAGCACTTTTTATAATCTATAGTTCTGCAAGAAAGCTTACCAGCCATAAATAAGGATGTCACAAATTTGTTTGACTCGCCATTTTCTTTCGACGGACGGGCACTTCTTATCAAGGAAGGAATGGAGATCACGATTTTATTATCCATAATTTATTTCATATCTCATTGGAACAAACTGCCGGCTGATTCCCAGAGGTACAAAATACAGTTATAGAATATTGAGGTCTTGTTTCTGTCGCGGTTACTGAATGTCCATTTTCTAACCTTTACGTGTTGGAGACTGGTGTCACGGACTTTCTCTGATAACTGCGTCTGAATGTAAGGCTTCAAAATGCAGTCGAAATGATGTCCGTGGTTGGAAATCGTCAAGTTTAACTTCAGTCTCTTATTAAAAGCTGGATGGCAGCTCGATTTCAAATGATTAACTATGTCGAACCAACTGTCATTTACCTATAACAATAAAAACTATCTCACTAACATCTTAAGTAAACTAGACATTAAATTGTTCATAAAATAATATCTATGCATCTCACTCACTCACTCACCCACTCACTCACTCACTTACTCACTCACTCACTCACTCACTCACTCACTCTCACTCACCCACCCAATTGACCTTTACGCCACAACAACAACACCGGTCAAACAACAACAGCGTGCAAACATGAAACAGAACCACATTTAGTAAAACTTTCAAGTGGCTCGCATTCACAGATAAACAATCAATCAATCAATCAATCAATTAGCTTATAAAGCGCTATTTCCGCGATGTTCAACAGCGCTCCTCAATGAATTTTGAAAACAGATGGGTCTTGAGATCCGCTCTGAACTTCGCAAGCGATGGAGAAATAGTTAGAGAAGTAGGCAGAGAGTTCCAGAGAAAAGGACCAGAAAAAGCAAAAGCAGATTTGGCAAAAGAGTGTTTAACACGAGTTAAGAAAAAGCGAGAAGAAGAAGACGATCGTAAACCGGGGCGTTTAGGTTCAATTAATATATCTGATAAGTACTTAGGAAATAATTTAGATTGAGACTTATACATGAACGTGCAAATTTTAAAAATTATTCTATATTTTATAGGTAGCCAGTGCAAGAGAACAAGATATGGAGATATATGAGAAAAGAAAGGGGCACGAGCAACTAGACGAGCAGCAGAGTTAAAAGCTTTACTTAAAGGAAAGAGTATAGAGTCAGGAAGACCATAGTAGAGCGAGTTACAATAATCAATCCTAGATAAGACTAACGAAGTAACAAGAAGGAGAAGAGTAGGATCATCAAGAAAAGGCAAAAGTTTTTTTATTCTACGTAGATGAAAGTAAGAGCTTCTAGCAACACTATTAATCTGAGAAGAGAGAGACATAGTAGAATCAAAGATAAAACCTAGACTACGAAACTTATGAGAGACATCAAGAGTTTTAGAATCAGGTAAGATAATAGGAGGAATAGTAATTGAGTGTTTAGATTTATTAAAACAAATTAATTCAAACTTAGAAGGATTAAGTTTAAGACACATAGAATCAGACCAAGCGATAATCGAAGAAAGACATAGAGATAAATTATGAAGAACATTATTGAGATTAGATGGAGGAAAAGAAGTATAAATATAAGAATCATCAGCATATAGTTGACTAGAGAAAGAAAAGTTATTAATAATACGAGGTAGTTCAGAAGTATAGAGTATAAATAGAAGAGGGCCAAGGATAGAACCCTGAGGTACCCCGAAAGTAAGAGTAGAGGAGTTAGAAGTAGAATTATTGAGAACAACAGAAGAAAAACGATTACAGAGATAAGAAGAAAACCAAGATAGACAAGAATCAGTAATATTAAAAGAAAGATGCAGCAGTCTCAACTTATGTTTTAATAGTAGTTTTGTGTGTCAAATTAATTAGTTTACCGTGTTCATCAAATGGTTGAGGTCTTTTTTAAAACCTCGAAACACCAATTAATAAGGTAAAATTATACTTGGATTTTAAGCGTGCACCGTGCATATATATATATATATTTATATATATATACATATATATACATATATATATATATACATATATATACATATATATACACTTATGATATACAATAACAAACTTGTTTGTTATACAACGTATGTTCTGGCATGATTGACGGAGAAAGCATCTTTTCAGAAGAGAAGTAGCAGCATCTCCCCTACTTATATATTGTATGAAAAAATACATATGATTAATAATTGATATATTTGTATGTGTGTATATTTATTACTTTGTTATGTATGTATGCCCCATGAATGAGCATGTATATCTGTTGGATAGTTAAATTAGGCAGAATTTGAGCGATTGAGATGCTATGTGTGACAAATGCAATCGAACTGTACTTATTTTAATAAAAACTGATTTAAACTTTATACAAATGTAACATTTTAAATATGACTTTAAAATACTTTTAAAAATGAATAATTGATTGATTGAAATCTGTAAGCAATTGAGTAAATTTCAATAAACTAATTAATGAGCTCAAATGATTAATTTAAACTGAAACTAATTGTTGTAAAAATAATTAATTGTCCATTGAATCGAGAACATCGAACTAATTTTAAGAAATATTTTAACATTTTGTGTTTGTGTAATCTGCAATAATATTTGCGAAATGTTTTTATTCATTTGTAATTATAAAAATTATTTTTTTACGTCTGCAATTTATTAATTTTTGCACGATCGCATGCTTATTTTAAAGTTTTAATCAGATTTCTTTCAAATTTTGTTTTGTTTTAACAGTGCCATGCAAAATAAATGTTAAATATTCAAATGCTTCAGGTACTTATTTTTTAAACTTTTCTTAAAAATTTTGTTTATTATCTTGAAAAATTGATGATTTCTTACTAACAAATAATTTTTTAAATCGTATGATTAGTTACTCAAATTTAATTGCACTAACTCGTTTTTGTTTGTCTCAACTTCTTACAAATTTTGATTGATGAATTTTTGAAAGTTAAAGGTGGGTTCTGGTTTTTGGCTTGCAGCCTGGTTCTTTTTTTTTGTTTTTTGTTGGTTAAAAATTCAGCTAACTGTTTTTTAATTCAATTCAATTTAATATTAATTATTTAATTAACTTCGGTTTTGAAACTAATTAATTCAAATTTTAACTGATAATTGCAAAACAAATTGCTTCTTACTTTTTTAAAAATTCACACATTTCATTGCTGTTTTCATTCATAACTGAAAAAACACATGACAACACAACAAAGTACCATAATAATGTTGTCTAAACATTACAATTATGAGTGTGGGACTTATTCTAACATTATTAAATAGATATATATATATATATATTATGTATGTATATATATATGGGTAGAATCAAAGTAAACACATATATAACTTAATAATTTCTTCATTTAGATGTCAAATCAAAAATATCGAAGAACAAATTTTGAAGAGGAAGACAGTTCACGTGTAGAATTACCATCCCCATCTACAAATTTTGATCCAATGGTCGGCTTCCAGCAGTACAAGCTGAACTTCTGGCGTAGGAGATCGACATTAGAGAAGGTTCTTGCACTCCTGCTTCTTCTTTCCTTGCTCATTATTGCCATTTTAGCTGTTGTCATCCATCTTAAAAGTCATACAAAGTCACCGGGACCGGAAGGTACCTATAAATAATCCTTGAAATTGTCATTGTTGTTGATTTTAACATCATCGTTATAGAAGATTTTATAATTATCTTAGTGAATATTATTGGTTTCATCATCATTGAAGCTATCACTGTGATGCTATCATGTCATTATTAACTATATCTATCACAAAACTATTTATGTTATTTTAAAATTTAATTGTTTAATCTACTGTGGTCACATTTTAACTGTGATTGATATTTTAATTATTTCCAATGCCTGCCATTAAAATTGTTATGATTATTAATAACCATTATCTGTATGTATATTTTAGGATAAAACAATATTATTTTTGATAGTGCTTGATGGTAACAGAGCCCAAAATCATTCTTATTATCTATGTAGAAAATTAATTAAGTTCATATTAATTACAAAATATTTAGTCTCTTATCGATTAATTTAATTTCTTTGGTTGCTCATCTTTCAGGAATAGAATCAACGAGTACTTGTTTAAAAAAATCTTGCATAACTGCGGCCAGTTCGATCCTGAACTCCATCGACGAAAAAGTGGACCCCTGCAATGATTTTTACGAATTCGCATGTGGCACCTGGATGAAGTCGAACCCCATACCCAACGGCCACGCTGAGTGGGACACATTCACCATCCTCAAAGAAGAGAACAACAACATTCTGAAGAGATATCTAGGTTAGACTATTTTTTTTTCGTTTCTTGTTATTTATCTTTGTTTCATTTTGTTTATTACGATTACTTCCTGGCCATTGTTCATTGGTGATTGTTGTTCTGGTTTCTTGTTATTTATTCTTATTTTTAAATTTTTTTAATATATGTGATTATTTATTTACATTTTTTAACAACAACAATAAAAACAACTTTCTGTTGTTTTTATTGTTGTTTCTTCCTTTGTTTATATTATTTCTGCCTGTCTTTAATCATGTTTA
>NW_008703942.1:2771764-2845251 GCF_000326865.2 Helobdella robusta
ATAATTTGATGCTGATGATTTCACAAACAAAGTTGTGAAATAATTTGATGCTGATGATTTTAATGGTTACAAAGTTACATTAAACATGATTAAAGACAGGCAGACAAAGGAAGAAAACAATAAAAACAACTTTCTGTTGTTTTTATTGTTGTTGTTAGAAGTGTAACCAGTGTAACCAGCAGTGTAACCAGTGGTGTCACAAACGTTGTTCAAAAATAATTGGTACTTTATCTAAAGTGTCCAATTTTGTTTGTCCTGCTTGCATCAATTGGAAATAGCACTGTTTTTGAAGCCATTAAAATAGAGAGAGTCACATTGTTTCAATATCTAGGGGATGTTCTGGATTGTACTGGAAGCATCTTCTTGCCTCTATATTGATGCGGCGTGACATCCCACTACCACTACGATCAAGACTTTATAAATCTGTGATACGTCTGGTGTTGTTATATGGTGCAGAAACATGGCCAATGACAACCAAACTAGAACAACAACTTCAACGAACCAACATGAAAATGCTCCGATGGATGCAACGAATTAGTCTGAAGGACCACATCAAATCTACCGAAATCCTGCGTCGTGCTGGTTTAGATGATATAAAGGACGAATGCCGGCAACACCGTCTGCGGTGGTTTGGTCATGTCAAACGAAGTGGAAACAGTGCCATAACTTCTCTTGCAGATGTTGAAGTACCTGGCACACGTCCCAAGGCCGTCCAAAGAAGTCCTGGTCACAAACAATCGAGCAAGACATGAAAGCTCTAAATTTAAATGATATGGATACAACTGATCGTCTAATTTGGCGCAAAAAGTTGATGGCAAAGAAAACAACGTCCTACCTCGGGAAACCGGGTCTCTGGACGCAAAACGAAGATTGATTGATTAATTGTTTTTGGTCAAACTTTCCCTGTTATCAAGATCTCACATAACAAAATTGCTGTATATAATGCATATTTGTGAAATTTGATGTTTGTAGCATGAAGCGTGGGACTCCAACATCCAACAACTAAGCACATCCAACCAACTGCATACATGTGCATGATGATAATAATAACATCTCTTATTTCGTTAATGAGAGGTGGCAAGTGAAAGATAACACGCACGCACATGTTGTTGAAATTAATGATCATTTTCATTGGACTTAGTGTTTAACCTTTTATAAAAATTCCTAGATGTTAAAATGTATTCAGAATTTTTAAGTTTAAAAAAACTGCAAAAATGTTTAAAGTTGGCTAAAAAGATTGTTGTTTTCAAATTTTTAATGGATGTACTTGTTTCTTACTTTTTTTAATTAGTCTAACTTTACAATTTTAAAACTGGCATGCACATTAGCTCACACATATAAGAAAATGCACACATATGTTCTCATAAACAACTCACACATACACATGGTCTTAAATAGACATACACAGGCAAACAAGCAACCACACACACTCACACACACATGCAAGCACAAAAATAATTACACAGAGGCACCTCTTAATGAGAGTTACAGCGAATCACAGACGAAATTGAAGAAGTTCTACATGTCTTGCATGGACCCGAAGGAAGAGATTGAGAAGATTGGTTCGAAGCCTGTGGTTTACATGATGCAGAAGATGGGTGGATGGTCTGTCTCTGATATTGCTGGCAAGTAAGTGATTCACTCTTTCTTTCTTTTTATTCATTCATTCAACTGACTTGATCATATTTAATTGTCATAATGGTGATGCATTGACGGTTGAGCTGATGGTTGGGTGTTAATACAACAAATATCAATGAAGGAATTTGTAATTAAAAATGTTTTCAATACATTAAGTCTTCTTGTGGTTTTCATTATAAATTCTCCTCTGACTTACATTTTGCATTAGTTTTTTGATTTTTTTCAACTTCCTAGAATTTGAATGTTGATATGATCTTAATAATACTTGTTAATTATTATGAATGTAACTAAAAGAATACAATTATTTTATTGCATAAATAATGAAAATGGTAAATGAAAATAAATGAGCACACGTGGCAAAATTAAGCGGCCTTTATGTTTGAGGGTGATGATTTGTGAGAACAGGAGAAAAATATTTACTGATAATGAATAGCATGTTGTTATTGGCTGTTTATCTGTTCCATCATCTTTAACTAAGTGATACTTTTAAAACAATTTTCTCCAAATGTTTTAACGTTGACGCTGGCAACCACTATGAAGATGAGAGGATTGATGAATTGTTACAATGTACTCTTTTTTTTTTATGTTGTTCGCTTTCATGTTCACTTGTCTATTGATATTTTTCGTTGTTTTCCTTCATGTTCACTTCTTTGTTCATACTTTTAACTTTCATATTCTTTTAGTAAGTGGAAGCATTTGATGTTCTGCCAACCATATCAAATCATCTTTCTGTTTTTGAAACTCTTAATTTTTTTTAGCAATTACAAACTGAATGTGCTCTGAATAACAAAATGCTAATGTCGGTGAAGATGATAATATTCAGTTGTGCAAAAAATGTTGATTCAAATACTTTGTTGTTTTTCATTTTGACAACTTGTTGATGGGTTAGTTTCATTTTCTACTATCAAAAAATGCAGTCTAATTTTGAGGATTCTGTAGATATTTATGGGCTGATAATAATGCTAAAAAAACTTGTATTGCAAATAACAATACAGGCTTTTGAATGTATTGCAATACTATTGTGTGTTTTAAACGTTGCCATGTGAAGCGTAACTGATATTTTATCTGTAACATTGCATCCCTTAGTTAATATACAACATGTGAATGATTGAAACGATAAATTGTTTGAATTGTCAAATTTAAAAGATGCCAAAATTATTGCAGATGCCAAAATTATTGCAGATGCCAAAGCCCAATTCTAAAAGAAAAGTATCTCCATACAATTTTCCGCGGTACCTCTATATTATAACAACCCTATATATCATGCATTATATATGATTATTTATTTATATATATATATATATATATATATATATATATATATGTATTGCAGCAATAAGGTGCAGAAACAACTGCAAACATTAGAGAAATAATGTTTACATTGAGACGTATGTAATGTAAATGTGATGGTTAGTATGAAGTAACACTGGTTGATGGGGTGTTTAATTGTTAAGAACATCATTGCCACACTATCATTGTGATGATTACCTTGCTATAGATTTAGGCATGCAAATATGCTCACGTCTTAGAAAAAAATTCAAACTTATTTATGTCAACATGTGATTATTTCATGTCCTTACCCTCAAATGAGTGTTGTAGACTCTTGTCTGACGTGATCAAACACATGAATGGGAATATGGAAATATATATTTTTCTTAGCGTTATGTTATGTTGTTGTAATGAAGCCATAATGTTGCTGTAATGGAGTGTTTATGCAATGCCATGTTGAAGTGATGGGATGTAAGGTGATGTCGAATTAATGAAATGCTGACGTTGATGTAATTTTGATGTCACTGTTATTAATGTTAATGTTATGTAAATGTTATAACGTTATAATGTTATTTTAATGTAATGTAACATTGGTTAATGTTGTTGATGTAATGTAGCGTAATTTTAATGCCATCACATCAAGGTGGAATGAGTCGGACTGGGATTTTATGAGAAGTACGGAGCTGGCTATGGATAATGGCATCCCAATCTTCTTCTCGCTATCCGTTTCAGAGGATGAAAAGGATTCTAACAAAAACATTCTCAGAGTCTGTTTCATTCATGGATGGTGGGATGAATAGATGGATTGTATGGTCGATGGATGACTAGGTGAACGAATGGATTAATCACTGGATGGATGGATTAATTAATAGATGGATTGCTAGATGGTGGATGAATAAATGGATGGAATAGGATATTCATGATATGTGATGTCTCCCATGAGTTAAGTTGAGAAGTGAAAATAAATTCTGATTGTGAAGATGATGAAAGTGGAGGATGCTGATAATGATTATATTTCTTACGTTGAATCTCTTTTATAATCATAATCACCATCATTTTTAATATCGTTCTCATCATTTACGTCATCATCCTCCTCATCATCATCATCACTGTCGCCATCATTACCATCAACGCCAGGTGGAGCAACAAGGTTTCAATATAAATAGAGATTTCTATCTCAATAAATCTATTGATAATGATAAGGTATTTTGTATCTTGTAATCATTTTTTTATTCATTCATTTATTGTTTTTTTTTCATCCACTCATTGAATGATTGAAGAACTAATGAAATGAATGAATGAATGAATGAAGGAATGATCAAATAAATGAATGAGTGAATAAATGAGTAAATTAATCAATAAAAAAAATGAAAGCAATAATTACAAACAATTCTATCATTTGTATTGTTATTTTTGTCATATTATCGACTTTATCATTACCGCATTCTTCATAATCATCATCATCAAGATCACCACCGTCATCATCATTATCATCATCACAACCGCGATCACGTGACAGCTGATGTCAGCTTATTTGAAGTACATGACGTCACTTAGCGTGCTGATGGGCGGGGAGGAGAACGAGACGAGGGAGTTGATGAGGGAACTTCTGCTCTTCGAAATGGATCTGGCCGAGGTTCAGTTAGTTGGTGAGGGTGACGACGATGATGATGATGATGATTAGGATGTTGATGATGATAATGATTGTGATGAGGATGATGATGATAATAAGAGCGACCATGATGATGATTGTGATGATGAGGGTGAAGGTGATGATGAGGATTAGGATAATGAGGATGATGATTGTGAGTCTTCTGATCTGCCTCCTCACAGCTAACAACAATGTTTCCAAGTGGTGCTAATGACATTTAATAATGTTGTTGTCGTTGTTGATCTGAAGTGGATGGTAATTATTCAAGAATAATGATGGCTGAGATTTCGTTGGAAGACCCCATGTTCGGCATAATAATGATAATAATTTTGCTGTGATGACGTCGATGATGACGACAAAGATTATAAAAATTGGGTTGAATTAGGATGAGTGATTATAATGTAAACAAAATAAAACATTGGCAACCAATTTAAGATCTGTTTTGTTGTATAAATGCTCTATTTTGTCCGTGACACCATCTTGATTTCTGTTTCTCTCATCTTCGTCTTCATCATCACCATCGTGTTGATTGAAGGGGGCATTAAAATACGTAGGACATGCTCTAGTCACATTTTTATATCTTTAGTTCGTTTAACATTTTCGTCTATTTGTAAACTTTCATAACGTTCCATGTGGTTTATGCCGATGGTAGGCTAGCTGGAAGAATTGTATGTTTGAAGTACCACTGTCTTATCGAACCTCTTTCATGATGACCTGGTTTGAATGCACTCGGATACCTGACTGCCAACTGCCAATCTATAAAGTGTATAGTGCATTTCCTCACGCGTGCACTCAGTTCAAGCCTGCTTGCTTTACCATTTTCTTAGCTGCCAAATTTACTATTGAAATTTTACGGGGTGAATTTATTTTTAAACGCTGTCATATGTGGCAGCAGTGTATCATCAGCACATACGACAAATTGTTGCCGTGTGTTGCGTGGATCCGTGCGCTGTTTTTTGTAGTTGGTTGATTGATATCTTTGAGAGGAATATTAAAAAATAATAACTTACGGAAAGAACAACTTGATCGATCGATCACCCAGATAACAACTCCGTATGAAGAACGTCGGGATGATGAGAAGATGTACAACAAGCAGAACATTACCTACCTTCAAGAAATTGCTCCATTTGTTAGTGCATGACAATTAGGATTTGATGATGTATTTGTAATCATTATTGTTCTTCTCATCATCTTCACATCAACCTCATCCTATCATCAGATTAATTGGTTGGATTACATAAATGGAAGATTTTCCAAGGTGAACATAACAATAAATGAAAGTGAGCCCATCATTGTTCCCTACCCAGAGTACTTCGTCAAGCTCAACACTCTGATTAACAACACCTTACATAAGGAAAATGGCAAAAGGTTGGTTGGTCAGTCGGTCGGTCGGTTAGCTGGCCCGCTGGTTGATTGTTTGAATAAAGGAATGAATGGTGGAATTATCTATCTGCAGTTTGAATGCCAATGAAGTTTTCTATAAAATGATAGTAAATTAAGTAGATTGATTGAAGAAAAAGCCGATGGATTGACACAAACACAATAACATACACATGCACAGGATGCTGCAGAACTACATAGTCTGGAATGTGATGGAATTCTATTCACAGTACCTCAACAAACCATTCAGAAAAGTTAGGAAGGATTTCAGGGATGTGCTTACAGGTAGGGTTCGATTATCTATCTAGCGGTTCTTCTCTCTCTTCTACTTTAATTCCTACAAGATTGATATGTTACTCATTGCTCGTGATCGTTGATTCCCATTATATACCACAACGGCACCTGTCGTGAACATCGTCCTAATTAATTAGCAAGCTGTCATATTGCTGATGTCGTGCATTCATTTATGTCTTCACAAACTTCTATCACGGTGCATCACGATGTGTTTTGTTGTTGTCAGGCTGATACCGTTGTCATTGTCGTTTTGTTGTAATGTGTTGTTGGAGCTGGAGTGTGATCTTGCATGACGTCATTGATCACATGACTTCACTGATCTCATGTCCTCACATTACATTGAATCGTTCATGCAGGTGTGGTAGGTGAGAGAGAGAAGTGGAGAAACTGCGTGTACGAGAGTGAGAGCATCATGGGCTTCGTGCTTTCCACCCAGTACATTCAGGAGGAATTCAACGAAGGCAGTAGAACTTCTGTGAGTTGTTCATTTGGCTTACCGTTGATTGGGTAGTTTGATTTCATAAAATACGAAAAAAATATTTATGATCACGTTAAATGTTGTGCCATACAAGAGTGATGACATCAACCCGCCACAACCACCACTACCATCACCAATCAGGCAGTGGAGATGGTGAAGTACATCAGGAAAGCATTCATCGACAACCTACCTAACCTGGCCTGGATGGATGAAGCAACGAGGAAGGCTGCCATTGATAAAGTGGGCTCCTGTTTTGTTGCTTCTGTAGAATTTTTGTCGTCGTCGTCGTGAAGGTTGTCGCGGCGTTCCCTCCTACCACTTTTTCCGTCGACACGCTCGTCGTCGCCGCTGTCCTCGCTGCGACGGCAATCGTCGACACGGTAGGGTCGGTGTCGGTCATCGGCGCCGTGGCGATTGTACACGCCACCGGCCGCTTGATACCACACACCTTCGCCTCTTCACGCGGGCGGTCGCTTCCCTGGCCGGGACTCGCCGGTCTACACTATCTTGTACAGACCTCAGGGTCGGAATATATGGGCCGGGCGAAAAAGATGTTTCGCCCTTCTTGCTGGGCGTACGGACCGACCTTTCCGCACGCTCGCAAGTCTTCCCTCAAGCGTTGGTTCATTTCTTTATTATTATTTTATTTATTAAAACAGAAACAATATTACGGATGAACCTTTATTATCAACTATATTCGACAACGATCAATAAAATTAAATTAACTAGTTCAATAACCAGATCATACAATAATCCAGAATAATCAACCGTTCAAGCTGCTTGCATAATTTATGCGCCTGTCTTTGTTCACCATCGAAAAGTGTACCAAAGTTCGCCATTGGTTGTTAACCATTACCAGATTTTGCATAGCCTGTAAAAGTGTGTCACGTGATGAATATTCAAATCGTTCAGCAGCATCACGTGCACATCGTGCATGCGCTTTTCTTTGTCCGCAAACCATAATTGAGCCCAAGTCCAGTTGAATTGTATCTGACCACCAAAACAATGAAAACAACGACTGCCACCATAATCACCAGATTTTACACTTCTTTAAGCATGGGCTGTTGAAATTGCTGTGATGGCTGAGTGCTTAAGGGATAAAAATGTTTCTTCTGGCAGATCAGTGAAAGTTCTTGGTCAGATTTTTTTTCATCATAGTTCCGCGTTACGTACTGTCTCGTGGTTCAAGTGTTTTCATGCTCCAACTTTCGGGAAATATATATATATAATTTTCAATCAGGCAGAGGCAGTTGTCGAGAAGATCGGCTTCCCTGAGTTCGTGCTCAACACCACGGAGTTGGATATCAAGTATGCCGAGTTGGACATTCACGAAGACCAGTACTTCCTGAACTGCTACAAAACACTCATCAACGGCATGAACACTGGCCTCGCTAAGCTGAGGAAGGACAATGATAAGATGAGGTTCGATGGATGGATGGATGGATGGATGGATGGATGGATGGATGGATGGATGGATGGATGGATTGAAAACAATTTATCGACGAAAGAATGATTTGTATCAAACTTGAAGCAGACACATTGCACTGCATACACACACACACAGACAAATGCACACTGCACAGTAGACGTAGACACGAAAAACATGAGCATGCAAATTCATACACGCATGCGCAGGTACATACACACGTACTTACAAACAAGCGGGCAAACAAACATACAAACAAACGAACGAACAAACAAACACACAGTTGGTCAATGACTCCACAAACCGTTAATGCTTATTACACACCCAACAAAAATGAGATCGTCTTCCCGGCCGGCATACTTCAACTACCCTTCTACCATAAAGACTACCCCAAGTTTGTGATGATGATAAGGATGATGGTGGTCGTCGTGGTGGTGATGATGATGATAGTGGTGGTGGTGGTGGATAGGATGTAGATGATGATAGTGATGGTAATGGCGATGATGGTGATGTTTGAATGATTAGAATGATGAAAATGGTGATAATGAAAATAGTAATGTGACTCTTTTGAGGGGATAGGGAATACTATTGACGATAAAAATATCAATAATAATAAATAAAGGTCGTTGAACTTCGGTGCTATGGGTGTAATTATGGGCCATGAACTCACTCATGGATTTGACGATCAAGGTTTTGTTTATTCTTTCATTCATTCATTCATTCTTCTTCTTTCATTCAACATCATCATCACCAACAATATCATCATAATCATCATCACCATCTTCTTCCTCATCATCGCCACTACTAGGTAGAAGATATGACAAGACAGGTATCATGAGAATGTGGTGGAATGAGAAGATTATTGAGGTGAATATTCTAACCTAACTACCTACTACCTACCTACCTACTTACCTACCTACCCACCTACCTACCTACCTACCTGCCTTAAATATTTCTAAACCATGCAACTGCAAAATTGTTAGTAAAATTGTGCATGAATGGCATTAAGCTATCGTTAGTTTAGCCAATATTTCAAACGGTGCACCATCATTTTAAGATGATACTGCATACATTATGTTAATTTAACAACAAATTAACATATGGTTATAACCATCGTTGGTGATAACTTTGTGTGTACGTCAACATCATTCAAATTTATCACAGTTATTCCAGGAAAGAACTCAGTGCTTGGTTGATCAATATTCCAACTATTCAATTAATGGAGACAATGTATGTTCTGTTGTTGCTGTTGTTTACTGTTTTGTATGTTTTTGTATGTAGTTGAATATAGCTGTGTGAGCTGTATGTTGTTCAATATTGTTGTCCAAGGACGTTGTTGTGTTGTATGTTAAGAATGTTCTATGTATGTTGAATGTATGTTAAAAATTGTTGCTATGTTATGTATGTTGTTGTGTGGTGGTTGTCGTTGTTTGCATGTTGTAGGTGTACTGTTGAGACTTGTATGTTTGTTTATTGTGTGGTACTTTTTTATTGCTTTTGTACTTTTCCCTGTGTTTTCACATTTTGTTTGTTTTATTTTATTATTTAAAAACATATTTCAGCACTAATATTGTTGTTATTTATTTACTGTTTTGGTAGATCACCTAGCATTGTATCATTCCAAATATTCACTCGTAAGCAAGCAAATGTACACAAATAAACTAACTTATACACACACACACACTGGCGTTACCCATAAACAAACTGGCACTCACACAACAACAACAACACACACACACACACAACAACAACAACAACACACACCACACAACAAAAACACACACACCACACAACAACAACAACACATACCACACAACAACAACAGCAACAATTCAAACACACAACAACCCACCCGCCATGCATGGACTAAAAAGTTGAAAGGTAAGATGACATTAGGAGAGAACATAGCAGACAACGGAGGATTGAAGTCAGCTTACTACGCATACGAGCAGTACATTGCCGACAGGACGAACATTGATCCACAACTTCCTGGCGTTCCTTACAACAGCAAACAACTTTTCTTCATTTCATTTGCACAGGTCTGTTCATTTTCTGACGTCATCTTAACAGCAGTTTTTAACATTTTCTTAAGTTCGTAATATTATATTGAGATTTTTTTCCTCGTTTCGAAATTGTGTTTG
Source organism: Helobdella robusta (assembly GCF_000326865.2). NCBI lineage: Eukaryota > Metazoa > Annelida > Clitellata > Rhynchobdellida > Glossiphoniidae > Helobdella > Helobdella robusta. The sequence continues at coordinate 2,782,042 of NW_008703942.1, forward strand.
AACGTGTCAATGTTTTCTAATTAGTTGTGTTCGATCAATATTTTGTCACTGTTATCTGATTCCCCACCATCACAATGGAAGGTCTGGTGTGCAAATTCGAATGCAGCAGATGTTAAGAACAGCATCATGATCGATACTCACAGTCCTCCAAGGTACTTACTTCACTGTTGTCACTGTTTGTTTAGCTGTCCGTCTGTCTTTTTCTGTTTGTTTTTCTGGCTGTCTGGTTGCGCGTTTGTCTGATTGCGTGATTGTCTGATTGTATTCTGTCTTTCTGATTGAATCCTGTCTGAATGTGAATCTGTCTGGCTGTGTGGCTGCTCGTCTGCCTGTCTGTCGGTTTTTTTCCATATTTTTATGTAGTCATTATTATTTTAATTGTGAACGTAATTATTATTAATGTTAATGATGCCGATGAAATGAACGTAGATTCAGAGTCATCGGATCGGTGACGAACTTTCCAGAGTTCGCCAAACAGTTCAACTGCCCTGCAGGTTCGCCCATGAACCCGCTGAAGAAGTGCGAGGTCTGGTGAGGAATGAGGCATATCATTATCATGACCGCTGGTGAACATAATTTAAGATGATGATGGTGGTGATGGTGATGATGATGATTATTGTGAAGTCATATGTAGTTACTATACTATCTAGCATCGAATTTTATTTTCATTTTGTGAGGTCATTCATTCTAGAATCGTTAACTAACCAGCTTAACAAGCGTGGCGACACTCGTTACCGAATAAACTCTGCATTTAATGATGCTACTATTTATTGGTTGTTTAAGGTGCAATACGTCCGTCGGCCCAGTTAGCCTGTTCATTCATTATTATGAACCGTTCTCTCGGTTTTCATTTCCTTTTTATTCACAATTTGTTGTTAGCGTTATTATTTATTTTGTTGTTTTCATTATTGTCCTTGTCTATGTATTTAATTCAGTTTTAGATGTATTTCTGTTCTATACTCGCATTAAGATGTTAACTTCTTTCATTCAGTCATTCGTTCTTCACTTCTTAGCAACCTGATCATTTTTCAGTTGCATTACTTAATCATGTTTTTTTTATGCCTATACTAACCAGGCATTTGTTGGTGACAACGATGATTAAGTATATATATATATGTGTGTGTGTGTGTGTGTGAATGTGTGTGAGTGAATGTGTGTGCGTGCTTGGGTGTTTGTGCGTGCTTGCTTTATTCCTATATATTTAATTATGAATGAGAGATCTTGTCTTTATTGCACATTTTAATCAAATTTAATGCATCAAAAAATTTAACATTTAAAAATTATACAATTTTATTTCGTTTTTCTATTCTGTTTCTTTTTTTCAATTTTGATTTAGAATCGGTGTTGATGTGTTGTGATTTTATAACAATCTGCATTGAGTTCGTTAGCATCTTTCGTGTTTATCAGTCTGTACGTTTTGCAGTTGCATATTTATAGCATATATTCTATGAGATATTTAGGTTTTTATTTATACATATTTCTCCTTTTGAAGCATGTTAAGTTGCGTTCTAACTACTCAAAGATATTTTTGTAATTCGTACAACTAAACTTTCATTTGTTTCAGTAGCGTGTCATCCGTTCCGCGCTATGCTATATTCGCATCTGCAAACATTTCATACGTCATACCCTTGTTTTTATTTAAGCAATTATATCGTGTTCATCCTTTATTTACCTTGATAGTGATTATTATTTAAATATTATTTTGTATGATATATTTTTATGTAATTTATCTGAACAAATTTTATACCGTGTAATAATAATCTTTTGTTTATGTTTATGGTTTATGTAAGTTTATGGTATAGTGTATTAAGTTTTGACAGAAAAAGCACGAAACTCTAAAATAATTACCGAAAGAAATGTTACTCATATTTCGTTCGCTTTTATTTACGATTGACTAAGCCATACATACTTGGGTTCTGTTCAATCAAATAGCTCCCACTAGATTTATTACTACAACGGTGAATTTTTGCTATGGTTGTTATGAACGATCTTATTGCTTATTATTATTATTAATGTTATTATTATTATTGTTATAGATTATAATAATAATAACAGCATTGAATTGTTATTATTGGTTGTAATATTATTATTCCTTCTATGTATAACAATTGTTTTTGATATTGTTAGTGGATGAATACTTTTAAATGATAGCTTTGATATATAAACGTTAGTTAAGTTGTCAGGAGAGATACATATTAGCTTCATGTTTCTATAACAATCATATATATGTATAAAGCTATATATACTTAAATTACATGTCGTCAATTGATTTTAATCTTGCTTACAATTCCTATTTTTATTTAGCGTGTCAGATCGTGATTACGTATATTATATTATATTTAATTTTCTAGTGATTATGACCATTATCTATATATCAAAACATTATTTAGCAGAGGATAATTATGTGTGCGTGTGTGAGTCCATGTGTGAGTCCGTGTGTTTACCTTATGTGAACAACTTTAACTTTTATACCAATGATGAAGTATTATGTTTTAACAACAATGAACGTTTATTATGAATGATATTTCAACGTTTGCCTGTTCCTGTGGTCATTGCGTAACATTGATTCGAATGATTTTTTATATTTCTAATCTAATTTCACAATTAATGAAAATAAATTATATACGTTAAATTCCGTTATAAAATTGTATTAATACACCATAACTTTTAGGACCTGATGCGATGGTGTGGGTATTAAAGATTATAATTAGGAAAGGAGCCAGTCATTAGAGGTCAAGTTAAAATGCGGATAGCAGCTATCATTCTGATTCTATAAACTAGGTTCACTGTTCAGGTAGGTTCACTGTGTGACAAATTTACTTTTTTTGGTTCCTGGACCCAGCAAAGAGTGTGATTTTATAATACATTAGGTCTTTTCTGTAATGAAAAACTTTGCTTTTGTAATTACAAAATGTTTGAGGTTTTTAATTACCTATATAACATTGAATATCTTTTTTTTTAAAAAAATTGACAATTTGCTGCAGGCACTGTGAAACAGGACCAGGCGCTCTCAACCTCTGAACCATCACCTTGTCCAAATCTACCAAAATTTTTGTAATTTGCCGAAACTAAGTAACTATTTATTTGGATATCTTTTAATTTTTAGAGGACGTCGCATTTTGTTTTATTTATGCCCTTCCTCTTTTTGGCGAAATGAACTCCCTTCGCGTTTGCGATGCATTTTCTACAGTCGAATACAAACTACTGAACTACTAGTACAGTTCCATCAAACCACTTTGTATCACTAATTATGCCAACTGAAATGTCCATTCACAATGAAAAGTATGTAGGCTGGCTATTGCACATCTCTCGCGTCACGACAGGGTCATGAATTTCTGGACTTCGAAATGTGACTGGTGCGTAGGAAGATTAGGGATGCACCATAGTTCGGCTCCGGCCAAAATCCGGTTTTTTCAAATCCGGTCGGTGGCCGGATTTAAGCGTCTACCAACATTTTAAAATGTTATAAATAGAAAAAAATTTATTGAATTCAATTAATTTTATGTCAATAAGTTAAAGGCTAAGCATATATGACACATAATTACAACATCACTAATTGTGAGGTGAGCTGGAAAATTTTCTTTATGCTATAACATGGGTTATGCAAAAATTATAAGCTGATCTTTGTGTAAAAGAACTTGTGCACGTGTATATACTATATAATTGTATATGACGGATCATTTAGCTACATAATATATATATATATATATATATATATATATATATATATACATAGTTTAAGAACAGGATATATTAAAGGTTAGGCTAGGCGGCATACATGACACATAATAACAACATCACTAATTGTGAGGTGAGCTGGACAATCTTCTTTGTGCTATAACATGGGTAATGCATAAATTATAAGCTGATCTTTGTGTAAAAGAACTTGTGCACGTGCATACATGACACATAATAACAACATCACTAATTGTGAAGTGAGTTGGACAATTTTCTTTATGCTCTAACATGGGTTATGCATAAAATATAAGCTGATATATGTGTGCAAGAAACTGAGCACTTATATATAATAGTATATGACGCTCAAGACTGCTCTCTGACAACGCTGAGAAGCTGATATTCTTAAAATACAATGCTTCACTTATTTATCTATTTACATGTGAAATAATAAACTTTTTTGTACACTGGAATTTTTTCAATAAAAAACAATCAACACTTTATAATATCATGATATCATTTTATATCTGGTTTTTTATCATTAACTTATTGTGTATTGGAAACTCAACTATTCAATCAATCTTCGTTTTGCGTCCAGAGACCCGGTTTCCCGAGGTAGCACGTTGTTTTCTTTGCCATCAACTCATGCCATCTCAACTATTAATATATAAATTTAAATAGAACGTATTTGGCCGGTTTTTGAATTTTAAATCCGGCCGAGTCCGACCGGATTTGAAAAACCTAAATCGGTGCATCCCTAATTAAATTATATAAATATATTTATATTGCATTTTTAAGCTTTACTAACTGTGTGCAACTAATATAGAGCAAATAATAGTAATAATAATTAAATGGAGAAATAGGATAAAGAATAGGTGCAATATAAAACGTCGTATAGTATTAAGAATTGATTAGTATTTGATTTTTCATTAACGTTAACTGAAATAGAATAAGTATAATATAAAGATTAACTATTGTAACTCATCATTTCATGTAAGCATGAACAATATTTAATTGAACGAATGGAACAAAATTGATTACGTTTGTGTTGTGCCTTATATCTTATTTTAAAATCATTCCAAAACAAAATCTTTGAAAACATTCCTCTATTTTTTCTTTTAAAATTCAATGTATAACAAATATTTAGGAGAAAATTAAAACATAAAGTAGTACAGGTAACATGCTAGTGATATATACTCAAAACACATATCTCTCATATGGCTTCTTATTCATTTACACTCATTCAGCCTGTCAAAAATTAACAATATCAAAACAACATTCTAAAAATTATTTTTAAAATTTTTCATTTAAACAATAAAAAAAGATTAAACGAGTGTAACGTTATGTTTTGCAACAGTTCCTTTATTAATATTCTTCATAATTGCTCATGTCATTGCCCTCTTCATCCCATTCTTCTTCTTCATCTTCCGCAACCTCCTCTGCCTCCTCCTCCTCCTCAGCATCGTTTGCAGATGAACTCATCTTCAAACATTTTGAAAAGTCGACCCTTGATAGATTAAATTTTTTCAGAGCATCTTTTATTGTTATTGCTCCTTCATGCACCATTTTTACTGCTTTGTTTACAAGTGTTGGGTTCTGCTTATATGTTACTTTTCGCACTCGTGGAGGTTTCATTTGCTGTTGATGTTGTTGTTGGTTTAATTTGGAAGACTGTTGTTGTAGATGGAATTGTTGTTGGTGATGCTGTTGCTGAAACCTTGGAGAGTTCTGAAAAGTTTGCTGTGGTGCTGGTTTTCTTTGTTGTTGTTGTCGTGGATGAAATTGTTGTTGAGGATGTGTAAAAGTGGATGTCTGTTGAAAATGAGACTGTTGCTGCTGCTGTTGAAATTGCTGAGATTGTTTTCGTGTAGCATTAGTCTGTTTGGTTTGCTGATAGTTTCTCATCTGAAGATTCTGCTTGCTGTTGGCTCCATGGAACTTTTTGAAAGGGGGCTGACCACTTGAATGTTGTTGATGTTGCTTCTGTGCCATGCTTTGCTGCTGTATCTACATATCACAATAGTTTAAATAAATAATTTTGAATAATTTATAAATATCTTTTACCTTGATTTTATTTTACATGCTATTGAACTTAAAAAAAGAATTACCTTTTGTTTATTGGTAACATTTGAGTGCTGTCCTCTTCCTCTGCCTCTTTTCAATGTTCCACCCTTACCTCCAGCACCAGTTGGACCACAAAACATCTGCTGCTGTTGCTGCAACTGTTGTTGTTCGCCATATGGATAATAATATTGATTATCATTGACAGCATCGTATAACTGATCCTCGGTGTACTCTTCATAATATTCATTGTAATTTTGTTCCTGATCATAATTTGCAGCATCATTAGGCATGTATTCCTCTGTCTCAGCATCATTTCCAGGAATTGTTTGCGTTTCATCAACTGGCTGGATCTCCTCAACTTTTTTTTCTTCCAACAACTTTCCGTCAACCGAGTATGTTTTCCACTGAACTTCCTTTTGCTCGACCAGTCCGGTGGGATGTTGCACAATCTTCATGCACTTCTGGACTTCTGCATAACCACCACCATCATGATCAATAGCCACACATTCTGTGTGTCTTCGTTCTGATACAACTTTTGGTAATGCCTGATCAGACTTGGTGTTGCTCGTGCAAGACGAGTTAGTCGCGTTGATGTTGACTAACAAACTATTATTATTATTTATGTTATTATTGTTATTATTATTTAAGTTACATTTAGAATTAGATTCATTGATATTTATAAGAAAAACATTTTTGTTGTCAACAGTTACGCCGATCAAGCACTGGACATTGAGCTCATCTGAATACTTGAATGTATTTCCACACGAATTCAATATAAATTCAGCCAAGAGAGATTTCAATTTTACCGTATCCTCCATTATTTTTTCCAGCAAAACAAAATGCACAGCAGTGTCACTTTTAAATTAATGAAATTAAACAGAAAAAAAGGTATAACTAGTAGGCTAATTTTTAAAAGTTGAATACCAAAATTATATTTAATTATTAATTTAATTTTAAATAAACAAAAATTTAATATTAAATACATTTTAGTAAACTTAAAAAAAATGAATGAATTGAACAAAATAGTTTTTGTTCAACAAAGTGCTAGAACAATAATTGTGTTGAAGCCGTTTCCGTTTTCATTGTTTCTTTGTCGCCATCTTTGACGTTTTCCGCATTTTTGATACCGTACTTCCGTCAAGAAATACCTCGTTATATGGACTCAGCTATCGATTACAACACTTACAGCAGTTCAATGAATTCAATGAATAACATGAACCAGTACGTTTGCGTAGCTGAGGATGAAATGGAAGAACTCATTGAGGTACCGTTAGAAATGAACGGCAACCTTCTCTTGAGCACGTTGTCTGCCCAGTTTCCAGGAGCCTGCGGATTGAAATATCGAAATCCTGGAACGGGAGCCATGCGAGGTGTTCGACTTGTTGATGGTGATTTGTATCCACCAGATGGCGTCTGGTCTTCATCTCGTTACATTGTTGTGTATCCTAAAGAAAATGCTGGTCAGTTTTGTCTTTGTTTATTTACAGTTTATTAAAATTATGCTTCTATGTCTTTTTTTGGTCACTGCAATTATTGCATTAGATTACAAATATTTTTTATTTTGTTTTGATAGATTATAAAAGAAAGAGTGATGAAAGCAGTGAAAAACCTCAAGCCAAAACGAAAAAAGTTGATAGACTGAAGTGTTCTGACCTTATTGTACTTGGTCTGCCCTGGAAAAGTACGGAAGAGGATTTAACCAATTACTTCACGAAATATGGAGAGTTGTTGATGGTTCAAGTAAGGCACTTAGATTTGTTAACATTCAATTAAAAATCAGAATTTTGCTATTATTTTATTTAAGTTGATTTGTTCGTAAAGTTTTTTTATAAATGCATAATTTATAAATTTGTCCATCTTAGCGTTAAAGTCTTATCAAAAGTCTTAATAGGAAATTGATCCAAATCAATTAACGGTAAGGTTTTTTAAGAAATGAATCAGAACAAAAGGATGTTTACAGTTATGCAAGGTACTTTTAGTCACCGTATACTTGTGTGACTGAAGTAGCGAGTGCCTAAAATTAAGGAATAAGTGTTTTGTACAAATCAGAGAGTGCACGTTTAAATTAAGAATGATTATTTGCGGGTGAAAGGTGTTTAAAACAGTTTAAATTAATTTTATCACATTATTTTGTGTAAAAAAAATCAGAGTGGGTGCAGAGAAATTGTTTGGCATTGAATGTTTAAATATTAGGAGAGCATGCTGTGCAACTGAAACTTTTTTTACAGAAGTTTTTATTTTAAATATGTTTATCATCATGTTTAACTGAATTGACGATTGTCCTCTGTTTTGATTAGGTTAAAAAAGATCCGAAGTCTGGCCAATCAAAAGGTTTCGGGTTCATCAGGTTTGCAGATTATGAATCTCAAAGGCAGTGTTTGAGCCAAAGACATTTGATAGATGGACGATGGTGCGATGTTAAAATTCCTTCCTCTAAGGTTTCTTTATTTTGTTTCAACATGTCTATTTCATCTACTGTTTCCCTTTAACCTATTTCCATGTAAATTTGTCTCAATAATATATAATTTTTCTTTTTAGATGGATGATTCTGATTCTCCGATAAGCAGAAAACTGTTTGTCGGTCGTTGCACGGAAGATATGTCAACTGATGACATTCGGGAATTTTTCTCTTCGTATGGAGAAGTTGTGGATGTTTTCATACCGAAACCATTCAGAGCATTTGCTTTTGTTACCTTCTCAGATCCTGATGTTGCCCAGAATCTTTGTGGGGAAGACTTCATTATCAAGGGCAACAGTGTTCGTTGTAGTAGTGCTGCACCAAAAGGATATGGGTATGACAAAAAAGGATCTTGGGTTTCAAAATTAGGTGGTGGTGATCACAGGAATTCTGGTTGGAGCTATTCTGGATCTACTGACAAATCAATGCAGGGGGCGAACTTGGTGCCACATGCAGCAGCTGATCTAGCAGCAATGCAGTTTGGTCCAGCATTCAATCAAGCTGTCATTGCTGCTACACAAGCTGCACTGGCACAAAGCGGCTGGATGTCTATGGGTGGTGCATCTAATGGCCAAGGAGGATATCATCAGACTCGTGAATCTAATGGAATGTCATATGCTGCCAGCAAGAACACCAACAGTTACACTACCGGCTCCGGTGGGTACGCTGCCAACAGTTACTCCATGTAAATTTGCTAGACTAACTGTATGTGTGCATGGTGTGGTGAGGTGTGCTCTGCTTGATTTGTTTTGAATTTGTGAGTGACTGCTTTGGTGTGTTGTAATTAAAAATATCGCTGCACTTCATGTTTTTAACACTTGGTTCGTTCTTACTTTGATGTTTAAAGTGTCACTGATGAGATGCTGAGTCTTTGGTGTTATAAAATGATGTTCAGGCCTGTTGCACCGTACATAAATCACTAATATAATGAAATACGTACTAGAGTGTGGATGGTGATATTAAATACTCTGTACATTTTTGTTATTTTATAATTTTACATTTTGACATAGTTTGTTATATCCTAATTAATTTTTTTTTATTCTGTGGGACATTCTTCCATTGCTATAAATTTTAAAAATTGTTTAAGTGAAACATGCAACTTAATTTTATGTTGTTCATCACGTATGTATACATGCGTGCAATTGTATGCATAAGTATGAATGCGTAGGTTATTTGTTTATAATGTAAAACTAACTGTCCACTGGCATTTTGATGATAGGGGCTAGTGATTTTATGTGTGCTGAAATGATGTTTTATTGGTATTTTATTGGATTGATTCATTCAAGTAACTTCCAATTATTTCATTGTCAAGAAGTTTGTGGCATTTTATTTTTATAATAAAAACGTGAAATTGCTTTCAGTCTTGTATTTGAGTAAATATATTAATAACTTTTGAATAGCTAAATGAAAGAATGTTAAGAAAATGAATGACGAGTACGCATGTTAAGTAGGGTGGTTTATCAAACGTGCTTTAATTGTTTTATTATAGTGGAATGGTTCATACGTTAAACCTTATCTCTTTTTTCTTAGTTGCTTTTGATGTGCTTGACAAGTCTGTTGTGCTTCTTTTGTCTGAATATACCCCGCTCAGAACGGTTTTCGTGAACACTTTTGTAGATTGGAGTTTAGAGTCACCCTTCTTGATGGCATTGTTCAATGTGTGAACATTTGCATGTTCTTTTGAAGCAGATTTACATTGATTTTTGTTTACGTCCGATTTTGTGACAGACATTTTCTGGCTGTTTGGTTCTTTTCGATCTATTTTTGTCAATCTTAGTTTAGAGATCTCTGCTTGTTCAGTAATGAATGTTTGTTGATTATTTGAATTTGGGTTATTTTTGTTTTCTGAAGTCTGTTCTACTACATTTTTAGTTAACGTGTATCTTAGGTTTCTTCTCATCTGCGGTCTGATCTTGCTCTCTTCTTTTGAGTTCTGGGCTTTGTTACTCACAACGTTTTTTGATCTTGCAAAACTTGCATGGTTTGCATTTGTATTCTTGCTGTTACGCACATATTCTAACCATTCCTCATGCCATAATGGAAAAATCTTTGTAACTGTCGTCCAGTAATTCGTCTGGATTGTTAAAAAAAAATATTAATTTAAAACCAAAGTTCATGCATTATCCTTTGCTGTGTAATTGGGATTCTATTCTATAAAAAATCAACAAACTTTGAGAAAGGAGAATTGTGAGTTGATATCATTGCTTTGTGTACCGACGTTCAGTTTTTCATCCCATGATCTGAGTCTCTAGGTTGAGGTTTAGTTTCAGATTTTTATTTAATTAAGCGACTATTCGAATTCAATTTCACTAATAATGGTAAGTCAAGAAATGAAAAGCGCGGTTGGATTGATATAAGATCGTTATCTCTAACAACATTATCTCCTCAAAAGCATTACTTCTACTAGTTTTCCGTTTCTTTCATTAGCCATTCTCATGTTCCACAAAAACGTTGTGACGTTTTTCGTTCCGAAATTGAAAAAACATTCTGACCCTTTTAGCAATGCTCTCCTCTGCTCTATTCTTTTAAAGACATTTATTAATTTATTTTATGCATGCAACATTTTATACAAACTTTTTAGTTTTTATGTGAAAATAATATGTTAAACCAAATTGTTCATTATGGATATAAAGCATAATCAAATATAATATACACAGACATAGACGTTTATATAGAATAATAAATAAATACTTATTTTATTGCAATTTTATTGTTTATAATATTATTTTTTTATAAATTTAAAAAATTATTTAACTATTCAATCAAATTTACTATACAATTCTTCATGCTGTTTCAAAAGCTTCAACTCCCTATCATCCCAAATACTTAATTTGTAATCTACCATTTAAAGTATTATATCAACTTAATATTACTTCATAATCTTAGATATATAGAGATAAGAGGTTTTTAACGCAAAGCAGTAACTAATGGGAACGACGACATCCATGGATAAAAAATTGCATAACAAAAATATATCCATAGTCGGTACGACACTAAAAACTGGAAAGTCTGTGCTTCAACTGCGATTCACTTTTGATCGGCGAGTGTAAGCTAGAGTTCGGGTATGGTTTTTTTAGGAAATGTTCAGGAATTATTTTCAATCAGTTTAAAAAATTTTAAATGTTTTTTAAGTTTGTTTCAAGTTTGCTCAAACTAATACTAATTTAAAAAACCATCTTCTACATGAAAACCAAAAAGAGTAAAATTGAAATAGTAAAATAATTTTAGTTTAGTAAACGTAAAACTAATGACTAATTCACTAATCTCTACTAAAAGTCTAAATAAAAACAAAACTAAAGTTTAAGTCTGATCCTGAAGTAAAGCTATAAAAAAGATGAGTGCCCTGAAGTACATGTTGCCTGCCACTCCCTCCTGGTACTACAGTCGTGTGATGGACTCAAGCAGTGACGGCCTCATCTGTTTCGGATCCCGATCCTCTGTCAACGTCTGGGATTTAAGGCACTCTAATGTCAGGCTTTATCCGTTCCCTGTCGTTCATCACAATGATAAAGTTGCCGGAGTTTCTTTTGCTAGTGCAGACGGAAGATATGATGGTGATGAGCGGGCAGTTGTTAGTACTAGTGGTGATAAACTTTTTGTCACAAGATTCAATTTAAAGACTTTTAAATGCACTACAGAGTCTGAAAATGATTCACATAGGGTTCGTTTGATTTTTTTAAATTGCTGTTTTCACAGTTTTTATTATTTATTTTTATTTGCTTTGTGAAAAAATTATGAATAAATAAATAAAATGGTCAAAATTAGTCAAAATTTTATTTACTTATATATATATAATATATATTAAAATTAAAGTAAGTATTTTTTATTGTGTTAAATTTTTATTAACCAAAGAATAAGGTAACAGTTGTGCAATGGAGCCCATTAAATGAAAATATGATAGTCAGTGGTGATGACAAAGGTTCTGTGTGCTTCTGGGATATGAGCAAAGATGTAAAAGTATGGTACACCTGTCAACATTCTGACAATTACATTAATTCTCTGTCTGTTTCCACTTCTAAACATAATGAAGTTGCAGTTGGGTAAGCAGCAGCAGTTGCCAGAATGTTTAAAAAATTATAATAAAATTTATTCATGAATATAATAATAAATTTATACTAAAATTAGAGATTGATTGATTGATTGATTGATTGATTGATTGATTGATTAAAATAATTTTATTTTTGCTAGACTGAAAGTAGGGATTATATTGATTCTTGAACTGGTTGACAAGAAAGTGGAGGTGCTGTACAAGTTGAGAGGTCACGAAGAAAATGTGCAGTCCTTGCATTGGCTCAGATGCCATCAAGGTCTGTTTCTGATTGGTTATACCTTCTTCTCACATACTTCTTCATTTATACCAGTTCAACTTGAAAATTATTTTATTTAATAAATAACTAATGACTAATATTAATAATAATAATAATAAATAAATAATAACTAAATAACTGATAACTTTTATTAAATTTTTAAAATTATATAAATATGTTGGTAAATATTTTTCCTAGATCAGGATAAAGATGACGTTGTTTCTAGATTGGTGTCAGTCTGCAGAGACAAAACATTGAAATTATGGACACTGAAGAAACAAAGACAAAATAATTGGGATGTTTCTACTGTCAGTTTGTTCAAAAAGAAATCAGAGGTTTATCTACAAATCTCATATTAGCTATTATAAGGCAAGCTGTTGAAATCTATAAAATGTTATATTAATTATTTTCACCTTTCTGTGCGTTAATCAACTAAAAAATGAAAATTAAAAAAAAATTTCTGGGCAGAGGTGGTTTAGTTTGAGCAGTATTCCAGATTCAGACAGCCAAATGATAGTATCATCTGCAAAGTTAGTTCAGGGCATAACATTTAAAAAAAGTTCTGTTGATTTAATTAGTTTAATTTTCCACAATAAATAAAAAATTAGTGTTACAATTTCATTAAGTGGAATATTATTGCACCAGCGAGCTGTATACAATCAACTTGACTGCCGCGAAACTTAAACTTCAACCTCTGGTGAGAAATCTGAAAGGTCACAGTCTGGTTATTTTCAATGTAGTGTCGTGGAGGAGGAGGTCAGGGTCAATGGGTGAGGGCTTTGATGATGTCATGGTTTGCAGCTACTCGATGGATAGGCAGGTTAGTTGGGTGGCTGGTAGGATGGTTGGTCAGTTTGGTTGGCTGTTTAGTCAGTCAGTCATTTTGGTTGGTTGATCAGCAGTTGACTGGTTAGACGATTAGTTATTGATTAATTTTTGATTGATTGGTTGATTGATTGGTTTTTTTTGAACTGGCTGGTTGTTCACGTTGGTTGACAAGTTGGCTGGTTGACTTTTTAGATAAGTAATAAATAACTTTACAATGGGATGGCAAAAATTGAAATCAGATTTTTAGTGTTTAACGTGCTCTACAAATCATTCTATTTTATAAGCTCATAGTATGGAATGTGAAAGAAAATCAAGTTGAAAGAACGTTACCCACTATTGGTGGCTTTGTCTATTCTATCAACCAATCACCCATCGAACCTGGTTAGTTGAATGTTCATTGGTCAGTTAACTTAACCAATCAGATGGTCACTTTTTCAAAAGGTCTTTTTGCACTTGGGGTGGGTGACAACACAATTCAAACAATGACATTGAACAACGGCAAGTGCACCAACAATAGAACTTTCTGGCAGTTCATGAAATCAAAAGTCACAGCGGTCAGATTAAATAATTATATTTTGAGCTATAAATGAAATTAAATAATGTGAAAAGTTACGACAACAACGCCAAAATGTTTGCAAACAAAACAAGCATACAAACAACAAAGACATGATATCAATCACAATTTAAACAACAACAACAACTTCAGGTACGTTGGCATCCAACTAGTGACAACTTGTTGGCATTTGGAACGGAAGATGGAATGGTGGGACTCGTCAACACAGCCGCCAATGCCAAGACGTTGGTTGTCATTTGAATGAGATTATTTGATGGGTGAATAAATTGATGAATGGTCTGATAAGTGAAGGGCAAAGGGATAATTTTATAGGAAGCTGAGTTCACAGAAATATTAGTCGCTATCCATATGTACTTGCACATGGCACCTCTCCAGGGAGGCGCGCACACACACATGCACACACACACACAGAGTCTCATTTTTAATAAACATGCACACACACACACACAAATACACACACACGCACACTCACATACTGAATCTACAGTCCAGTTACCTTCTCAAGAACCCATCACAATGACGTCGTACGCTGGCTTAACTGGGGCCCACTATTCACTCCACGGAATGTAAAAATTAATAATAATAATAACCAAAGTCAAAATGACTGTGATGGGGGCGATGTTCTCAGTTCGGGTATGAATATTTGTTGAATAATTTTCTCTGATATTTTTAGTTTAGATTTTATATGTTCATTCTGAATGAAATTGAAGACGTTGATTGACGTATAATGTAACGTAGTGACAAATAGCAACTGATGATGTGATTGTGTGATGATGTGATTGCGTGACGCAGCTGATGGACATGCCATCTTCAGTGTCGGTGACCATCACATCCATCAACACTCCATTCCACTTGGTCAGGAAGAAGCGGTGGACATTGACATCATCATTGGAGACCACCGTAGTGCTGGTGGTTGTCAGGGTGAGGGGGATGTCGTTGGTGCTGGCGGAATAGGGACAAAGACGAAAATTTCATTCACACAGGATTTCAAATATTTTGCTCTCGGATATATTTCTGGGTTAATTTTTTATGCTCATATATTATTTTTAAGTGGTCAGTTTATTGAGAGTGTTTGTGTTGCAGCTCCAATATTAGTGTGCTGGCCATAACCATTAGTTTGCCATTCGTGTTGCTAGATGTCCCTCCGTGCTGGAGAGCCAGAGTTATCTTGTGCAATATTATTATAAATATTTTCATTTTTAATTGTCATGTTTTAAGTTTTTGGGTTTCTTTGGTCTTTAACTGGTTGGTGTAAAAACACATTGGTGTTAAAAAAAAGGCATGTTATATCTCTACTTGTTATGCTTTTGAAATTTGACCCTTGCAGGGTTATTGAGGTGTACGACTGTCGCTGCCCACTGAATCCTCCTACTCTCATCTGCTCCGTCCACCACTGCAAAAAACCCGTGACGGACTTGTCCTGGCATCCCGACGTCATGATGACGTCATCACTGACGTCACGCATGCGTCATCATCTGGCGGTCTGTGCGAGTGTTTCAGACGTTTGCGTGTACAACTTGAAAAATGTTATTGGTTGGTCATTTGGTTGATTGATTGAATGGTTGATTGAATGGTTGATTGGATGGTTGATTGAATGGTTGATTGAATGGTTGATTGGTTTGTCAAGTAGTTTAGAAGTGTTGATCTGTTTGTTAATTGACTGGTTGATGAAAATGTTTGATCAGTTTAATTTCAACTCTTTCAACGAGGTTATGGTTATGTTTATCTTAACAATTTATAAAAATTTTCAATCAATTGCTTAATCAGTAATTTTTCCAATCACTCATTCACCAATCCCATCAATCATCCGATCACCAAATTGTCATCCAAGATGGTTGGACATCAAGTCGGACCGAAGAAAGAACTGTCACAAAAATTCAAGATTGTTTCATGACGTTAAAAGGTGATTGGTTGGTTGGCTGTCTGATAGGCTTGTTGGATGATTGTTTGGCTATCAGTGGTTGACTGGCTGGCTGGCTTATCAGTCAGTTGCCTGATTGGTGGTTCAATCAAAGTGTTTACATGGTCTTTTCGGTTGAATATAATTACTATGTTATCAATTTACCCATCTTTTAATAATTATTTCTCAGTTTATTTATTTTACTATTGAGAGTTGCACGTTGCAGTTCTCGCAAATAATGATTTATTTATATATTTATTACATTTCTCTCCTCGATAAACACACAGTGCATGTGAATCTTAATACGCATGAAACAATGTATCACACACACACACACATACACACACAACACACACACACACACACAGTGCATGTGATAAGCTGTCTGTTTGCAATTGAATCAGGTCACTGCAACAGCTGTTCTGTGCAATTCTCATTCCTATTGATATATCATTCTTAATAAAGACTTTTCAAATGTTCCAAAATAATTCTCAAAGTATTCATCATATAAAATCCATTTATTCTCATGCATTTCCTTGTTTACTTGTTGTTGCTGGTCAATTACATCTATAATGATAATAAATTTGGATGACTTCTGCTTGCTTGCAAGGACATACAAGAAAGATTCGTCTCCTGGCCTGGTCACCTCACAGAGAAGGTCAGCTGGTCACTACATCCTTTGATAAGACTGTTCAAGTTGGTCACACATTAATATCCACTTTGTTATTGCTTGCCTAGTGGTGGAATATAAAATGTAAAAGTGGCAATTTTTCTATTTTGGTTTTTCATTGGTTGAACTTCATCAACGTCTGTAATAAAGATCTGGGATATGTTGAAGAGCAACAAAAGTGTTGAGATGTTCAAAGGTCATCGAGGTCACGTGAGCAGTGTGGAGTGGGGGCTGGAGGACGAGGGGCTGGTCTTCAGTGGGGGAGAAGATTTCACGTTGCAGGGCTGGATGATCGATAAGTTGTCTCAGCATGTTTATGTTAAAAAAGGTGGGTTGGTTGGTTGGTTGGTTGGTCGGTGAGTCGGTCGGTTTGTTGGCTGGTTGGTTGGTTGATTGTTCTTGGCGGGTCCTTGATTGATCGATTGTTGTTAAATTATTGTTTTGGTTGGTTTATTAGTCAGCATTCTGGTGAATTTTTTAAAAAGTCTTTGGTAGTGACTGGATTGAATACTGTGGTTTGATAAAAATGATAGCCACTCTGACGAATGAATCAAACAGCCATTGTTCTTGAAATAATTATTTATTTTTGTTCTAGAGTTCTCATCCAAATACAATCGAAAAGAAACTTGTGAGACATTGAGGAATGAAGGCCCAGATGTTTCATCTACTGAAGATATGACAAAGGACACTCTAATTAAAAATTTTGATCTCAATGATGATGCTGATCACACTGGTAATGTACATTCATCATCTTCCAAGGATCTAACATACGGTAAAAGTACTACTAGTGCTACTGTAGCTACTGCTTCTGCCACATCTAGTATTCGTGACGTTGATGTGGGTGTGTTGAATAAAGATGTTAGTGACGTCATCATTCATGATGTAGGAGATGATGATGATGACGAAGATGGTGATAATGTGAATAAAGCATCTCTGGATAAGCAATCGCAGGTTTTTATTTTTTTTTATTATTTTTATTTTATATTTCTTAAAAATTTTATTTGTTTTAATCAATATTTAAAAGTGAACTTTAATTTAAATAGGAGAATTTGGCTTCGGCATCAGCCTACCAGCTTCCAAATAAAAAAAGTTTGTGAAAAATTTTTGTAATTTTCTTGACTTGGTTATTATATTTACGTGTATGTGTGGTGTGTGTGTGTTCGCGTGTGTGTATGTGTTTGTCTGTGTGTGTGTGTGTGTGTGTCTGTGTGTTCACGTGAGTGTTTGTGTGTAATGACGTTTAATTGTTAAAGGTTATAAAAAGAAGGTTAGATCGATTCTTCCCAACTGGGGTACGCACGAACACCAAAGTCGACTCATCCAGGAGGAGTGTGTGAAGTTGGCGCGCATTCAGGCGGCAAGTCAGTTTGGCCGTGAAAGTCATTTTTATTAATGTAACTGATGATTTAGATACCATGTGATGCAATGGTTGCATTAAGTTTCAAAGTATCAGTCGGAGATTTTTGTCAGAGTTGTCTCACTGATAATTTTCAATGATACATGAGACTTGGTAGCACAACTTTATAGAGGATGAAATAACTCTACACTTATCTTATTTAATTTCAATCATTGTTTTGCAGAAAAGCAGATTACAGCATTTTCCTCTTATGATTATGAAGATTGTGATGGCAAAATGGAGGATTATTATGATGATGATTATTATGAAGATTTTGATGATGATTATGAAGATGATGGTAGTGGTGGTGGTGGTGGTGGTGGTGGAAAGAATGACGATGATGTGTCGTCTTCATTATATTTTGACTGCTACATCAATCGGAGG
Organism: Helobdella robusta; assembly: GCF_000326865.2. Taxonomy (NCBI): domain Eukaryota; kingdom Metazoa; phylum Annelida; class Clitellata; order Rhynchobdellida; family Glossiphoniidae; genus Helobdella; species Helobdella robusta. The sequence goes on from NW_008703942.1 coordinate 2,800,298, forward strand.
AGCATGTGCAAGTTGCTGGATAACGAAAGTATGTGTATGTGTGTATCTATTTATGAGTGTGTGTTTATGTGTGTGTGGGTCTATGTGTGTGTGTCTGTCTGTCGTTGGTTGTAAGTGTATGGTCATGAATTATTTAGAATTTGGTATTATATTCATTCATTTCTGCAATCATTCTTTTCATCCATCAATCTGTTCTATTTCAATTCTCAATCTGTCGACCCACCACCACCCCCAACACCCATCACTGCATCGCATCACGTCCAACGAGCAGTTGAACAGCACATTCAGAACAAGAATGAAGATGGTCGCACGACTTTGGAGATCTATGCAGGGAGGGGAGGGGTTTATTTCAGAGAGATGATGAGGAAGGGAGAGTTGAATGATCACATGCTTGCCACTGCTGCCATGGGTTCGTCCTGGTGAGGGTGGTGTTGGTGATGATGATGATGATGAATTAAAGTGTTAAGATTATGAATAAGGTGTTGATGGTGATGATGAAGTTAGTTTTTTTCCAATGATTAGTCTTTTCATTTTCCTAGAGGTTATAAAGAAATGAAAGAGATGTGATTTTTCACTTGAAACTTTTGCGACCAACTTTTTATTTTGAAGTATCCAAAGAGTTGTGGGCGGAGTTATGCTTATCCTACGCCAATCAGTTGAAGAGGGAGGGGCAAATTCACAAAGCCACAACCTACCTGCTCGCTATTGATCGGGTTGAAGAAGCACTTGAACTCTTACTGGACAATAAGTTATACAAGTTTGTCAATTTAATTTCATCTTTTTTCTGTTTCTTCATCACTACGATGTCGATATATCTCACTAGTTAGTTACTCACTTAAGTTGACTCATTCACTCTCTCACTCACTCACTCACTCACTCACTTGTATTCCAACAACCAATCGCAGGGATGCACTCTGCTTGGCTCGGTTACGCCTGCCCAGCTGTGACCCACTTCTGCAGCTGGTCTTCAATAAATCTGCTGAGGCAGCCGATAAGATTGGTTACTATGAGATGGCAGCCAAATGGTCAGATTTTTATTGTTGGGTGTTTTTTTAAATGATCTCTAAGTTTAGGTTTTTGTTTTAGTTCTCAAATTTTTTAAGTCCTGACTACATTCATTCACTCCTATGTAGTTTAGTCTCATAGTTTCATTCCTATGTAGTTTAGTCTCATAGTTTCACTTCTATGTAGTTTAGTCTCATAGTTTTTTTGTTTGTTTTTTACGTTTTTCATTAATTGGACTTCGAATTTATTCCACGTTTATATCATAAAATGTTTAATAATGAATCTAAATAATGCCTAACCTACCTACATGCAATCCAAGCCCAACTGATCAGCACTCCAACCAACCATCCAACCAGCCACTCCAACCATCCACATCTCCCCACAGCTACCTAGCAACGAACAATGACGCGAAGGCTTTAGAAGAGATCGTGAGAAGAAAAGATCCACAGACATCACGTGTATCGGCCCTCGTAGCTCAAGCGACCAATAATGCAGAAGTGTCAAGGTCAAGTGCTGAAAGTTATGTCATCGAAAGGCTGCTCAACTGTGATTGGTCGAGTGTAGACGCGTTTTTGAACGAGATTGAGGAATTTCAAGTATTATTAATTTGTTTTTTATAATTAATTGTATTATTCCTGACAATAGTGATACAGTAATCATGTTGATACTAGTATCATTCTTCATTCATAGCACCTGAGGCTGCTATCAATTTGTCATGAATGTGTAACCAGAAGATTGAAATATATCCTTCCAGCTTCAATCAACACGTCAATCAACATGTCAATCAATTCTAATAGTGGGAGGAGCTTTCCACCAGGTATTTCGTCACATGTGACATCGTTACGGTGTGATTTGTGGTACTTTGTGACATTCTCAGTTGCTATGTGGTTCAGTGCTATTAACATGTGTTTAGAATTTGTTATTATGAATGAATTACAAAATGAACGTGTATGTGTGATTGCATGAACGTGTGTATAAAAATGGACGAATGATGAAATGAATGAAAAAAAAATAAATGAAGGAACGAATGAATGAATGATAGTTGACCTTCCACCAGATGAAACAAACCACACAGAGACTCCTAATGAATCTTTCCTTGACGATGTTCTGCACAGATTAAAAACTTCCTCTGACATTAATTTGGGTTGTAGAAATGCTCAATTAACTAACAACGTCAATGATAATTAATTAAAATTGATAATTAATTAATTAATTAATTATTCATTTAATGAAATGTTTGTTTATTCATCTATTTACTCTTTTATCTATCCGTTTGTTCATTCATTTATTTTTTTTATCTATTTGTTCATTTATTTATTAAATTATTAAATATATAAATAAATAATTGCTTCATATTTTTAAAAATTCTACCCCTAGCAGATGATGGTTTACGTTGTGGGGAGCTGCAAAGTGACCTCATGCACACGTACAAGAGCAGGCAGTTTAGAACTGCCCTACAACAAGTTTTTATTCTTATTATTATTTTTGTTGTTGTTTGTTGTTGTTGTTGGTTTGGTTGTTATTGTTGCTATTACATATTAGTATTGTTTTTATTGTTATTTTTGTTGTTGTGGTTGTGCTTAATGTTGTTAATAATGTTAATATCGTTATTTTCTTTCTTATTGTTGCTATCGTTTTGTTATTGTTATCATTTTGTTGTTTTTGTTGTTGTTGTTGTTGCAGTAATAATTTTGAATTTAGCTAAATATTTGTGTGTCGCTATCATTGATACAGATTGTCATTGAGATTAGCTTGATATTCTCTGTTGCCTTTGCAAAGTACAAATCATGCCTGCTAGTGGAAAATTCTCATGTTAATATTTCTACTACTACGGCTGCTGCTGCTACCAGTGATAATAATAATAATAACGATAATGATGATGTCAGAAATTTTAGCACGAATATCAAAATAATCGGTGATAACATGTACAATAATGTTAATAAACACGACAATGACAAAAATGATGGTGATAAGGATGCTGATGATGGTGGTGGTGGGGGTGGGGGTGATAGAGTTGGTGGTTTGAAGAGCATGGTCAGCCATGGTAGCAGTAATGATGTAAATATTGATTGTTCTAATGTGACGTCATCTGACCTCGATATGGTGGTCATATTTGTGTGTCTGTATATCTCACAAGGTTGCCTCACTTCTTCTGTCTGTTTATAAAATCTCTATTAATTAATTAATTAATTAATTTGATAATTTAGGAAATAATAGTTGTTAATTATTATAAGTTTTAAAACGATTTTTTCTATCACTCAGGTTCTCATGACGTGGAAGCACTGATCCAATTTGCATACGGATCATTTTGCAGGCACGAAAGTCACCACCAATCTCTTCAACTCCACGAATTTGTGGAAAGTTTCAACGAGATAATGAAACTCGGCAGCAAACATCTGGATGGAATGAACGAAGTTGATGATGGGGAGGACAGTGATGCAGTTGGCATGAGCCTGGAGGAGTGTATAAACATCACTTTCATTCGCAACATCGTTGAGTCTTTCTCTAAGATTTTGAATGATATTTCCGCGAAACCGTCAGCTGACAAAACTGGAAAAGTTTTCGAAACGCTGAGTAGGCAAGTGCTCAACAAAAAAGCAGCCAAAATGGAATATTTGGCTAAGAAAATTGCACGGATAAACGAATGCTGTAAGGAGTTAATTGCTCAAAACAGGAGCAGTAGGCAGGATTTGTTCAAGAAGGAAGTTGAAAATGTTTCTCCAGGCGGTCTGCATGTATGGTCGTTAGTTCCAACAAACGATGACACTTCCAAACAGAGCGAGGGAATAAATGGCTGGAAAAAATCAGGTGAAGATGATGATGATGATGACATCACGAAGTTTGAAGAAGTCATTAAAAGTTTGAGGAGGAAGATGATTGATGATGAGTTGGAGAGTGCTCCTAATGTTGTAAATCTCGCTGGTGAACTTGAAAAATGCAACGCTCAACTATCGGAGTTTTCAGATTTATACAACGTAAGTTAACTCATTTAATCTTTTTTAATTTAATTTGTAAGAGTTTTGATTTAAAATTTGTATTAAATTTTTTTATATTTTCAGAATTTGCCACGTTATGATGACTTAGTTGTCCTGTTACTCAAGTTCTTCCGAGCAGTTTCATCAACCTGCCAAATTAATTTAACTGACTTCGAAAATCATCTCAAGAATTGGATATATAAACACGTTTGTAACAGTTGTTAAGTTTTATTTTCTTCCTCAACATTTTAGAACAGCGAACATTTATTTTTGTATGTATATGTCAATGAAGAACCGACAAACTTTTTTAATTTAAAAATAGAAAGCGTTAAATTTTTTTACATGGGGTAGATAAAATAATTAATAAAACAATTGTTCATTATTGTTCACCTTTACATACATTAAAAGTTGTATACATGAAGTAAAACTGAGACAGATTGATGTTATCGGCGATTTCGATACTTTGATTTCTCAACGGCGTACATTTAATTAATGAAATGGATCCACCAAGCCTGATTTTTCGCTCCATTGTACTCCCAAACCCCAACTGGGGCGGCGTCATCCGAATCGCTGTTTGTGATGTCCAGCACAAGTTTCTTGTTGTGGCGGTTGCAAATAACGTGTCCGTATATGATCCAGTGTTTCTTCACGTTCGTTTCTTCGTACGGCTGCATTGTTACATCTAATTTGAATGAAACATTATCAATCAATCATCTAATTATGAGCTAGATTCATGTGTTAGGTTTATGCCATTTGGCCCATCACAACGATTACAGAATATCTATTTAAGCCGCCGAATATTATTTATTCAGCCGTGTAACAAACAATTTATATATACGTCACGCACAGATAAGCAGTTGATAGCATATTTATAATGAAATATTTTGTTGGCACTAGCCTCCTGGCACTGATGCATCGAAAACGAAATTGTTCAACGCTGATCTGACGTTGCCCTGTTTGTCTTCGTACCAAAGCTGGTTGGTTGGGTTCTCATTTTTTGGCTTCTGACTCCACATTATGATTTTGGCACCTGGTTCTTCGTTCGATTGATAGACTTCCACCGCTTTTTTATTCAGTTGACTCAAGATGTAAAACACTTTTGGTTTTAAGCTGTAGAATTAATTTTTGAACCATATATCATTTACAGGTTTTATTTAAAAATAAATCATTAACTCACTAAACGGCTTTCCATTTATTGCTACCGTCATTCTTTGACACACACAACTTGGTCCCGCAGTTTAATGGTACGTTGGCATCCAAGACTTTGTTTGGATCGCTTCTGTGCACTACGTACCCGTTACCTATTGAGCAATAAGTTCCTGTTTTATTTGCTCACTTATTTCAGTTCTAGGAGCATGAATATTACATTTAGCTCTGGCGCGAAAAAAGAGCAGTTTTTGTTAGATATCATCATAAGAGCAGACGAAGTGTTCCATGCTTGTGCACGAGTAACTTCAAATTTTATGTTAGAGCTTGCCTTGCAACTCTGAGCACTTTACTTGAGATTCAATGATCACTTATGACTTTGTAAATAATATCCTTTCAAACATAATTTTTAACATCAGGACGACAAACGAGCACAACAACAGCTGTGTACAATAGCGGGAATAGTGATATTTTTAGTTTAGAGGCGAATTGACAGGCAACCTTTGTAACGCAAATCTTCGTTTAAAAAATTGATAGGAAACGGATAAATGAAAGAAAGGAATGTATGAAAACGAACCAATCTTCCACTGTTGCGTCTGACTGTCGGGCACATACTCGCTGATCTCGGCAAACTTGCCCACCTCTTAATTCACACAATTATTTATTTATACAATCATTATTGACGTTATTGCTGGGTATAATGTGCACTATCAACAAAATTTTATATAATTATTACATACACATAATTATTTTAGAAGTGAATAAAATAATTTCAATGAAACAAGAAGATAATTGATCTGACCGACGAATCGTAACAAACATGCGATAGAAATAAAAATAATTATTATCGTTCCGTCGATTCCACCAAGTTAAATAACCGAAAACCCCTCAATAACCAACCAAAAAGTATTCAAGAAATAAAATTGAAAAAAAACTTGCCCACCGGTAAACGTAAGGCAGTAGTTGTTGGCGAAGGACCTGATGGTGCCAGTGGCAGGGTCCTCAAACCATATCTGGTGCTCCTGCTTGTCATCCTGGTTGCACAGTACCACCGGTGTTGCTGGGTCGTCCCTATTATCTGTTCAGCGATTTAATTTGTCGGAAGTTTTGTTGAAATTTAATTTTCTGTTTGCAGTTCTATGAGAATTGTTCATTAGATCTTAAATGATTTAAAAATTCAAATTAATTTACTCATATTGGTCTTCAAAAAGATATTTTTAAGCAATGAGTATAAAATATTATCTAACATAAATGAACTAACTCTTGATTCCGACGGATAAGTTGCATTCGTTGTTGACGAGCAAAAAAAATTTTCCTTCCGTGGGTAGCATCTTCAAAAGTTCCTTTGCTAATCCACTTGCTTTCTAATTCCACAAGGAAAGGATTAATTTAAATATTTGACCAGATGAAGCATTGATATTTTCAATAAATGAAATTCTGTTCAATTTCAGACTATTTAAAATAACTTAATATTATTCAAATTTTTTGAAACGCGAGAGTAGGTTTATAACTTGAAAATGAATTATGTATCATCAATATTCACATTTGAAAAATGACTTCCTTGCGTTATTCAGCAGCGTAAGATAAAAGAATTGAAAATAGTTAGAAGTTATGTATGCAGAAAGATAAGGAAGTTTTGGAAAAAGTACAGCGTAGAGCCACAAGAATGATTAGAGGAATCGGAAAAATGGAATACGATGAGAGATTGAAAAAATGCGACTTGACATCATTGGAAAAAAGAAGATGTAGAGGAGATCTAATCCAAACATATAAATTTATCACGAATAGGGAAACAACTCCATACTCGAGATTTTTCAGGCTAGAAAACAGTGATAAACTACGAGGACACAGATTTAAGATTTTCAAAAACTTGGATGGAAAAATAAAGAGCAGATTCTTCAGCAGTAGAGTGGTCAACGCCTGGAACGAGCTAAGCGATGATGCAGTCTCTGCGAATTCACTCAACAGTTTCAAAGTCAAACTCGGACAGATAGGATATTAGGAGATCTAATTAGTAGTGGTTCTTACACAGACCATAGTCTTCTGAACCACTTTAAACCCCGTTAATAATAATAATAATAAAGTAATTTTTACACGAATTAAAAGTAATTAAAAGTTAATTCAGCTCAGCTGATAAATCATACATACAATTTTGAAGTTAAATTCTTACTAACATATCAAAATCAAAGTAGTAATCTAATTAGACGCCAGCAAAAATATTTAAGATCCAATGAGCAAAAATCTTTACTTCAACTTCGGCAGACAACAAAATATTTCTCAAATATTCACGATCGTCACCGCTCTTATATAGCTAACTCACAACCTTATTATTATTGCTCTTGTTATAAGAATAATTAATATTATTATTATTACTATTATTACTTCTATTAGTATTCATAGTCTCGTAATGAATGTTGTTGCGATATTTCCAATAAAAGTTATCAGCATTATAAGTAGGAATAATTATATTCAGCATGTATAAGTACAAACACAGACACGCACACACACACATCAATGTTGTTAAATAAATTTGCAATGTAATTTAAATGCAACTTGCATATTTTGAAATTCGTGAATTCAAGTTGTTAATATTATTTCTATTGTTGTTGTTGTTGTGTTGTTGTTGCTGTTTTTGTTGTTGTTTTTGATGTTATTACTGTCATTTCAGTTGTTAATGATTTTTTAGAGGTTATTGTTTAGGTTGAAAGATTCGCTCATTCAGATGTTATGCACTGTGTTATTTGATTGATTGAACATCGAGGTATGCCTGGCTTGCTCATCTCATCAAGAGCCAGCAACGTTCGTTAAGAAGGATTATAATTAGTTATTAATTAAGATTGTCTCTATTTTAGAGATTTAAAAATTATTTTATTTACACACACACACACACACACACACACACACACACACACACACACACACACACACACACACACGTATATAAATATATATATATATATATATATATATAATGTATATTATAATATTATACACTCCAAAAAATGTAATTACTACACATCAAGCGATCAATCGTTAAGCCGAGGTTGTATACACTTACGAACGCAAAGTTTACCTAAAATTTTGTTTTGTGAACGCATATCTTACATAATGGTATGTTATATGTATAAATGTTATATTGTTATGTCTTATTTGTTAATGTTACCGACATATTGTTGCGATATCTCGCTTGTTAATGTTAACAGTTAGACTGTTATGTTGAGTTATAATGTTTAATATATATGAAAGATTTTTGTTAAGTATAAAATTTACTCTTGAGCAGATTGGCCAAAATATATGACTACATTTGTCATATTATTTATTTGCCAGTGTGCTTTCAAATTCACTAATGTTTCAGGCAGAATGATGGAGTCGAATATTTTTGCCGGAGTCAGATGATACACCGACAGCCTGGTTTCAACGACATCAAAAACCTTGCTTCATAAAAATTACGCTTATTCTTATTATGATATTTATATTTTTATTTAAAAAATTTTACTTAAACTTTGACGGTTTCAAGTTTCAAGTCATTGAAAATAAATACACACTCACACAGAAGTTAAAATTATAATAAAGTAAAAAAAAAAGAAATTTTTTCGAGTGGATAGCTCTTGAAATGAGAATTGCACGTAGTCTGTCTGTCGGTTATAGATATCATTTATCTATCTCTTAATTTAAATATCTAAGAAAAATATGCTCATACATTTCTCGCATCTCTCTCTCTCTCTCTATCTATCTGATACTGTATGTGTAATATATCTATCTTTGTATCTTCTGCATATTGTATCTATTCATCAAGGTAAACCATGAAGTATCTATTTTTGTATCTTCTGCATATTGTATCTATCCATCAAAGTAACCATCTATTTTGTATCTTAGGATGTTATGTTCGAGTAATGCACAGCAAAAAAGGCTTCTGTGTGTGTGTTACCTGTTAGCACTTGAAAAGAAATGAAATGATAAACTATCTTTATATTTTTTCATAGTTTGTTCGTAAGTTAAAAAGAATGCAGATGTTTTTGTGCGTGTGTGTTCGTTGGTAATATTTTTTGCTTGCAATTGATAGTATGCGTGCCTCTATGTGCCTTTACTATTTGTTTGTTTGTATGTATGTAGCTGGTTCATATATGTGTGTAATGTGTGTACGTGGTATATATATATATATATATATATATATATATCAATATATGTGAGTGCGTAATGTGTGTGTGTAAATGTTTTATATTGTATATGTATAGAAATTAACTAACTAGCTATGAAGGTAAACGTAGAATAGAATATTCACACATCATTTGAGAAGAAGTTGAGATTATTAGCAGTTCCTTGATTCGCTCGCGCCATCATCATTGCAACGACTAGATAATTGGTTAAACATATTATTTTTCTTTCTTCTACTCTGCCAGTTCACGCTGCGAAACATTAAAAGGTTAATATTGTTTGGAAAACTTCGTCTCAAACCCGTTTACATAATGAAGTTCCATTTTTTTAAGTAAGAAAGTATTTTTAATATTTTTATTGTTTCACGTGCACGAGGTGATATGAAATAATTCATACGTACATGTGTTTCAGTAAAAGTCATTTCGGTTGATAAAGCAATAGTAGATGTAGTAGCCCACAATAATTGAAGCATTTTTAATGGAATGAATGATTCAATCTGATGTATGAAGAATGAACAATTACATCAGGCGCCGACAAGTAAATGGGTTACTACCACAACTGCTACTACAACTGCTGCCACAACTGCTGCCACAACTGCTACTACAACTGCTGCCACAACTGCTGCTTCAACTGCTGCTTCAAGTGCTGCCCTATTAAACCTAAATATTTAGCACAAGAACATAAACAATATGCAGATAAAATATTTAATAAAAACACATTTTTAGTTAACTTATATTAAAGACTCGTTAATAAATTTTGGAGACCTTATTCTAATTATTCTTATCAGAAAAACATTTATTAACTTCCTCCCTACAAGTCAAATTAAAACTGCTCCACCCATGTTTGACTTTGGCGTAGTTTGTATATGGGCTAATCAACTAAATATTTTATTAAGCCAGGCATGTTATCTATTTATATATTTTATTAATTAGTTTACTTCTGTAATAATTACTTTACTGTGTGTCTGTCTGTCTAACCTGTATATTACATATTATCATGCTACAGCAAACAAACAAATAAACAAACCAAAAGCATACAAACCAAACCAGTATACAAAGCAAAACAAAACAAGCCATCAACAAAAGCGTCTAAACAGTACAATACACAGAGATGTAACATAAATAACATTCACTCACTTTAAATGAAACTCTTCCAGAATATAAGATATGGATGAATAATGAAAATAATGATGGTGGTGGTTGTGCACTTTCCAATGTTGGTGGAAAGGGATGTGAAATGGTAATATGATTGATCGAAACAAGTTTGAAGCGAGAATTAAATCTCTATTTACATAATTTCATTCACACTGATTTATTCTCTAATTAAATGAGGTAGAATGGTGATGTGATATTGATCGAGATAAATTTTAAACAAGAATTAAATCTCTATTTACATAATTTTATTCGCATAAATTCTCTGATAACCGTATGGTGTCATAGAGGATTTATGGCAAACATGGCTGACTTTCATCCAGTCCTATTTGTGAAACATTCAAGCCAACTTCAAAATGGTTTTGAGGAAGATTCAGAGAGTAAATTAATTGTCCTATTTCATTATCTAACTTTCAATTTTAAGTGGTTTCAAATCACTATAATTAAATATTAATTTTTCAAAAAATGCTTGAAAGCTAGTATCAAATTTTTTCCTTACGCTACGTAAATATTATTAATAGATCTCTTTCTATATATCATTCGTCATCGTCATCATCTTCGTTGTCGTCGTCATCACTTCATCGTCGTCATCATCACTACCTTATTCTTCTCATTTGCATGTGAATTTCACTACGGACGAAATTTTTATTTTCAACAATCTTAACTATTTTTAAAAATTTAGATTTTAAATAGTTTACGGGTGTGCTTGAGTGTGCGTGAGTGTTTGTGTGTGTGAGCGTGTGTGTGTGTGTGGTGTGTGTACAGCACCAATTACGGAAAGCCTCATTTCATTATTCACCAAAACGTCTGAATGGTGCCATTATGACTTTAGTTTAGCTTAATATTCTCAGTAAGTGTCAATCAACTCACAGATATAACTTCTCAAAAAACAATGCTTGTTGAAATATATAATTCAGCCATATATGGAGAGTAATTACGAATAATTAATGTATATATATATATATATATATATATATATATATATATATATTCTTGCCCATTTTGTATTAATTAATTACACATGTTTCGTTGTCATTCCAAATTTGCAATATCGATATTCGTACTTCTACCTTCACTTCCAGTATTTAACTTTTGAAATTCATTTAACATATTTTGTATATTGTATATTTTATTATCAGTTATCTTAACATTTAATTTATTTTATTGGCAAGTTAAGTACCTTTACTCAAATTTCGTATACTTTTTACATTAATTTTAATTTAATTTCCTTAACCATTTTACGCTTATATTTTCCCAATTTGGTTCGTTTATTCTTCTTGATTTTACAATTTTGAATATTCAATTCTTATTCAATAATTTAAAGGTAGGCTCTGATGATGACATACACTGTCGAAACGACGTCGTCAGCCGTTCGAAATGCTTGACGAGTTTAATAAAATTAAGTTACAGCAATTGCGTCTTATTGAACAAACCCAAAAGAAATTAATTAATACAAAATGGGCAAGAACATTCAACCAAATTCGTTATAACGAAAACCTCGCGTCAAACTATATATATATATATATATATATATATATATTATAGATAGATATATGATGCTAATCATCCCACTTAAACCGTCTAACCGTTGCGTTAGTCACCTTTTATAAAATATGCATCCCTTCCAACAATGATATTCTTGTTCAATCTCTCAAACAACGATATTCATAATCCGGATTCAATACGGATGTATTTGTATGTGAACGCCATACACACACACACACACACACACACACCACACACACTCATACACACAACCATTTTTTTTAATTATGTTAGTTTAATAGGATAACTTATAAAAATATAAAATTGAAATAAAAAACTGAATGATTTATTTATCTGACTAAATAGATTAATAATTAACTAATTGATTGATTAATTAATTAATTACTAGTGGAATAAATTAAACAACTGCGAGTTGAACGAACGATCAGACAAATGATTGAATGAACAATGCACGAACTGAATGTGAATGACGTAAATGTTTATAAGCGCAAATTACTTTTTATTATCTGAGGATGAAACATTTAGAAGATATATTAAGAATAATAGTAATTATTATCATTATTATTAGTATTATTATTATTATTATTATTAGGTTTACAACAAGAATAAAAATAACGGCAATGAATAAGAGTAATAATAATTAAGTGAATGTTTATTTTGAATTAGTGGATGGCGACCTTTTCAATTATAAATAACTATTTGTTTTATTTATCCATCTCCTTAATCATTCATTTACTCATTCACTCATTTGTCTATTTATTTATTTACTCTTTCGTTCATACATACATACATACACACACATACATACATTAATTTGCGCTATATAAATATTTCTAAATAAATAAATAAATAAATACATACATAACACACACATACACACACATACATACATACACACATACATACACACATACATACACACATACCCATACAATACAAGATGTAAATCTGCTACATGCAATCGATATGGCGACAAATCAACATGGCAATCGAATTACAGGAGAAAAAAAAATTTTAAGCTAACAATTCAGCCTATGAAACTATTTAACAATTTTAAACTTGTGTGCGTGTATGTATGCACATACAAACAGGTACACATATAAACACATACCTACATAAACACATACACTTACCTATACACATGTATGTATGTATGTATGTACTTATGTGTACATACACATTCGAACATACTTACAAATACATACGTACAAAAACCTGCACACATTAACAGGTACAAATGCAAATACGTACACATATAAACATATACCTACATAAACACATACACTTACACCTATACACAAATTTACTAACACGTACAAAACACGCACGCACACTCACAAACGAAAGAACAAACAAGCAAACGAACAGGCAAACAAACGAACGAACGCACAAACGAACGAACGAACGAACAGAAATATTTCCACAATCATCTTAAATGTTTGAAGAATGTGCGATTTTCTTTCATCTAAAATTAAAGTCCAATCTGGTGATGGGATGCCACGTATCGAAATAATAAAAATAATCAACCAACCAACCGAATAATAAAAATAATAAGAAAATGTCATTAATGAAACAAACAACCACCACAACAATAAAAACAACAACAACGATAATCTAGCAAAATTTTTTAGTAATTAATAATAAAATTTCAAAAATTAGTTAACAATCGTTTTGTGTGTATCTATTGTCAACTCATTTAGTATTATTATTTATTATCTTTTATAAATACTATTATTATTTGTGTGTACATCAATTGATAACAAAATGATTCATTTTTTTATTTGGTACATTTTTCCCAAAAAAAAAACAAAGTTTTTGGTTCAATTTATAAATCAAAAAAGTTGAATGTGGATAAATAAATGCATGTTAATAAATAAATAAATCGATTTGTCAATCAATCAATCAATCAATCAATCAATCAATCAATCAATCAATCAATCAATCAATCAATCAATCAATCAATCAATCAATCAATCAATCAATCAATCAATCAATCAATCAATCAATCAATCAATCAATCAATCAATCAATCAATCAATCAATCAATCAATCAATCAATCAATCAATCAATCAATCAATCAATCAATCAATCAATCAATCAATCAATCAATCAATCAATCAATCAATCAATCAATCAATCAATCAATCAATCAATCAATCAATCAATCAATCAATCAATCAATCAATCAATCAATCAATCAATCAATCAATCAATCAATCACTCAATCAATCACTCAATCAATCAATCAATCAATCAATCAACCAATCAATCAATCAATCAATCAATCGATCAATCAATCAATCAATCAAAGTTTTCAAATAAATTTATAAGGCATTCAATGGATCTTGAAAAACATTGCTAGACTTGATGTCTGGTTTGTTGCTCTTCTTTCTGTTATTATCATCATCATTGTTATTATTATTGTTGTTGTTGTTTTTTGAATATGGAAAAGTAGTTCCTTTCAGTTTATCCTTATTGGAAGAGAGGTGGTGTGATGATGATGATGATGAATGCGCACCAACAACAACATTATCATTATTATTTTTATTATTATTATCATTATTATTAATGCCAAACATGTCGTCGTCGTCGTCATCATCATCTGTTGGTAATGAATAAAATAAAGTAAAATATACGATATGAGTATTTGACAGCTGTTCATCAACAAATTAATTATTTGGAAAATTCATTCGGTTGAAACACTCACTGCTTAAATATAACTAAAAAAAATTTTCTATAAAAAATAATTTTTTTCTATAAAAAAAATCTTGCAACGGTGAATTGAACTGGCATAGAATTGAGTGACGGCATGTAATAAGAAACATCCTGCTAATCAAAGGAATGTTCCATGCTACTCCCTTCAAAAAAAAGTAGACTCCATTTCTGAGTCTGCATGTAAGAAAAACGTTCAACTGAAAATGAAAAATAAGCTTTTAACAAGTGCCTTCGAACGTCGGGGTTGAAAGATCGTGCAAACTTTCAGAGATTTATTGGCTTATTAGTCATTTATTTCCAGCACTGCGCCATTTAATACAATTAACTCATTAAGTTTACATGAAACAACATCATCAACCAATTGAGGCGATGTAACAGTATGTCAGCTTGTTCGTCTGTCTGTCTGTCTGTCATCTGTCTGTCCAGTAATGAGTTGTTGAGACGTATAGCCCAAGTTTAAATTCTAATTATACCGCTCTCAAAAGTGAAAAATGGTCTGCAGATTTCAAGCGAGCCTGCTCTGTTAACGATGCCATCTTTGATAAAATGAAGCAGGCGGCGTTCGTTGAATCAAATGAACTGAACGTTGAGGAGATCAATGACATCAGGATGACTTCCCTACCCGACTTCCAAACTAACCGCAATCAACATCAGGGCAGTGCTCCAGATGAACTTGAGCTTATAAATTGAAGTGGGTCTTATTTTCTGAGTTTTGAGAAGTCGGTTTGGTGATTTTGTTTTCATGCAAGACTACTTCCTTCGCCAAGTAATTTATTCAACTGCCAGATAAACAAACACGTATGTTCAATACTCCATAACAGCAAATACAATATCACCTACATAAATAAAACATACACACACATACACATACGTACATAAAACATACACACACACACACATACATAAAACATATATACACACACACGTACATAAAACATACACACGTACATAAAACATACACACACATTCATGCAGTTATGTAGACTATACATGTATACTATGCATGAAATGAACATCGACCAACGCATAAGCTGGGAGGAGATGCATGCATCGAGGAAGATATGCATGCGCGTAGACTTGATTAATATTTAATACTATCGGCATTTGAAATTCATCGCTTGTGCAAAAATATGAAAGGAAAAATAAACACGTGATCACGGAAAAAAAGACTAAAAAATACAAAAAAAGATTATGAAAAAGGTAAAGCCAAAGAAAAAAAAGGATAAAAACAAAGATAAAAATTATTAATAAAAGTAAAAAAAGATGAAAAGATTTTGCAAAAAAATGAAAGCATCAATCTTATTTACGATTGGAAGTGGTGACGAAGAAGAAATGATGATGACGACGATGATGACGATGACGACGATGATGTTTTGATGATACGTTCACATTTCTTTATCGCCATAAACACTATCACTAACTCTTTCATCGCTTTCAAACGTTATCACAGTTATGATTACTATTACCATTATCAACAGTAGTACTAGTAGTAGTAGTAGCAATAGCAGTAATAGTAGTGGTAGTAGTAGTAATAGTTGAAGTAGTAGCAGTAGTAGTGGTAGTAGTAGTAATAGTTGAAGTAGTAGCAGTAGTAGTAGTAGTAGTAGTAGTAGTAGTAGTAGTAGTAGCAGAATTAGCAGTTGTAATAGTAGTAGTAGCAGTAGTAGTAGTAGTAGTAGTAGTAGTAGTAGTAGTAGTAGTAGTAGTAGTAGTAGTAGTAGTAGTAGCAGCAGCAGTAACACAACAGCAGCAGCAATAGTAATAGTAGTATTAGTAATAGGGATGCACCGAAGTTCGGCCCCGGCTCCGGCCCCGGCCAAAATCCGGCTTTTTTTTCAAATCCGGTCGAATCCGGCCCCGGCCGGATTTGGTGGCCGGATTTAGGGCCGGATTTGGTGGCCGGATTTAGGGCCGGATTTGGTGGCCGGATTTAGGGCCGGATTTGGTGGCCGGATTTAGGGCCGGATTTGGTGGCCGGATTTAGGGCCGGATTTGGTGGCCGGATTTAGGGCCGGATTTAAGCGTCTATCAACTTTTAAAAATGTTATAAACAGAAAAAAAAATTTTTATTGAATTCAATTAATTTTATGTCAATAAGTTAAAGGCTAAGCTAAAGGCATACATGACACATAATAACAACATCACTAATTGTGAGGTGATCTGGACAATTTTTTTATTCTATAACATGGGTTATGCATAAATTATAAGCTGATCTTTGTGTAAAAGAACTTGTGCACGTGTATATACTATATATTGATAATTGCACATGACGGATCATATAGCTACATAATATATATATATATATATATATATATATATAAATAAAGATATATATCTATATATATATATATATATAGAGAGAGAGAGAGAGAGAGAGAGAGAGATACATAAGCACATAATTTAAGAACATGGTATGTTAAAGGTTAGGCTAGGTATACATGACACATAATTACAACATCACTAATTGTGCGGTGAGCTGGACAATTTTCTTTGTGCTTTAACTTAGGTTATGCAAATATGCATAAATTATAAGCTGATCTTTGTGTACAGAATTTGGCGTATCACACAACTTATTCATATATTTGAATTAAATAACTATTTACTTGGTGTTATTTTTTGATGTTCAACATGTAGATAACCGTAAATGTGAGTATTTTTTCTAACGTATGTAAAATGGTAACTAAAATCCGGCCCCGGCTCCGACCCCGGCCGGTTTTTGAATTTCAAATCCGGCCAAGTCCGGCCCCGGCCGGATTTGAAAAACCTGAATCCGGTGCATCCCTAATTAGTAACAGTAGTATTAATAGTACTTCAATGAAATAACATGTAATTACCGAAATTAAACAGATTAGTTGTGTTCTTCCTTGCTTTACTTGTGGCTACAAATTTCTTTGGTTGTTGTTGTTGTGGTGGTAGTTGTCGTGGTTTTTGTTGTTGTTTTGGAATGCTAAAAAACAGACTGTCATTTTTATCGATTTCGTTATTAATGTTGTTGGTGGTGACGTTGTTTATCTTGTGGCTGCTGCTGCTGTTTCCGCTGACATCATTTGCAGTAGCCACTTTGTCTGCATTATGTAGGGTGGTTGGCATTACATGGTAATAATATTAAAATAATTATAGTGACGATGATGAAATCAATGATGATGATGACGTTGATGATGGGTGGTGAGAATGATAAACATTGTGATGAAAATGACCCAAATGATGAAGGAGATGTTGATAACGATAATGATTTCGACGACGGAAAAGATGATGACAATGGTTATGATGTGGCAATGACGATGATGAAACAAAGATAAAAGACAATTATTAAATGTTAATAAATAATGTAAAAATCAAGCGCGCTTTATTTATAGACATATAATTACATTTTTAAATAGATTCTCACTCAACAATCAATTAAGAACGGATCAATTAATTAATGGAATTAAGAGCCATAACGATATTAAACAAAAGACCATCATTACTGCAAGTAAGTACTACTTCTGTTACTAGCATTTAAGTGTTACTACAACTAAAAAAAACTCTTAACTAGTCCAAGCGATGTACTTTTGAAATTTATTATAAAACATAAAAATAATTACAGAGTAATTTATTATAATAATACCATGCTATACCTTTAAAAACTCTTGCTTCTTTAAAAATATCATCGTCGTCGTCATCACTATTTATTAGTTCACTAATGGTTTTAAGATTTACTTTAGCATTTCGTGTAGGATTGTCGGTGGTTGCGGTAGTAGCAGCAGAAGCTGCAGTAATTGTAGAAGTAGTAGAAGCAGAATTGATGGTAGGAATATTAGCATTGGAAATATTACTATGAATAGTTGTAGCGTTAGTAATGTTTGTAGTTGTACTGGATTCAGCAGCAGCACCAGCTGCAGTAGTAGTAGTAGTAGTAGTCTTAGCCGTCGTTGCGGTAACAATGGCTGTTTTGGTGGTAGATGTAGTAGTGGCAAATAGATCGTCATCAGAACTTTCATTCTGTCCAAAATTGTCTGTTTTGGATTGAGTCGTTGTGGTCGTTGTGGTTGTCAGGGAAGCTGCTGTGGCTAGCATTGTCTTTAGTTTTGGCAGCACTGCAGACATGTAGTTGTTCGAATAAACGTCAACATCGTCGTCGTCCACGTTTTGTCGACTGAAAAAGTTGCCACTCTTCTTTTCCTCAGCCGCAGATGCAAAAGAAGCAGCAACAGAACCGCTGGTAGAAGTAGCAGCAGAAGTAGCAGCAGAGGTAGCAGCAGAGGTAGCAGCAGCAGCAGATAGTGTTAAATTTTTGTTGGCGTATGCATTTGAGAATATATTTAAGTCATCATCATCGTCGTCATCATCCTTCCCGAAGAAGTTGTTAACATCGGATGTCTTCAACGCAATAGAGGGTTTAATGTATTTTATCGTGCCAAACAAATCATCGTCGTCGTCATCGTCAGCTTCATCATCAAACTTCGGTGGGGTGAAGAGAGGAGATTCCTTATCTATCGGTCTTTGCTGCTGATTTTTATGCGGTTGTTGCTGCAGCTGTTGCTGTTGTTGCTGCTGTTGTTGTTGCTGCTGCTGTTGTTGAGAGTGTTGAGGTGGCGGTTGTTGCTGTTGCGGTTGTTGCTGCTGCGGTTGTTGTTGTTGTAGCTGCTGTTGCCGATGGTGTTGAGGTTGTTGCTGGGATTGAATATTTTGCTTAGAATTCAAAGGGTTCGTTATTGAAATGGCTTGACCATCAGAAATAGTGTTGGAAGCAATTGAAGTAACAGCAGTAGTAATAGATGTAGGAACCTTAGAAGAAATATTTTTTTGAGTGGTGGTAGCAGTTGTTGAAGCTGATGTAGTTGCTGTGGATGCTGCCGTTTTTAAGTTGCTAAAGCTATCATGATTACTAAGAACACTTTTGTTTTCAGCCGGATTTGATTGGCTATGCGAGTGATCACGTGACTTTTTACTTATCCAATCACAACCATCAAAATCGCTTTCACTGTCAGCAGCACATGCTCGTATTGTTCTCGGCCTGCGTGCCTTGCGAATTTTTGGTCTGGTCTTGTAAGAGGGTGGAAATAAAATTTCAATCGTTTCATCAACATTATCAACGAAGACTAAAATTTTAAAATGCTTTATAATTAACATCGTAAAAACGAATTTAAAATCAGAGCAAATTGGTTGTTACCAAAAATGTTTTCAAACCTTAGAAACACACTGCAAGAACGGAGCACTTCTGTCTTTTATCAGATCCATTGTTTCCTTCTGTCTATCTTCATTTTCATGTTCACCATTGGTTGTTGTTGTAGCTGTCGTTGTTGTAGTTGTTGATGTCGTTGTTGTAGTAGATGTCGTTGTTTGAAATGTTGAGCCATCCAAAGCCTGTTTGCTTGTGTGACTATTCATACGATCGTCTATCAAATCTTTAGCAACATCTTTCACCTTAATTTCCGTAACAACTGCTGCTGCTGCTGTTGCTGCTGTTGCGCAGAGGTCAACATCTGAAGATGATGATGAAGAAGATGATAACAAATGATCGCCGTCCTTCTTGGCGGGGTTTTTGGCGGAGACTGCAGGTTTGTTTTTGAAGATGGGCTTTGCTGACTGGGCTCCGAACGTTAGGGGGTTGATGTTCAGAATGTTCTGCATACAATCATACACTTGTTTAAACATTGTTTGTTGCAAAATTATTATTTTATAACATATTATTGAATTGTAAATATAACATATATTCACGAAATGTCAGCTTATATTTTTTACGAACGATGAATGAACATGCTCACCTGCAGGTTTTTAATGTTGCCGCTTTTTTTGCTAACTGAATCATCATTAGTTGGTGATTGTTGATGCTGCTGCTGCTGTTTCATCGATCCACCATCTTCAGTTTCAGATGACGAAGAAAAAATGGGTTTCGGTTTCGATTTATTTGAATCATTTGATTGGTTTGTTTGTACTTTGGTTTCATCTGATTGGTTGAGGCCTTTGCTTGATTTGTTTGATGCCAGAAAGTCAGATGGTGAATCATTTTCCTTTAAGGATGGATTAGTGTGATGTTGTGGTGGTGAATGTTGTTGTTGGGGTTGCTGTTGCTGCTGTGGTGGTTGTGGCGTTTGCTGCTGTGGTGGTTGTGGCGTTTGTTGTTGTGGTGGTTGTTGTTGTTGTTGTTTTGTTTTGTTGGATAAACTTGAAAATAAATCCTCATCATCATCACTACTGCTGAACAGCATTTTAAGTTTGGATATTGCCAGAGTTGTTGTTGCTGTTGTTGTTGTTGGTTGTCCAGTAGATACGGTAGTTGATGTGATTAATGTTGGTGGTGGTGCTGGTTGATGTTTTGACGATGTTGCCAATTTTGTGTCTGTTAAGTTGTTCGTTTTGGTGTCTTTATCTGGGATTTGTTGAGATGGTTGAGTTTGTTGTTGTTGCTGTAGTTGTTGTGGTTGCTTTGGTTGTTGTGATTGTTGTGGTTGTAGATTAGGAATTTGTTGCTGAACGACAACGACATCTTTTGATTCTGTTTTGTTTGATTTTTTCAATGAGCTGAACAAATCATCACTTTCATCCTCATCAGCGTCATCGAACAGTTTTGATTTCGTGGCCTTCGCAGGTTTCTGTCGCGGTGAAAAGTATTCAAGTGAACGTAAGAGCGGGAAATAGGAATAACAAATCTTGAGTTGCAATTCTTAAAACAAATAGATAAAAATAAATAAATAAACTGTAAATTAATGTAGAAAAGTGTACATAAACAAACTAAAATAAAATTAATATTCAAGAGTTGAAACAACAAAGTTGCTATAACTAGTAGAAGCATCTGCAATAAACAACAAACAAACAAACAACGACACACAAACAAACAAACAACAAACAAAATAACCACAGCAACAAAACACAAACAACAACAAAAACTAGGCAAAAAAGAGGCACTTACGACGTTGCTGCTCACCACATCAGTACCACCATCTCGATCACCACTCCCCTCTTTCTTAATCTCCTTCTTCGTGGCGCCAAACAGATCGCCATCGTCGTAGTCGTCGTCGTCATCAAACAAACTGACAACTTTCTTAGAGGATTTGCTGTGGAAGATGAAGTTTCGGCATGGTAAGGCATATATATATGTATATAAATAAATAAATTAGTGATTTCAAGTTAGTGAATTTGCAAATTAAGATTTAATAACGATAACGACGACGATGATGACGACGACGACTACACCTGTAATGATGACGAAATGAAGTATCAAGTGATTCGATCAAAAGGCAACGAACAGAAAGAACAAAACGCACTTTGCTATAACTATTTTTCCATGTTCAAATTGTTGTTGTTCGATGTGCGGAGCTTTAGTGCTTTGATTGATATATTGTTTGGCGGTAACTTGACTTGTTGGTTGATTGTTGGCAGCAACTTTTTTATCCTGTCAATAATTAAATTTAAAAAAGTTCGATGGAAAATTTAAATAATGAGATGAACACGATGATTTTAACCTTATTTTTTGACAGACTTGTAAACAGGTCATCTTCACTCTCATCATCCTCATCATCATCCTTGTTAACAGCAGCCACAGGAGCTACAGCCTGAGGTTGAGACGATTTTGTGGCAAGGGATTGTTGAGTCTTGTTTGGAGCTTTGAAACCAACAGGTTTGAACAGGTCATCATCATCTTCGCTTGTGTTGTTGTCAAATAGGCTGGTTGGTTTCTTATACTTTGACTGCTGATGCTGCTGTTGTTGTTGTTTAGATGTTTGGTGTTGTTGGGGCTGTTGCAGCTTAGCTTGTTGCTGCTCTGGCTTAGCTTGTTGTTGTTGTTTATTTTCTGGATGAAGTTGTGTTCCCTGAGTTTCACCAACGTCCGAATTGTCATCAAGCTGCATAAAAATAAAAACTAACTTACATTATTTGTATTTTATTTAGATGAAGATTACATTCATATATCTACACACCCATCCATTCATCCATTTATATATTCATTCATTCACTCATTCATCCGTTCATCAATTCATCTTCTCAATCCTCTATCCATCCGCCTATTGAAACTGACCCTATTAACAAGTTTGTTCTTCCTCAGAGATGAATTCATCAATGCAGGATTCGATCCAAAAAGGGACACACCTCCTGGCGGAACCTGTGATAGATGGATAATGGATGGATGAATTGATAGATGGATATATTGATGAATTGATATATAGATAGATTGATAGATGGATAGATTGATGCTTGAATGAATGAATGAATGGATGAGTGCTAGATGATGATAACGAGGACATATGGAGAACCTTTTTAGATGGTTTGTCATCCTTCTTCACATCCATGTTTGCGAACAACTTATCTAAGTTTGCGAGAATATAAATTTTTCAATATCATTTTAACCGTCATCGTTATTACTCGCAACCGAGGCATCATCATATCATCCTCATCATAACTGTCATCATCATCATCAAAAGTGACATCAACCATTATCTTTCAACTTCATAACTAAATAATTCATGTGATGACGTACAATTCAAGTTAGTAAAAATTTAAATGGATTCATTCAATTATTCATTCACTCATTCATTCATTCACTCATTCATTCATTCACTCATTCATTCATTCATTCACATATTCATTCATCCATTCATTTCTCTATTTATTACGATGACAACATTTCAGTAGTTTGAACTTCAGATATTTCAATTACACGATTATCTTTTAGAAGTCTTTTGGAAAATGGGTTATTTTTTAATTTACTGACATTTGTGTCTATGCTATGTGTATAAATATACCTTAAAATGCAAACAGTCCACCAGTTCATTATCTTAATTATTCCAATGGTTTAATTTGAAAAGACGTCGATTGATTTAATTATCTTCTCATGTGGTTCTTATCTCTTCCGTTTTATGTATTTTTTTATATTTCCTTTGTCACTGCTTGTTCGTTTTATTTTGAAATAAATTTTGTTATGAAGTGTTTCGAAGATGAAGGTAAACAAAGTAGAGGATGAAAGTAAACAAAAGAGGAATCGGAGAAAGTTTGAATAGCTGATATTTTATTATGCGCAATGTTCCACCTCATTAACTTATTGTTGAAAGATACAGAAACATTTAAGTTTCAGATTGTGAACATTTTTAAGACAGGCATCAACAAAATTGTCGCACATTGAAACAATTTCATCTTCCTACAAATAAATTAAATAAATGTACAGAAGTTTAAAAACGCTTCCAGAAACTATACGAAAATGACGTCATTTGATTTACAAAAACATTTTTGAGAATAAATAATTGTTGTTTAAATACTTTACGCCTTCAATAGAGCGATATTTTATATGAAGGGAGTCTGTCGACTGATCAACTACAGTCATTGCAAGAAGCCAGGCCAGTTAGTGCTTACTTGGTTTCTGTTAAATTTCGAAGGACAAAAGCGTTCAGCAAAAGATAAATTTTTAAAGCATAGCTACGTGTTTCGGACATAGTATACTTTTCAGTATATAGTTACACACATCGCCATTAGATCATAAACACTTCAACACTAAGATAACATCTAAAAGACATCAAGCTAGAGCAATTTTGATTGACATAAAATACAAATTCAATCAAAATTACTCAGCATTGAAGAACGTTGAACGTGGAGGCAAACTTTGTGGAGTATCATCTACCAAATTAGAGTCCTAGTAATCAATGGAAGTTAGTATCACATAAACCTACTGTCGACAAACTCTTATTTTTGCTTCCACGTTTTCTGCTACAATCATCATACATCATCGAACGTCTACTCACATCATCACAAGTGAAATCCATTGAACAATCACTTTTATCATCTTAACTCATCAGATATCAGATAAATCAAAAATGTCTACCTTCACCATCGTCGTCGTCGTCAGCATCATCGTTGGTTCCTTTGTTAGTTGTGGTCTTAGTGGAAAGAGTCTTATCTGCTTTTGGCTTGTTGATAATGTCAGTTATCTTCGACATGAAGTCATCTTCATCCCCGTCTCCTTCCGATTCGTCAAAAATACTTTTGAATTTCTGAACTACAAAAGAGGAGAAGGAAGATGATTGGTTGGCTAACTGCTTTGAGTATACTGAAATGATTGGTGGATTGATGATCAACAGAAGAAAGAAAAATCAAGGTCACATGATCTGACATACATAGGCCGAAATATATAGCTAGCATCACTGAAATTATTATTTTTATTAATATATCTATCATCATCACCATCATAATCACCACCATCACCATCATAATCACCACCATCATCCTCATCATAATCACCATCATCACCATCATCACTCACAGGAATCCTTATTCCCAACATTTGAAATGGACGAAGCAGACGATGTTGACTCGCTAAGGTTATCATTCTGATGAATTTCAATTAATCAACCGTTTTCATTTATGGCTTCGTTGTATCATATACCATAACATGTTATATCAAACATTATATCATGTCATATCAATATATGTTATATCAACACATGATATCACGTTATATCAATGCATTATATCATGTCATACCAACACATGATATCTTGTCATATCAACACATGATATCATGCCATACCAACACATGATATCATGTTATATCAATGCATGATATCATCACCATCATCATTCTTAATTCTATTAATATAACATATGAGCTACAACCATCCGTCTAATCATCATCATCATACTCATCATCATCAAACAATCCCAACAAGCCAGGACCAATAAGAAATAAAAAACCTTGTCATCATTATCACAACCATAATATCATTATCATCACTGCTATCATCATCGCCATCATCCTCACCACCGTCATCATCACCACCACCATCATCATCATCACCACCATCATCATCATCATCACCACCATCACCACCATCATCACCACCATCACCATCACCACCATCATCATCATCACCGTCATCATCACCACCGTCATCATCATCACCATCATCATCACCATCATCATCACCATCACCACTTCATACTTCAAAAACGTTTTTATTCTTTCTCGCAATGTTCTTTCCTTTCTGCATGAGCGTCGACGACGACGACGACGACTGGCGTTTTGTTGGCGGCTTAAACATGTCGTCGTAACTGACGTCACTACTATTATCATCATCATCATCGCCTCCAACCACATCATTATCATCACCGCCAAATAGGTCTTTCTTCGTTGAGACCACTGAAACATAGTTCATTCATTCGATAAATGATTTAAATTTGATTTGAAATATAAAGCATCTATATTGAAAAAATTATACGACTGAATATAAATATACAATCAATCAAGCAAACACTCTACAAACATACAAATAAACAAATTACAAACAATACACAAACATACAAATAAACAAATTACAAATAATACACAAACAATACACAAACATACAAATAAACAAATGTACAAACAATACACAAACATACAAATATACCAAATATACAAACATACAAACACACAAACAACAATATACAGTTCTGTATATTGTGTATTAAATTGAATATTACATTCAAAATGGACATCTAACCATCATTCTTTTGATTCACAATTTTTGATTTTAGTTTTTTATCAATGGCGTTCTGCAAAATGTAATGAATGAATGAGTGAGTGAGTGAGTGAATGAATGAATGAATGAATGAATGAATGAATGAATGAATGAATGAATGAATGAATGAATGAATGAATGAATGAATGAAAGAACGAACGAATGAATGAACGAATGAACGAACAAACGAACGAATGAATGAGAGAATGGATTATAGATTGAAATCATTATAGACATCATTACAATAATAAATAAATGAATAAATATTAATATATTAAAATTACTAAAATATAATTAATTAATTGATAATAATTAATAGCTTAATTAAAAGTAATTAACAATTAACGATACATTGACAGCAAATGATAAATGAACCTACCTTCAAAATCAGCCTAGCATCATTCTTAGTTACTGGATACATGTCTGAGTGTTCTGTCGCTTCGACTGCTGCTACTGGTACGTCTGCAGTTAACTCTTTTTTAGATTTTTTGTGTCGACTGCTGGTCGCTGCTTTAACTGATTGATGATAGGAATACCGTTTAAAATGGTACATAATTATTACACGTGAGAATAACTATATATGTGGCTTTATTGAAAGTTATATCAACCAATCAATCAATAAAACAATCTAAATCAATCGATCAATCAAGCCAATCTATTGATCAATCAATCGATGATCGATTAATCAATCAATCAATCGATGATCGATCAATCAATCAATTGATCGATCAATCAATTTATCCAATCTTTCCATCAACCCATCTAATCAATCTATCAATCTATTTATCAATCAATCGCCAGATCAATCAATCAATATTGGAAAGAAAGTTTCTCCAAAATATGACAGTAATTACAACAAACACAATAACTTAAAAGACAAACAAATAGGACCAACTAGCTAGATAGCGTGTAACAAGAGCTATCAAATATTTGATAAAATATAATTAAAATTGATAGAGCACTCCACAAAGTAACTTAACTTTTTCACAGACTTTCACAATTTTTAAATTGAAAAAAAAACTATCTGGGAGCTCTTGCTAGGCATTATTTAATAAAAATTTGGAATCATTAGCAACACAAAATTACATCCTATAATTACAAACATACACAAACACACACATATATACACATACATACAGACAGACACACATACACACACACACACGCATACATACATACACATACATACAAACAGACACACACACACATATACACATTCACATACATACACACTCACGTACATGCATGCATAATATAAACACACGTATACATATATGTATATGAATGTATAAATGTGTATGATATTATATGATTCATCGTTAAAATTGTAACATTAAATTATTTTTGAGAAATTGGAAAAAGTGAAATAATCTAGAAAAGAGCGCTGAAATTTTATAATTTTGAGAAGTGATTAACTAGCACATCATCCTTGCCATTATCAGTCATTTAAAACGTATTACACACACAAGAACACGCACACACATACACACGAACACTCATACACATACACACACAGGCGTGCAATTAAGTTCTATGTTCTTATAATTATTAATCACTTTCCCGAATTTAATCACCAAAACCAACCAGCCAACTAACCAACATTCAAAAAATATGATGCAATATAACAAGTTACTAACAGAGCTCATCGTCGTCCTCTTCTTCATCGTCACCATCCTCATCGTTACGATTATCATCATCACCATCATCATCTTTATCATTGCTAACAGCTCCAACGTTTGATAAACCATTTTGTGTGGTTTGTTGTAGCTGCTGTTGCTGCTGCAAGTGACGACGATGGTGATGTGGCTGATGGAAGAAGTCATGTGACCCAATCAGTGGCGGTAGTGGTCGGCTGCTGTCGTCTGCCTGTGTTGCGTGGCAAGAAAGATTCATTGGAGGCGTTTTATTAAGTCGGCTATTTGTTACTTAATTATATTAACTAAACCTTGCACAATTATTTTATTTCAATCATTTTAAACTTCGACATCAGCACGGCACCCATCCAACTTCCATTTCATCTTTCTTCCATTTCATTTTTCATTTCATTCATGCAAACAGCGCCAACCTTTGCGTTATTTCCACCCGTCGTCGGCGCGCCATCAGCAGCTGAACCATCAAACCCATCCAGCAATTTGATCCCCATGGAAACTGCATTTATTATCTTTGGTAAGAACTCTGCTTCCTGCTCCTCTTTCGTTAATACTGGCTGTGAATGAATAAATGGCGGAAATAATAATACCATGGAAGTTGAGGAGACGACAATCACGACGAAAATGAAACAAAAATAGGCAGCAAAGAAACATTAAACATTCATTCATTAGTTTTTGTGTCATTCATGTTCATTCATTTAACATTCATTCATTCATTCATAACAACAAACATTCATTCATTAGTTTTTTGTGTCATTTTTTTATTGGTTGAAAAAACTTTTCAAATAGTTAATTAACATCATTTACTTCAAGCCATTTTAAGGGAAATCATGTAATCTTGAAAATATGAAAATTTTCCATGTTTAAAAACAGCTCGTAATTAAACTTATTCAAAAATGAAAAACAGTGTTTAACTTTCAGTTCAGAGACTCTGGATGTCTGGATGCTGCATGGCAGGTCCTCGTCGTACACTCTCTGCAACGTTTTACATGCAAATTTTTTTATGTGAGATTTGTATGCTATGGTGGTCACATGCACGATTTAATAGTTCTGTACATTCAAATATTTAAAATTTAAAAAAAGAAGTTCAACATTTAATAAAGATGTCAATTGATTATTAGGATACAAGACGTACGTTTTCAACGAATTGTGTGTTGGCAAGAGTGTTGAACTGGTTGAATGTATTGTTTAACCTAACACCTGTCGTCTAAAATTAATTTGAAAAAATAAAATATGAAGAAAAAAAAATAATACAAACTATAGATAAACATAGCAGGTGTTATTAGATTAAAGAAAAATAAACATAGCAGATGGTATAATACTTTGGTCCGATACTGCAGATCGACGAGCTGTTCATGCACATTCTCCATTCTGCGGGTCATTTTGTTCGATAGGTGGTGCAGGTAGCCTAGAAGCTGGTCATAAATTTTAAAAAATTGTTTTTAAAATTTATTTACTCTATAGAGATATCATATGCACAAATTTGTATGAACTGAACGCGCATGCACACACACATACAAACACATGAACAAGCAAACGTACACACAAATGATGAGCAAACAAACCTTGGCATCTCCAGCTAATGTCCAGGAATTGGCCATGGACCTCAACTCATTGATGGAACATTCCTGGGTAAAAGTTTTCTCCCCAATGAATGGGAATGATTTCATTTCTGCATCACTAGATCCCATTCCTTCTGACTGGCCAGTCAAATAACAACTTATAATATCGTGAAAATTGAATAATTAAATATTAATAATTACATAATAAATTAAATTAATTAACCTTTCCTTCTGGCTGACCAGTCAAATAACAACTTTTAATATCTTGAAAATCAAATAATTAAATACTAACCATTATATAATAAATTAAACTAATTAACCTTAATAACTTAATTGTTATTAAATGTTATCAAAATTATGATATGTATTATTATATCCTTAACACCACTCATTCATGAGTCATTCCAATGAATATTTTATTTTGTTTTTATATTAAAATTAAAAACAATAAACTTTTTTTTAATTTCATTTCTAACTAAAATATAATAATCATTTGTGATTGTAACTAAAATTCATTCATTCATTTATCTATCCATTCATTCATTCATCTATCCATTCATCATTGTATAATAATATTATAGTATTGGCTATTTAATTTTTTTTTCATTCTGGTCATATGATGACAACTGAATTGAATGGAGAAATCAGAAATGACATGACATAACTCAAGGAAAACCAAATTAAACGAGAAAGAAGAACATTTCCAACCAGACGTGAATTTCAAAAAATTGTACAAATATCAAAACGAAATAATTACAAATTATGCAAATGACAAAATAAATTCAATTTCAAACTTAACTTAATCAAAAACCATTTAAAAAAATTGAAAAGTGAACTTTGAACAGATGTAAACAAAAACTCCTTCAAAGATTAAAAATAGACAAACGGCTGTCTGAAATTTGGGCCCGCTTGTTAGATTACCGTACACATTCAATTAAAACAAGCAGTTTATATTTTATTTATTATGTAATATATACAAACTTTATATTATAAAAATAAATATAATATGCAATTTACAAAAAGAGTTTAAACCGTCAGTCTGATTGTCAAATTTTAATTTATTATTCAGGAATTGAACCATAACATTTCAAACAACTTCACGTTGACCAGAAACCAATATTTATTTGCCACTTGATATAATTTTTTATTATAGCTTGTAATAAGGAGATTGTGACGGAATAATAACAATTTATCATGCAATTTATGTAGAATGCTATAGTTATACCCCGTACCTTGATAAACTTAAAAAAAATACTAAACACTAATTCAACGAACTGAACAATTAATAGTTATTAGCGGACTATCGAGAAATTAATCACATACCTCAGTCACATACATATTCATGATACACGGCTACACATAGTATATAACATACATATATACTCTAAACATGACAGAATTATAAAAAAATGACCCTGGTCATACTCCATCATGCAAGTAGCCGAGGTTCGAAATATAACATACACACACAACACCCAGTCGGTCTATAAACACCTACATACCAAATATTACCAAACATGTTAGTACCAAAGTTCGTTGGGCGAATAACTAAATGGATCAAACTCAAAGCGACAAACCGAACAAGACAAGCGAACGATGAATTTGTTAATTATTCTTATTCATAAACATTAAACACAAAACGTTAGCTTGGGAGTTAATTTTTATATTCTATAGAGGTAATCTATAACATTGAAAATCTAATACAATAAAGATCAATAGATATCGACTGATACAATAAATGAAAAAAATGGTTTGAATTACTAAATTGAAGCATCTCTAACAAGTGAGAAAATGTAAAATTTGGCACATTGCAATTTACTCCACCCTTAAATATGTCCTACCCTTTGAGTAACGACTGAAACAAAATATGTAGCAAGAACATGAGGTGATACACAGTAACTTTAAATTTAAAATAAATAAACACAGGTAGTATTTAATAGATCTTAACTTAAGCCAAAACAATATCAGCAATCATTTGAGCAAATTTCATTCCTTTGGCCTTTGCTTCTGCAGATGTGTCGGCTACAAGTCCCAAACAACTGCAGTTAATTTCCGAGAGGACCAGTCTCCTGCCTGGATTGCAGCTGGGAATATCAGTAGGCTTCATTTCCTTAACTTCCTCCTCAATGCAGTCAACAGACCACCAATATGGAACATCGTCTATTTTCAGAACATTCTTGATGTCATGAGACCATTGCACGACAGCATCAGCCATCTTCGTGTGCACTTTTGGATCGTATGTTGTGTAGACAGCTCCAGAACGAAGAGTAGCAGTGAATGCACTTGCGTCAACTGGTTTCTTATGAACTATTTCAAGGAGGGCATGACGTGACATCAAGAATCGAAACTCACCATCTTTGATCAGTGGCAAGAAGGGCATACTGATTGCATCTTCTTGGCAAACAGCTAAAAACTTAGGAATAACCTGCAAATTTGCAATACATTTAACGATTTAACCATCAGTATTTATTTCAATTTTTAATTTACCATTTTGTTTATAAAATGTGATATAATCTTTATCAGAACGATTTATTATACAGTAAATTTCAAATTTTAACATTATTTATACAAAGCCCTGACTAAATTAATAACTTACTGAGTCTGTATTTTAAACAATATATTTTCAGCAAACAATCACAATTTAGAGTATTAGATTACTAAATAAAAATACTAAACAGTGTTTCTTGAGGCTTTATATGTATATTATATAGATTATAAAGTGAAAAGTAGCATATATTTCATATTTTTTAGTACTCTTGGCCTAAGTGAACATGAAGAACGGAACAAATTTAAAAATTAAAACAAGATATTTGAAAAAATACGTTAGAATTTGGAAAACGAAGTGAAAATATTTTAATTACTCACATCTTTTCTTTCAATCACTTCAGAGTTTTGAGTGTAAGCATCAGTAAAGAGAATTTTATCACCTTCTGTGTTCTCCAACTTCCAGACACCCAGGCCTGTTGATCCACGAAGCATTTTAAGAACTCTTGGAGGTCCGTTAACTGGTATGATTCGATCAATTTCACCATCATTCTTTTTCATGCATTCGTAATGATGGAGTAGAACACCATCGACGCCCATAGAAGTATCTTTCAACTCATACAAAATCATCTTGCTGCCTAAACGATCCATATGCTCTGCATCTGGACCAAGTAAAACGCCAGCTTTTTTCAAGCCGTGCAATACTTTCAAATATTCGTCGAGACTTATCTCTTCGTAATCCATCGGATTCACGCGGCCTAGGAATGCTGTTTTGG
This sequence comes from Helobdella robusta, assembly GCF_000326865.2. Lineage (NCBI taxonomy): Eukaryota > Metazoa > Annelida > Clitellata > Rhynchobdellida > Glossiphoniidae > Helobdella > Helobdella robusta. The sequence goes on from NW_008703942.1 coordinate 2,832,891, forward strand.
GGTGTTTTTGGATAAGAGATTCTGCTGTGTCATTTTTGGTGATGAAAAGAACTTCGGATTTAACTCCCTTTTGACGGAAAGCCTCAACCAGCCAAGGTGTGTCTCTTCTGTACTTTCCTCCTTCTGTGTCAGCATTTTTGTCTTTGGCGGAAGCTACTTCCAAAACAAGAACTTGTTCATATTTGGCCATCTCTGAATTTTTGTTTTTCAAAGTTTAAACTGAAAATCGGCGCGAGATTCTGTCAAAAATAATTTGAAAACAAAATTTTTAAAACAAGTATATTGTTATATTAATTCTTGCAGTAAATGTTCAAAACGAACATGTGATTTAATTTGATTAAAAAAAAAGAAACCACCTTGAAACAGAGGACGACGACAGAGAAAGAATGAAAGTGCCGACTGGCTGTCCTTAAATAGCTTACGTGAGACGCGTTTTTCCAGCCTTCGAGCTTCAAGCGCTACACATTTGCATCTAATTATAATATGCTAATGAGCTAATGTTACATGCGAATTATAATCCATACAAATATAAGATATAACCTTCATGCGTGTATGGATGTATTTTACACAAATTCTCTTTATATGACTGCCTATATTTTTTCAAAAATTAAAAAAAGCGAATTATTTCAATGAATCGGCTTATATTTGTGTAATAAAGTATTACCGCAAAAATACTGCAACAGCACTACTAAACCACACACAACTCTCTACTTCTCAAATATCAACGTTCAATGAGAATAATTAAAACTGTGCTAAATGAACATCTTGCATAATTATTAAGTCAATCAGTGTGTCAAATCCATGTCACATTGACCTAGATAAACAGAGCCACGTCATGGCCTGACATGATTATCAACAGATGGATGCACAGCACATTTGCTGGCTCTTAATGCATGAATACAAAACATATCCGTAACAAAAATGATAATTAATCACAACGTTAAATTCTAATGTCTTCCTATTAATTAAATACTACCTCATTAATAATTATAAGTGGTTTTGTTCTGCTACGCCGGAACGAATGAAGTTAAACAGTCCAACGAATGTTCTCATTTTGGAAGCAAATTTGTAATCGCAAGCTCAAACGTGTGTGTGTGAGTGTGTGTGCGTGCGTGAACATACATGAAACATAGTACTGTAGTAACCTAGTCTATTATATTAAACACACACAGCAGCAGCAGAGCATGCATCTTTTCATACCTACAAGTATACAGACTGACACATAGATGCATCATTTACATACAGATCTTTTCTCATAAATTATACACGTTAATTCCTCAGAAGCGCATAAGCACTACGTATTTGTGGACACACAGTATGAGCTGATGTGAAACGAACATCCCTTTTGTTTATTTGTACTTCTACATAGCTAACCTAGCCTGAATGAGCTCAATGTTTGTCCGGTTAATAACGTTTTAGTATACATATATGCGTTTTCACATGTGTACGTGTACATGGGTGTTGTGCCTGCCTGCCTGCCTGTCTAATCTGCATGTTGTGGTGTGGAAGTGAATGGCCTACTTGTGAATGAACAAACTGGTCATTCTACATGTGCTTTCGTTTGAGCGTCAACGTGTGTGTGTGCATTGCCCATGTGATCATGATTTGACCAATTCTTTGTTGTTTTTTATGTGCTAGTGTATATTTTCTTTTTTTGTTTTACCTCTCTAGTCAATCGAAGTTATTATATTTCAGGTAAACAATGAATGATCAAGAGGGCAAACCAAATTGTTCGATTTCTGAAAACTTTACGTTTACGGGCAATTATATAATATTGAATATAATTGCAACATTAAAGCAACCAGCAATTATTATCTTACAGAATGTAGAAGAGTTTTTTAACCAGGCATCGTCTACATGATATGATTATTGTGTTAACAGAAACATTTTTCTGTTATAGTTGCAATAATTTTCTTATGTTCGTTAGCCAATAACAATATATTAGTAGAGGCTGAATTAATAATATTAATACCCAATTATTTTAAGCTCTTTTGCTGGCGCAAAAAAGTCCTCCTAACTTCTGCATGTATGCAACATTTTCCGTTCTATGTACTTCGTAACGTAATCAAAAAAGGCCTCTAGCTACCAACCTCCGTCGTAGAGGATGATATCCAGCTACATCGTTCTAATGCCAGAACCGGTGGTGTTAGCTATGTTGCATATGCGCGAAGTTGTCAAACTCGACGACTTCATCAGACTGGTCAGGTAGCCATTCTTTGATCAAGTCCTCCCATGAAGAACCAGCGCAGATAATTAACATAGGAACCTCCCATAGACAGTACACTACACACACAAATGCAGCTGTACATGTATTGATAAATACATCCCGCCCTTGCAATGCATGCGTCAAATAAACAGACAACCAAACATGAGCACACTGTATGATGTGGATATATACAATGAAGGACCATTTCATTACATGGCATTTCTTGAGTGTTTCCGTGTGAAAGGTCAAAAACTTTTAACACACATCCAAGACCGCGTACTACACTTACACGAGCACGATCTCACAGACTAATTACACACACACATACACATCTACACACACACAATCCTGTACTACGTATGCGCCCATACTTGAAAAAAAAACAAACACAGGTACAAATACAATGAATGCATTGAAATTAAGACATTTACACATACGTGTGTGATTAATGAAAATTATCAAAACGTATGTTAGCTTAAGTAATCATCGACATCGTCATCATCATCGATATCGTCATCATCACCATTATTACCATCATCATCACCACCAAACGATGTTATGGCCTGTCCACATGATAAAAGTAAACAAATTCGAAATGTCTGCAAATATTGCTATGTCAGTTGTTATGTTACTATCATCATCGTCGTCGTCATCACGTCATCATCATCATCACGTTGCCGTCAAAATCATGTCTATGTTATGATGAGTGTCCATCACTATCATATCATTACCATGATCAACACCACTCATTCGCTCTTTCTTTCTTACTCATAACCATCATCACTGCAATCATTTTATACTCATCGCTAAAAATAATCATTTCAACAGCTTACATACATCGCAACAATTATCATCAATGGCAACAATAGCAACAACAACAATACTAATAATACGTAACAATAATACTAACAACATGAATAATAAGACTAACATAGAAGAACAACATCGCAACAACAACAACAACAGCAACAACAACAACAACAACAGGTGTTTCCAATCCTATGTTAATTCCCTTTAAAAAACAGAGCTAGTCGATAATATGACGTTATCGCATCAACAACAATAAAATAATAATAAATAACAAAGTTTAATAAATATCAATAATAACAAATATCACAATAATAACAAATAGCACATTAACAACAAATAGCACATTAATAATAAACAGCAAGTCGTAACAATAACGATAACAAAAATAACAATAACAGTGACCACGCAGCGTTATGAGTAACTATAAATTAATACATTTATCACTGCAGGAATCCGTGCCGAGGTAAGCAACGATGTAGAAAAAGTAATACTGGTAAAGTAACAGTAAAATAACATACCAGCGTAATATTCGCTATAGCTGACGAGAAACTTGGGAGTCGCATTTGAATCCGGATTACAAAAAACGTTGTAGATAATTTTGAAACGTTGGGTTGAGGCCAAAAAACGAGACACCAATTTTTATTCGATTTATTTGCTTTTATTATAAATAGACAACTGACAAAATTATTTAGAGAATTTATGATCCGACAATTGAAATACTTAAGTGACAGGCGAAGAACGCTGAACGATTTTTAACTAATGGGTTCACCACAATCCATTCAAGTGCCATTCACTAATTCAATCCATAAACATTTTCGTCTAAAAAAACCGTCTAGATATAAATTAAGTAAAAACTACATATATACGTTAATTCGTCCTTCAACTTATATTATCCTAATTTTTTTTCTAATGATTGGTTCATCAATCCATTCATACAATCCTATAAAATAAACATATATATCAATCAATCAACCAATCAACCAACCAATCAACCAACCAATCAATCAATCGATCAATCAATCGATCAATCAATCGATCAATCAATCGATCAATCAATCGATCAATCAATCGATCAATCAATCAATCAATCAATCAATCAATCAATCAATCAATCAATCAATCAATCAATCAATCAATCAATCAATCAATCAATCAATCAATCAATCAATCAATCAATCAATCAATCAATCATCCTGATCAGACAAACTCCTCCGATGTTTCAGCTTAAAGTCTCCATTCTCCCTACCCCCTCTGTTGTCACCCAGCCACTTATTACCAAAGCGCCCGTAGCTGGCAAAACCACCTCTCCCACCTCTGTAATCACCATCACGTTTATATCTGTTGTATTTATTATCATATGAGTGACTCAATCTACTGAACTTTCCATGGTTATCATCATCATTATCATCATCCTCGTCGTCGTCTTCTCTTTCATTGGTCCAACGTGACCTATTAAACCCACTTCTGTGTCGGTTAAAGGGGCTGAATGACGATGACCTAGTTACATTCGTGATATCTGATTGGACGATGGATGGTAGATGTTCAGGTGTTGTCAACCTGTACGAGTTGCTGTTGATAATGGTCTCAAATTCCCTCATCATTTTTTCTTCATGTCGAGACGGAATGTCAAAAACAAAACTCTGTACAAACGAGTAAATTAATTATGACAGAAACAAGAAAAATAGAACGGAATGAAAGAAAATAAATTTTATTTAGATCCTATTTCACATCGTGCATTTTTAATGTTTTAAGACGTGAAGGAACAAAAAACAGGGGTTTGCACACAAATAAACTTTCGGAAAAACCTTTCAGAAACCACATCAAAAGACACTTTCGATCGAATAAATTAAAAAACATTTAAAAAATATATCCAACACTAATGACGAATGATCACTGAATAGATGAATATCAGATATAAATGCACACATAAATAAATGGGGAAGGCAGTGAATGAAAGAGAACCTTATAGTCAGAGCAGAGTCTGAGGTTCCTGATGTCCCTGGTGGTTGACTCAGAGAGGATGTTATTGAGGTGGGACCAGGCCTGAGTTTTTGTTGATATCCTACTCTTGTCAGATGCCACTTGCAACGTTAACAACCCCTGACGAACGAAACATTCAAAACTAAAAATAACCTGATAAATAAAAGTACCAACAACATAGCCACTGATAATAACAATCAACTATTAACAACAGATCCTGCAAAAATTGGCCATCAACGGTAAGAACTAAATGAATCAAAAAAGACGTCATTAATAATTTATTACATCAAATAAATGAATGGTAACATGACAACAAAACAACAGCCCAGCAAAAACATGGTCATCTCAAAAAAAAAAACACAATCCAACCAAACAAGTTGTCCAAAAATTGCAACAACAACCAAAAATAACGAACAACAACCCCGAGCAACTAACAGGTTGTAATGTGATAAGTGACTTCTGCTCAAATCCGCACATCACTGCAATAGCAGACGACAACAACCTGTCCATCCCTACTTCCTTCGTAAGTTCTGACGCGATGCCTGCAAATTTTTTGTTGGTGCTACTGCTCACGTTGTTTATCATCCTAGGGGTAGACATCGAAATGATAGTTTTCATTTTTTTATCTATTTACCAAAAAAAATAATTAACTATAATCATCATAATAAATATGAACCATCTATAACAAATATGACCCATCAACAATACATATTAATTAATATGTTTAATATGGTGAAAAACAATTATATGACGAGTTGATGAACGTGGAACTCCAGACAACCTGAGTACATCTAGCTTCATTGTTTGCATGCTTCTCTGGAAGTTCATCTTGTTGAATGTGAACCCCTGCATAAATTTATGTTTGCATTGCAGTAGGCTAGATGGCTTCACATGATAATATTTTTGAGAAGAAAAATAATTATTTATACAAAATATAAATAATTATATTATGTTATCAATATTATGATGATATTATAATATTATTATAATTCATATTTTCTTCTAATAATTAGGCCAGCCCTAACCGCTATCTTTTCGACTTTCAGGACATCTTCCACCTCCTCGGGGGTGTACAACATAATGCACTCGCCTGACTTACCTGCACGGCCTGTCCTACCTGAACGATGTATGTAAGACTCAACATCCTGGTCGTGATGGTGGAATGATAATGAAGATGATGATGGTGATAACTTACAAATATCACACAGAACATGGAAATTGTTTGTTATTAGTAGCATGTACTTGTTACTCAACCCCACATACAAACACTAACCAAAAACATCATCGTCACACTAGCGACACAACCCCAAATAAGCAGACCTGACCTGCGGTGGAGAGCACTGGATGACGACGTCGACGTCTGGAATGTCCAAACCGCGTGCGGCGACATCTGTTGCCACGAGGCAATCCACTTTTCCATTTTTAAATTTCTATAATTGAGATCATTTTCGAGTGGTTAATTATAAATGAAATAAATAAATATATTATAAATAAGTTATAAATAAATAAATTAATTACAAAAAATGGTGCTCGGTAGGAAAGTTATTTATTGGTTTGAAACAATGAGACTTTATAAAGCACACAGGACACACTGTTAGAATTGTTTAAAAGAAACACAATTAAAAAAAAATACGTCCAATGAAAAAAGTTAATAAAAATTCTCGCAATAGATGCTAGGACCTTTAAAGAGATTTCCCTCTGGACCTGTGAGATGTCCCCGTGAAGTGTGGCCACCCTGCCCCGCAGTTGCTTGCACGCCCCGATCTCATCCACTTCTCTCTTCGTCTGACAGAACACCAAGATTCGAGGTGTACTGTCATCAACATCGACGTTGCTGTCATCGTCACCACTAATGTTGTTGTTGTCGTCGTTTACTCTATCAGAATCAACGATCGAATCGTCAGTTTTGTTGTTGTCGACGTTTGTTGTTGAGGAGGAGTTGTTGTTGTAGTGGTGGCGGCCGTGTTTTGTGAGGATGTCAGTGATGGCACTGACTCGATCTGATGTGCTGCACAACATGGCTGTGTGCTGGGAAGGTGACGAGTGAATATGACGACGTGATGAGTGAACATGATGACGTGAGGAGTGAATACGATGACGTGAGGAGTGAACAAGATGACGTGTGAGTGAAAACGATGACGTGTGAGTGAACCCGATGACGTATGAGTATATGGTGATGGTAGAGCAAGATAATGTGACATTATGATGTATTAAAAAAAGATTATAATGTAGTAATCCAATAAACATCTGCAAACGTTGAAAGACTTTTAATAGGATTTTACCCAATTACACGCATTAAAATGTCATTCCCACGATGACAACTGACAGAACAGGAATAAAAAAGTTATGAAAAACTCACCTCCAAAAATATTTCATATGGATCTCGTACAATCATTTAAAATGTCATCACAATTAGCAAACATCCTCATGGAAATTATCCCATTCCATCTCATCCCATCAGCACCGACATTCCCAGACCATTCCAACCTTGACAGTGACAGCAGTCTTGTTAGCATTCCTGCCAATGAGATCGATCATCTTGATATCCCGACTGAGGTACTTCCTTGCCGTTTGTTGGACCCAGGTTGGCACGGTGGCCGAGAACAGGAGCGTTTGTGGGTTGTTCTCGCGGTCATCTTTATGGTGGTAGTGGGAGAGGTAATGGTAGTGGGGGGGGGTAATTTGGCAATATGGAAAATAAATTTATTGATATTTTCATTCTCGGTTTTGTCATTGTGATGGGGTGGGATAGTAGCCACTTTTAGTCACAACACTTCCTTCTCACTCGCCATCATCGCCACAATTTCCATCATCACAACCATCAACATCATTATCATTATCACAAAAACCATCATCATCATCATCACGACCTTTCCTGTATCTATTTTTAAGTATGTCGTCGACGTCATCGGCGAACCCCATGTCCAGCATGCGATCGACCTCGTCCAGGACAACATGATTTAATTGGGCCAGGTCGAGCGACCTTCGAGAAATGAGGTCAAGTATTCGACCTGGCGTACCCACAACGATATCTGCACCTCGGCGAAGTTGATTCTCTGTTGGCGATTGTATATGCAATGATTGAAAGATAGTCATAGACCTCAAGACAGGGTAGATATTGATGGTAACCAATGATACTAAACGACATTTCACCTCCATACACATTCACATCATCATTATAATTACAAATGCTACCATTCGTCATTGCCTACAGTCAAACGCATGCAGATGCACAACAACAACACAAGCACACACACACACTTACACACAAACAAACATACAAACACACACACCTACCGACCTTGCGTTACAATGGCTGCCCCACCATAGACGGCAGCAACGTTGAGACGACTGGTCAGGGATGAGACGACAGAAGAAACCTGGTTGGCTAGCTCTCTTGTCGGAGTGAGAACCAACATCTGAGATGATGCGATGTTGTGGTTATGTTATGCCATGTCGTTATCACGTGATACGATGCAAAGTGATGTTCCGTTCATATCAGTGATGATGTGATAAAGTTGTAGCAATGTCGTAGTAATGTGATATAACCATGTGACTTAGTAATGCAATATTTTGATGATGAGATGAGTGGATGAATTATGAGATGATGAATTGTGTAAAGTTGAGTCTAGTGAATATAATAATCCCGTGAGTAAATAGAGAAACAAAGTTATGCAATGGAATACTAAAGAATAATCCCTGCCATGTTATGCAATAGAGGCAAACAATCGTGATGATGGTGAAGGTGATAACCACTAACATAATTCACCACCATCATCATCACAATGATTGACATCATCATAAAGAAAACCTTAGGCAGTCTGCGTCTGTTATTGGCGTTGCTGTCAGACTGCTTCAGTAACTTCTCAACTAGTGGAACAGCATATGACATCTGAGATAATGGTAGGTATATGTATTTAATACGACCACAATTAAATGTTTGTGTGTGCATAAGTATGTGTGTGTAAAAGTATACGTGTACATGTGCGTGTGTGTGTGTGTGTGCGGAAGTATAAAAGCATACGTGTACATGCATGTGTGTGTGTGTGTGTGGAAGTAAACTGAATGCATATGAGTGTATGCATAAATTGTGTCTTTTCGTAAATTTGTTTGTGTGATTTTTGTACGCATTAAATAAGAGGTTAAAATTGAAATTATCTAAAAAATAATATTTATAAAATAGTTATATTGAAAATAGTAATTATATAGAATGGACACATACTGTTTTTCCTGATCCTGTCCCTAGAAATTATTGTTTAAATTAATGATGAAAATTAAATTCTAACAAAGTTCATAGATTATTAATTAAAATTAAAGTTTACCATTTTTATGATAAAACTAAAATAAATGAAATTAAAATAAATAAATATCTAAGCAATTGATTGAAAAACATCCAAAAGTTATATAGAAACCAAAGACAACGATAATTTTTAATGAAGTAAAAACATATCAATAAATTATTTCAACTGAATATAAATGACTAATATAAACACACGCAGGAACACACACACACACACATATAATTATGTGTATCTATTAATAGAAGCCACACACACGAACACACACACACACACGCACGCACGAACACACACACGCATATAATTATGTGTAACTATTTAAAGAAGCAGTACCAACTTGCTTGTACGATAACATCATATTCCTCATAAATAGCATCAAATGTGTTGCTCTGAACTGGAAAGAAATACTTAATGCCCATTGCTGTATGGATGTGCATACATTACCATAAATTATGTTACATTGCAATAAATTTGATTACATTACAGTACATTACACATTACGATGCATTACATTACACATTGTGATACATTACATTATGCTATATATCATTACAAAACACTGCATAATAACTATATATTACATTAAATTTCAAATTACACTATATTACATGTTACATTAAATTACAAATTACATATGACACATTACATTAAATTAAACATCGCTGTAGTAATTAGATATTGAAGTACTTTTAATATAATTCAATTTTTTCAGTTTTCTGTGGAATTATACCTAATTTATTAATTAGATGCTAACAATGGACAATAATTGTGTTGAGAACTTTTTAATAACTTAAATAATAAAAAGTTGAAATGAACTATTTGCAAATGAAAAAATATTCAAATTGAAAAAATACAACAAAATTCATCGGAACAATTTGACAAGCCTTCTTAAAATTTTATAACAATGTCATAGCACATTTTGCAATATTAAACATTATAATATATACTTAAAATAATATTAAATGAATTAATATGTATATTAAATAATTAATTAAATAATCAGTTATAAAATCTAGTGTTTTTGGTATCCCTTAATTATTATTTCTCTGAAAAAACAACACTGACACTGAAGTTTAGCAATGGTTTCTTTCGATAGCTGTTGAAAGTTATCAAAACTTCCCTTCTTCTCGTCTACTACATCTAAAGCCTCGATCCACTGCGGCTGGCTGTTGCTACTTTTGTAGTTGTTTTTCAAAATTTCCTTTGATGGTTCTCCATCCTGTGATGAATCAGGAAGCACATCCAGTAGTTTTTTCATAAGAAATTAAAATTAATTAACCAAAAATAGAAAATTTATTTAAAAATCATGAAAAAATGTTATATTTAAGTTCTAAAAAACTATTTTCCGAGTTCAATTAATTAATTTGAAAAACAAACAAACACATAGTAAAATTAATTATTATATTGTCAAAAAATAATTTAATCTAGACAAAAAAAGAACATTTAAATTTTAAATCAAATCTGATAGAACGAAGAAAACTTTTAAACTGACAAATACAACAAAAAAGAAAAATTTAATTAATATTAAATTATTTAATTATTAAATATTTATATTAAATATATCAATAATACTAAATTAAATAATTTAATAAATCAATATTAATTTCTTTTGAATTGTTTATTTATAATACAATTTAATTAAGTTTCATTAATTAAGTTAATAAAATAATTTATAAACTTATATTAAAAATTTAAAATTAATTAAATTAATTTTTTTTAAATTAAAAGGAAGTATGTGAAGAATGTGAAGGCGATACCTGGTATGTTGCAGCATAGTATGGTTGTGATGGATGTGACATCAAAAGAAATGGGGAGGAGGAAGAAGGATAAGTTTGTGGCAAAGAGAAAGACATGGAAGTTGCAGGATGCAGAGGTGAGGAAGGCATTTGAAGTGAAGGTGACTGAAAATTGGGAGAGTGGTAAGGATGGAGATGTTTGGGAGAGATACAGGGACTGTGTGTTGGCTACGGCAGATAAAGTATGTGGATGGACGAAAGGAAAGTGTAGGCATGGTGAGACGTGGTGGTGGGATGAAGATATAAGAAGGGTTTTGGAAGTCAAGAAGGAGAGGTTTAGGGTATGGAGAAGGGACATGACGGAGGAAGCGGAGTCTGAGTATAGGAAGGCTAAGAAGGTTGCAAAACAGGCAGTGGCAACTGCAATGACGAAAGCATCAGATAGGTTAATGAAGGAAATGGAATCTGATGTGAGTTCGAGGAAAATGTTCAAAGTAGCAAAGCAGTCAATGAGGGATAGGAAAGATGTTATAGGGAATGGATGTGTTTGGGATGGATCTGGCAAATTGTGCATAGATGAGGAGGAAAAAGCTCAGGTGTGGAAAGCTCATATGGAAAGGTTGATGAATGAAGAGATTGAGTGGGATGGAGATGTGGAATCCGTGGTCACACACGGACCTATAGAGAAGGTGACGATGGAGGAAGTAGAGAAAGCAGTTAGAGAAATGAAACTAGGTAAGGCGACAGGGGTTTCGGAACATATTAAAGCGAGTGGGGTGATAGGAATTGAAGTTATGATGAGAATTGCTAACAGTATGTTTGATGATGAAGGTATACCTGAGGATTGGCGACACAGTGTGTTGGTGCCGTTGTATAAGGGCAAAGGAGATGTGAGAGATTGTGGGTCATACAGGGGTGTGAAATTACTAGAGCACGGAATGAAGGTAGTGGAGAGGGTGCTTGAGAGGAGGTTGAGAAGTATGGTGACAGTTAATGAAATGCAGTGTGGGTTTATGCCTGGTAGGGGAACGGTGGATGCGTTGTTCATGGCGAGAATGTTGCAGGAGAATTATAGAAAGAAGAAACGAAGATTGTACATGTGTTTTGTGGATCTAGAAAAGGCTTTTGATCGAGTACCGAGGAAGGTCATTGAATGGGCGTTGAGGAAGAAAGGAGTGAATGAGAGACTTGTTAAAGCTGTGATGCAGCTGTATGAAGGGGCAAAGACAAAGGTGAGGGTTGGAAGGGGGATGTCGGACGCTTTTAGTGTTAAGGTAGGAGTGCATCAAGGATCAGTGTTATCACCATTTCTGTTTGCAATTGTGATGGAT
>NW_008703942.1:2845779-2872878 GCF_000326865.2 Helobdella robusta
CTAGAGTTCGTGTGGGATGGATGAAATTTAGGGAACTGGGTGGGGTATTGTGTGGAAAGAAATGGTCAGTGAAGATGAAAGGGAGGGTATATAAAGCATGTGTGAGAGCAGCGATGATATATGGTGGTGAAACTTGGGTGTTGAGGAGAGAGGAGGAAAGTGTACTGCAGAGGGCTGAAAGAGCTATGGTGAGGATGATGTGTGGGGTTAAAGTGAAGGATAGGAGGAGTAGTACAGAGCTGATGTCAATGATGGGACTGAATGAGGACATTGTGACATTGATAAGGAGATCGAGATTGCGGTGGTATGGACATGTGTTGAGAAGGGATGAAAGGGTCGGGATTAGGCGAGCGTTGGAGTTCGAGGTTGAAGGAGTGGTAGGAAGGGGTCGTCCGCGATTGGGATGGAGAGAGCAGGTGGAGAAGGACAGGGTGAAAGCGGGGTTGCGTGATACTGAGGCGAGTGACAGATGTGGATGGAGTCGAGGGGTATTTCGGTTTCATCATAGGTAGCCAAGCGGCAACCCCCGATCTCGGGGAAAATGCCGTCTAAACGTGTGTTTGTTTGTTTTTTTTTTTTTAAATTAAAAATTGAAAAATGATGAAATGATAAAAATAAAATTATAAAACTTATATTGAAAAACTCATTACGACATCATCGTCCAGAGTTGCCGTCAGGCCAGACCTGAAGTGGTTGCGGTGGATCGATCTACTGCTGCTAAGGTTGCTGACGCCAACTTTGGAGGTGCAGTGAAGAAAATTTCTATCATAGTAATGATGATAATGGGCACTCGTCGTTGCAATCAATCGCAGAAAGTTATTTTTGTATAAATGGCATGCCGCACTTTTCGTCAAAGCTCGCTGAACATTGCAGACGGATTTACAAAACATTTTAAATATTTAAATTACGACGAATGACGAAGAAACCACGACCCTCAAAGTTGAATCGAACGATATTTAGATAACAACATGGCAAAGAAAAACATGTCTGCAATTTTTCAAAAGAAAGTTTTTAAAGTTTCTGATAAAGTTTTTATTATTTATTATTATTTGATGCAAAATAAAACTAATTTATTATTATATAAATAATTAATTTACTTAATTTTTTACATTATAAAACTTAAATACAATTTTTTCTAAATTTAAAACCATAAAAACTACACTTTTAAAACATTTTATGCTAGTTTACTTTTTTTTACAAACACACCACTCTGCAATCTCGTTTGACAAGCATCGTTTTTTTCATCCATATAATAATATAATTGATCTGTTCAACGATGTCAACTTGTCGATTTTTCTTGAATAATTTGAATCCAGTTTCCAAATTGAAAAATGATTATTCCAGGTTTAAATGTTACCATGTGTTAATAACTGACTCACGGATTCAAAGTTATAATGTTGAAAACCAAAATGTCTTTCTCAAGTTTTATAATTATAAATTACGCTCACAAGTAGTCGTCACGAGAAAAATATCGCAATCGTTTTATGACACTTGCCTGTCACTCGATGCGCCACCGATCAAGGCGGCCTACATATTCTTGGACAGCATACACAACTACACAGGCCTACCTTGGTGGGCTTCAATACTTTCCGCAACTTTCATCCTCAGAACGACATTGACGCTACCAATATTTATTATAACTGCTAAAAACAACGAAAAGCTGGTAAAGTTATCACCAAAAGTGAAGAAGTTGTCAGATGAATTGAAGATAGAAATCTCAAGAGCACAGAAAGAATTCAAATGGGATGCCAAAATGGCCCTCCATCATTACAGGTGGAATGTAAGATGCTTATTAATTTTACATCAACAAATTTTGAAAACTTTGTACCCAGACATAACCAGATAGTAACTACAAAGTAAAAATTTCAATTAAATAAATAAAATCATGTCCTAATTTGTATACAGATGAAAAGAATTGTAAAGGATCTGTACGTAAAAGAGAACTGTCATCCAGCAAAAAATTTCATTCTTCCTTGGATACAATTGCCAATTTGGATATCAACATCACTCTCACTCAGAAACATGAGTGGAATGTTCCAAGTCGATGGAAATGGTTTGTTACTTAGAGAACATTTTTTATGACAATAAATAATTGATCTAGACAGAAAATGAATAAATAAATAATTTATCTTTTGAAAAATAATGTTGACAGTCATACCAGCCCATTGCCCAGAACTAAGCATAGAAGGAATGTTATGGTTTCAAAATCTCTTGTTGCCTGACATGATTTTCCTACCATTGATCATGCTTCTGTCGAACACTCTAATCCTTGAGGTTACCTCAATTTTTTACACCTCTAAACTTTCTTCACAGCAAACATATACATCCAGCTTGCAAACATATAAAATGAATACATCTCACCAACCTAACCACCAGTTTCACAACAGAAGAATTAAGAACCACACAAAACTCTCAAAGACCATCACATACGTTATGAGAGGCATCAACATAATCATGGTGCCCATTGCTGCCACTGTGCCAAGTGTTAGCCCAATTGTTTATAACTCAATGATTTATTCTGTTTAACATACTTATTTTAATCTCAAACAGTGTCTTAGTTTTTACTGGGCATGTTCAAGCATCTATGGACTGCTACAAAACATCATCATGAGCAGCATCATGAAGGGAAAGTTCAACACTGAGCCTCCAGCGTCTACCGATGATAAGATTGAACAATTTAAAAACTTAAAAGATAAAAAATAATTTTTTTTCTCAAGTTTTGATTTGTATATTTATAAAAAGAAACAACACTTTTTTTTTACATTGAAAATTTTTGTATTCTTAAATTTTCAAAAACAAAAGAATACTAAATATTCAAAAATATAATCTGTCAATTCCAAGTCAGGATCATCACTGTAGAAAAATATTTAAAAAATATTAAATAATGATATAAATTAAGCATCAGTTAAAAAATGCCAAAGTGTAATCATCAGGTGAAAATATTGCATAATAATAATATGTTTAAATATTAATCTAAATTTCAAAGTCAAACATCCGATAAAACATGACAAAAATCATACCTTTCCACCCTTGGCAGATCCAGAGGCAGCCCCAACTTTGGCCTTCTTTGTACCTCTGACTTTCTTCTGTCTGTTCTTCCTCTCCTTTCTTTGTTTTTTTGATGATTTGGTGAGAGTAACCAGGCCATGCTGTTGATATTTAAGGCAAGATAATGTTCAATACAAATTTATATTAATGACTGAGTTTCATTAAGGTCTCCATACTTTTACCCAAAATTACATTTACAATTAATGTCAACTTTGACTAACACAAAAATAGAATAAAAAATCAATAAAAAACATATATATGTATATATAATTAGGAACAAGTTTGTTAATTTATACTCAATTACTAATGTTCGAACAGCTCACAGCAAAACTTTTTGATTTGTATTTAGTTAAAAAATGATGGTAGAGAGAAAATTGACTTGCACTACTACAATTTTGTTTACTATTCATGAACAAAATTTGAACAAACTTAGAAAGATGCAAAATTTTACAACATACCAAACGACAACATGAAAAAGTAAAGATAAACAGATTAAAACACATTTTTCAATATAACTAGCTTAATTAATTTAGTTCTTGAACAAATATTTTAAAATATTATCCAAAAAGCTAGGCATAGCCAACAAACACCGATACCTCAAAAATGACTACAAAATAATTATTGTGCACAACACTATTATGTTTTATTTATTAGCAAAACAAAAACTTACTCGCGCCAATCTATATTTTGGTTCAAATTTTTTGGCCACATCAAGAGTATCATATATCAATGCAAAACCAGTTGTTTTGCCACCCTGGAATTGGGTCCTGAAGCCAAAACAAAATACAACATCTGAAGTTGTTTTGTACATCGAAGCCAGTTTATCTCTAATTTCAGTCTTAGGAACAGTTGATCGTCCTGGGTGGAGCACATCGACTACCTGATTGGTTATGATTATACAGATGGCATAAAATTATTAAATTAAAAGAATCATCGGTAATAAAATCATCAAACTAACCATCTGTTTGCGGCATAAAAGCCGGTTCGTCAGAAATTTTCTCGTTCTTACGGTAGCAACACTGTCGGCCTGAATTGAGTTAGCATTGAGTGTTAAGTTTGTTGGGCCGAATGCACATAAAAGTATATACAAATAAAAAAAATTTATTTTGGTTGAATATTATAAATTTTAATAATCGGATGACCAGAGAAAAATCATTAAATAAAAAGATAGAAACCCGACATACCATCTTGACGAATCAACTTATGGCTACTTGTTTTGAAAAGAAAAAGGAAACATTCCAAAGACTCCAGATAGAGTCGTGATTAAAAACAAACTTCAATAATTATAGCGGTTAATTCTTTTACCAAGATTACTGTATACCATATTCTATATGCAGTATACTTATCAATCAATTAATCAATCAAATTTTATAAGAGTTTTTTAATTTGTACGAAATGTCTATATATTTTTTTCATGACATTTAAATCTCTCTTCATTTGGATATAATATTTTATTAACTTATAATCTGTCGAACGCATAAGACCTTTGATAACACAATCATTCAATCTTATAAAAATTGCATTACAAGTTTACACTTTTTTCAACTTTATTTAAAAGTTGTATTGTATTAAACAAAAGTTATATTTCTATTTCTAACGTTTAGAACATCTGACTGGTGATTGTTGTGCATATAGTGTGTTAATAATGCTCCTAATATTGAAAAATGAAATATACTCGACGACAAATTGGTAAAATAATTGTAACAATGTTAATAGCTCATTTATTTGCTTATATTTAATTATCATAAATTATGCAAATATATAAAAACACAACTGATTAATTCTGCAGGAAGACGTAATTATTAATATTTACAATATTGCTTACAAATAAAATCACATTGCTTTCAAATAAAATCACACACACGCACACACACACACACACACACACACACACACACACACACATACACACACACATACCACACCACCCACACACACGTACGCAAATACACACACACACATGCACCCTACACACGCACAAAGACAGAGATGGAAAGAAAGAGAGAAAAGGAGAGAGAGAAGAGAGAGAGAAGAGAGGAAGAAGGAAGAAAAGTAGAGAGAGAGAGGGACACAAAATCAATTTAACGTCATAAAACTTGATCAAACTAGTCCTCTTTGGCCAACTTTTTCAACTTTATAAGACGGGAAGAGGCCTGCTTCAGATGAATCAAGATAGGAACCTAATGAAAAGCCATCCCAATGGTCGCCATGCAATTTTATTTCATCGCCAGTTTTCAGAGGCAGCTCCTTATAAGCACCCTTATTATTATTATTATTATTGTTGTTGTTGTTGTTTTTGGTGTTATTATTATTAGTATTGTTATTATTAGTATTGCTATTATTATTGTGGTTATTATTATTATTGTTTATGCTGTTGTTATTGATGTCATTCAGGATGTTAACGTTGTTATCGGGGTTGTGGTGCAGCCGAACGATGTAACGTACGTTGGGCTGGCCCAGGAGGTAATAGGTGTCGTCCAGACTCCTGAACCTCTGAGACGCGTCAGCGTGCAACGTTTGCATGATTTCATAGGCCGCCCTACACACCTTATCGAAATTATTCATTTTTATTAAATATCATAATAATAAATGTTATGTCAAAATGTTATAATATTAAATGGAATTTCTGCAATTTTGAACGAAATTGCCTAATCATTAGAGTTTAATAGAAATCATTAGTTGAGTTATGAAAATATTATGATTGATTGATTGATTGATTATTATAACAATCAAGGCAAAGTTATAAATTTCAAAAGCGCGCAAATGTACTGGAGCAAGTAGGAACGAACCCCGGATGAAAAAGTGCAGACGATATAATCTGATTTCGATAGGAAGTGGATATCCTTGATAATGCCAGCCAGGGATGCATCTGAGTATCTATTCACTTCCACAGCAGTATTCACCACGTTTTCATCGTGTAAAATTTCGTAATCCGGATATCTGTGGAGTAGAGTTAAGCGTCATTTCTATTCATTACCATTATTATCATCGTAATTATCATCCCCATCATCGTCATCCTCATCATCACCTTTTTGGTCATATATATATATATATATATATATATATATATATATATATATATATATATATATATATGTTTGTGTGTGTGTGTGTGTGTGTGTGTGTAAAATCACATCATAGCATTAAACCTCTGTATAGCCAGATGAATGACATTGATGTCATCGGTAGCAATGTAAACTCTTCTCTTCACTGTCTAATTACATTAACGTCATTAGTGACAACAATTGTAAAAAAAACAATAATAACAACAATAATAATAACAACAAAAGATTTACTAAGAATGAGAACGGTGATAACAAAATTAACGAGTAGAACAGTAGAGTAATGGTAATAAAATATTAAATAGATAAGTGTTTGTCACAAAAATATTAACAGAACAACATGTTGACTTCAGCATAGCGACATCAGAAACAATGACAACAATAACAATTTTTAGTTACAATGACACTTTATTAAAAATTGTCATTTCAGACATTGGATTATTTTTTATTTTTGTGAACAATGTTTTTTGGAACGCATGTTGACAGCACAAGTGGCTATGCGGATTTTTCTCCGGATTAAAAAAAAATTGAGAAATTGAAAAAAGATTGAGAAATTAAACTAACAACATTAACAATAACGAAACATCAACAGCAACAACTTCCAGAACAAAACAAAGAAAACTAACCACATCAGACCTTTTATCGACAATTTGTTGTTTGAGATCGAGGTACTGGTAGTAGTTTTCCACGTGGAGCATGTACTCCGAGATGTCATGAAATGAAGCTTCAGACTTTAATTTATCCGTTCTTCTTACGTGAATGCTTTTGAAATATAAAACACAAAAATTCGTCATTTAATTATTTTATAATGTAATCATTTAATCAATCAACCAATCAAATAAAACAAAAGAACGAACGAACGAACAAACAAACAAACAAACAAACAAACAAACAAACAAACAAACAAACGGTTAGTATATTAGTACATAAAACACATAAACGAAAGCAAGTGGAAAGAGACAACGAACCTGACGATAGGATTCTGAAAATGATGCTTCACTTCATCAGCCACCAATTTATCCTGTAGCCATTTCTGGGGCTTCAGCAAGAAGCTCAACATCTGACCCACCCACCAGGCGGTTGGTTCTCCGTGCAATCCTTCCAACCGTTTAAAAATTTCAAGTGGTAGGGCCCGTGTGTGGACGAACTCTTTAAATTTTTCATCGCCAGCGGTTTTAGACATGTTAAAAATTTTGTCGGAACCGAAAATTTTTTCGGGATTTTCACCGTCTGCCTTTTTTGTCTTGTTTGTCTCGTTCTCTTTTTTTCATGTAGTGGTTATGAATGTATTTTATTCGTTTTAAATATTCAGATATTAAATATATTTATGAGATAAATTACAACGAACTGTTTTTAGTTAATTTGTTAAAAAATTTTAAAAAAGACTCAAAAGAAACTCAACTGATCATGTTAAAAAATTTGTTGTAATCTTCCCGACAGTTAAGCGATGGGTTTTCGAAATAATGGTTCCATGCTTTGTTCGAGTAGTGCCAATCTGTTTTTATTTCATAGTATAATCATTTTAAAAAAATATGCAAGATTAATTATGTCATATTTCGCTAATTATATTTAAGACATTTTATCATCATCTTTACCATAGCCTGCATTATATTAGTGTAATATTATAAACTATGAAATGAATGAATGAAATCATTTATTTGCACACAGACAAAAAATTAAATAAAGTTGTGTACAAAAGGGAACCGAAAAAGAATAAAATTAAACGAATCGGTCCCTAGTTACAATATGAAAACGAAAAAGATAATAATGGAATGACTTTAAAGAATAGACAAAAATAGACATGTTATAAAAAAATTTAAAAAAATACACAAATACAACACCTGTCCATTAAAATCAATAGTAACATAAGCAATTAAACGACTTAAAAAATATTCCAAAGACTTTAAATAAATCAACAATAAAAATTTCTTGTTGCAATCTAAAACGATGAAACAAAAAAAAAGAAAGTAAATGCCCAAGGACAAAATGCATAAGAAAGTTGTATTACACATACATATTATAAACACATGCTACAATCACCTAAAAAAACACGGATTCAGATACACCCATATACACACACATATATACACACTTACACACATATATACACGTACATACATACATATACATATATATAGACATTTAGACATTAAATACTATATATGTTAAAAACGTTATAAACTATAAATGTTATAAACTATCATTATCGCCATCATTAATATTATTACTATTACAATTATTACCATTATCAGCATCATTATTATTACAAATATTATTATTACAAACATTATTATTATAAATATTATTATTACAATAATTATTATTACAAATATTATTATAAAAATTATTATTACAAATATTATTATTACAAATATTATTATTACAAATATTATTATTACAAATATTATTATTATTACAAATATTATTATTACAAATATTATTATTACATATATTATTATTACAAATATTATTATTACATATATTATTATTACAAATATTATTATTACATATATTATTATTACAATAATTATTATTACAAATATTATTATTATTACCTAAATCATTTTTGATTATCGTCGATTATTTTATTCAAACTTTATTTCATTCCATTTTATCTATCTTAATGTAATCTTTTTTGTGGGGAAAAGAAAAGATGCTAACATGAACTAACGTGTTGAATTAATGACAAGCATGCGACGACTAGCGTAAGAGGCCATCAAGCAGTGGACGAGGTGGTGTAGCTGACAGGTTAGTCCACACGTGTTCCTCAGGTAGCAGACAATGTACCTCGTGTCGTCACATTTGTCTGGATTCTGTGTTAGGGTTGGCACGATCATGATGATGATGATGGTGACGACGAAGACGATGATGACGATGATGATGGAGGCATTGATGATGACGACGATGATGACGACAGTGATAAAGACGTATTGTCGATAATAATGAAGTATTCTAAGGCGAAAAAAAAATAATATTGTTATGTCGGCAATAACAATTGTAAAATATGACATTCAATCATTTGAATCAACCAAACGCTACAAAACATGGCAAACAACGCCACTGTCATAAAAGTACACATCAATATTTTTAGCGGCGTTTTCTAACATTCGACGAATGCCCATTCAGCAAATATCAGGCCGCTGTGCATCTGCGAACGAAACTTTTGTCCGCACATTTTGTTTCAATCCCGGCAGAATGAATTGCTATGTTACGATCAATAAAATAACACGGCGGTAAGATAAATCGTTGATGATTGATCTGAAATATGCGACCAATTTATTACAATTTTCAGGAAATTGCATTGGATTGGCTGGTGATTGGGAAGCTTATTATTGGTAGCATTTGCAAGCACGATAACTTTCAAACGTCCAAGTAGATGGACTATCACCAAACTATTATAGTGTTTAGAGTTGTGGTTTAAGAAGCTTTCCTCGTGGAAAGTTGAAAACCAGTACAGGAGACTTAGACCTCAGTTTACAAAATCCTGTTGTACTTCTTTCTTATTTTTTGTTTTGTTCTTTAATTGCGTTCCGAATTCGATAGAAAACATTCTGCTTCAAATACACTGACTTTCATTAACCGTTAGTTGAAATGTTATTTTCTGCTTCAAATTTGCTCTTGAGAAAGTTCGAGGGATTTTATTTTATGAAGCATTAAGCTTTATAGATCATATACAATTGGTATATATACATAAACATACATATGTTTGTGTTTGCGTGTGCGCGAGTATGTTTGTAGGTCCGTCTGTATGTGCTTTATTCAAAAAAAAATATATAAAAACAATTAACATTTATTCCGTGCAATCTTCGCTGAATTATTGCAGATAGGTTGGACAATATTCTGACTTGCATGTTACTTGTAGAGGCATCGTTTAGATATCGCATATAACTGAAATATAAAATATTATTAGTAACGTTAACTCAACATTATTCAATAATATTAATAACATTAAAAACATGTAAATTAGTAACATTAATAACAACGCTAATGTGAACGACATCATAAACTTAACAACCAAACACGATGCTTCTATTAATTAAACGGTTTTGTTAAATCGTAACAAAAAAAAAAAACTAACTTAAATCTATCTTTTAAGTTTTGTAAAAATTTATTGGCAAAAGTCAGATGGGGGTTATTATTGAGACTTGATGAGAAATCAACCAGAAGTGGCAGTTGTGACGTCAAGCTGAGTTCCATATCTCGAATGTTCTTTAATAGTCTTCTTATTGTTATCAACGATTTCGTTTCATCATTTTCGTTAGCCGCTGGATGAACGTCGGATGTTTAATTGCTATTTTTAAAAGGGTTTTCGTTCAGACTTTTAAACAACGTGTCGGGGTCGATCGGAATCCGAGATTTTTGCCGAAGTCGGAGGAATTATTTGAGGGGCCAGCGTCGGAGTCGGATATTTTTCATTCGACTCTGACCCCGGAAAGTGTTGTGAATTTGAAAATTTTTTTATTTTTTATTCTGAAAATGTTTTTTTAAGATCGTGTTTTTTAGAAGACAAACATGTGTAGCAAGCGTTTTTAATGCTGAAAGTAAATGCTAATAATGTGAATAAAATCACATAATCTTCTTTCAGTATGTTTTGAAACCTAAATATCGAGTAGTTTTACTAAGAAAAACAATTACATTGACTGATTATTTTACAGGAGTGGGAATTTTTTAAAAGACCGGAGTTGGATATTTCTTAACCGACTTCGACACACTGCTTATAAATTAAAACACGATAAATGTTTTGCATCCATGACATTATACGTCAACTATCACAATAGAGAGACAATTACGTGTAAGAAAATATCTATTTTTGTTAACGTTAATAAATGATATTCAATCAATTTCTATCTTAAAAATAATGAATGTTATGTTGAAATAATTTATAACTTACAAATAATCTTCGAAGAATCTTCAGCGTTTAATGTCGGTCTAGAAATGTTTATTGAAGTTTAGTACAAACAAAATAACTGAAAAAAGAGCATAAAATCAGGTTCACTGGTAAATAAATCGTAATCAGCAAATATAACAGTGAAGAGTAACTTTCTGATAAATTTATTAGCTGATATTATTATCATTTTATTATTTGCAAAATTTTTTACTACAGTTCAGAGAGAAGTTTGACGAACCTTTTAACATCAATGTCATTTGGCAATTCCTGGCTCTGAGTGAAAATTCTGACGTCAACATCATCAAAACCGCCGTTATTTAAATTAACCTCATCTTCTTTAATGAACCGGTGGATTAAAATTTCACACCTCTCTAATTTTGAGGACTTAAAGATTTCGAACGATGTAAAAACCGTCAACAACCACAACAAAATCATCACGAACAGGTGTCGTCGGAATATTAAACGAAAAATCTTCTTAAAAATTGCCATTAAGTTAAAAATTTGCTGGAAAAAAGTTCATTAAACAATATTATATGAATGCAACACTGATGGATTTTTAACTTATCTTGAGTATGTTAAATAGTTGGTTGTTTATATTATTAATAATATACATACATACATGCATGCATACATACATACATACATACATACATACATACATACATACATACATACATACATACATACATACATACATACATACATACATACATACATACATACATACATACATACATACATACATACATACATACATACATACATACATACATACATACATACATACATACATACATACATACATACATACATACATACATACATACATACATACATACATACATACATACATATAAATAAACTCAAGTAGGTTTATAAGGATCGAAGTATTTATAATGTAAGTTTCAGTGTTTACACACGCACACACTCACGCATACACGCACACACACACAGTTATATATATATATATATATTAAAATTGGAAGAAACCGTGGTGAAACACATGTATTTTTTATGCCGTCTCAGCTCCTGTAAGCTTCACCTGAACAATTGAGCATGTGCGCTGTGCATTGTGTAAGCTCATTATAATTTCAATGTACCTATGCATAACTGCGTCTGTATGTGTTTAGATCTATTGCTAACTCCTTTTGGGAACATTTTTACTGCAGTGAATTTCAGGATGTCGATAATTTAGTATAAATCGTGTAGAAAGTAGGATTTTTTGTCTTCACCGTCACTTTTTTCATATTAAAAAGCAATCTCCCTTCTTCGAAAAGCTTTTCAGTCTAATTTCTCGTCTTTTGACTCGTGTCTAGTGATAAACAAACAATTCCAGCTTAATATAAGTAATAATATAAGTAATAACATAGCTACCGTTCTGAAATGTCATTGGAAATAAAATATGATAGACTTCATATCGGCCTACTGTAATAAATAAAAATGCATGATATGTACTTTTTAACAAAGAAATAAAAAATTATTGTTCACCGAAAATAAATATAACTAATGTCTTTAAATTGTTATATCCTATGCAGTAAAACCTAATAAATTATACAATAAAACACGACAATAAAAAATTGAATACCAATTTAAAATTAAAAGACACAACTTTTTGTTTGCTACAACTTCAAAAAGAAGACAAACCGTTATGATAGCATACATACACACACAATATTCACATCCCATTACATTCATTAAGCGTTTTCTTCGTGCCTGTGTATCAGAGAATGGATTTATGATGTCATAGGCGTAGCCATTGTCTTGTTTTATTTGGAAGAGGTTCAAAAAACATTATTTATCTTTACAAAGTTCAAACTCTGTCAAACGCAAATGCTTGCCATAAATGTAGCGTATATATTCATTTAGGAAAATGAAATATTATTTTATTATATTATTAATATCTATATTAAGGCATTTTACTAACCCTATTAGTACGATTGTAGTTTGAAGAATTATGTGCGAGTAACAATAGAATGACCATTTATAAATAACGGAATAAATATAGATGCTGTTCCAGAAATAAAACACAACTCTGGTTTCAGACAAAAAGTTAGCAATAAAATTTTAATCATTTAATTAGGACAAAAATCAAACACTGACAAACGGCGAGCTTGGTACAATATTGCAAGACGGAAAGGGAATTTTAATTAAATAGAGGACGATGAAATGATTAAAATGATATATAAAATAAGTAGATGGTCATTAATATAAACAAACAAATAATAAAGGATTAAAATAAGATAAAATAAAAGGATAACATGATTTGTACGAAAATCGATGAGTGAGTAATTCGTTTTTTTCCTTTTGTTCCTAGCAAGCGAAACTGCGCATGTGTTGTTACAACAAATATTTCGGGTACAATTTTTTTGTCTTAGAAACAGTGCCAGCACATTTCGTAATGTAAAAATAATACATAGCCATGTAATGTTAGAAATATAGCGAAAGGAAAATACGTTGAAGATTAAGGTGATAAGAGGGTTCGATAATTGAATGATTTGATTATCTTTGTTTACAAACCAGGGTAACTGAATACCAGAAATTTATAACATAAACCTTACAGTTATAGTCTTAATAACAACGATATTATACCAAATAAACCTCATATCCAAGCAACGTCTACCTCAAACAAACGAAGCATTATGCTGTCATCAGACAGGAAATCACAGTGTCACCATAGCGAATGACTACAACTACTAAGCCATTGTTGAAATCATCAACCTTGCTCAACAGAAGGGTTTTGGACTAGATGGGCGTCGCATTTTTGCGCAAAGTACCGTGGTGGTTTTTGGATCATGCGGAAATGATCTGTAGTTTCTGCAGAAGTTATTGCAAATTTTTTCCAACGTTAAACTTATAAGCTTCAACTGTTGTTAGCACAATACATGTGTAGTGGATGATAAGCAACTGTTCTGGCAACACATGCTAACTCAAAGTAGGAGCAAGATGACAATCTGCCTGTCACAGTGCAGTGAGGAGAACGCTTCAGTGCGTTACCATTATTACCTGACCACGAGTCCGATAAAATTTTTGTCAATTAATTTTATGAAAAATAAAAAATATTTTTTTGATAGATTTTGATAATATAATGAGCTGTCAAAAGAGAATGCTGAAGTTCCATTATACCTTGACTTCTGTTTTTGGTAGCTGTGCACATTGAAACAACTAATGTTCTCTGAAATGTGTTCAAACCATTAACAGCTAAAATCTTGCAGTCAACACTTTCAGTTGCAAATTGAGTAAAAAATCTAGATGTGAAAAAATGAATTCCTCGTCAAAACATTTAACATAATTTTTCTTAAATCTTATAATTTTAAAATATGACATCGAAAATCCTAATCTTGACGAGAGTTTTAACAAAAGTTTACAATTAACTGTATGATCAACACAAACACAAACCCCATACAATGTGCGACAATACAAAGTAGGCCGCACAACTTGCACTTTGGGCTACTGCCAATAAGAACATTCTTTGTTTCATTATTTATTAAATTCACGAATATATATATAATATTTATATATCCATGATTAAATAATCAAAAAAATACATTAACTTAACGGGAATGCACTGTCTACCCACTGACCAATACTACATATAAGAGAATTGCCTGGAAGTGTCCATATTCATGCTCACAAATTACAAATTTGATGAGCCCTTACCCTAAAGTCTAACACTAGCAGTAACAGTTACAAGTATTCGTTCGCCTACACCGTTTGTGGTTGCTTTCATGAACTGTGATGCCATTCATGTCATTTTCTGGCAGCAAATTATATTATTACTTATCAATAATTTCAAAAAAAATTTCTACTAAATTAATTCCTGGTTTGACACAAATTTTATTTTATCAGACTCTGTTGCTATAGTAACGTGATAATGGTATCATAGTTTTTTTTGTTATTTTTAACGTGAAATTTTCATCAATGCACTTTGAAAATTCGATTTTTAGACAGTTTAACTTTAAATTTGAACGTTATTTCAAACAACGTTATTAGCAATTACGAAAATTCACCATTCGACACATCTCTACATCTACAGGTTATTGTAGCAGGTGAGTGTGTTGTGTATTGTATTCGGCGTTTTGTGATGAGTATTTTACTATGAACGTATGAACTTTATCTTTATTATTGTATACAATACACACACATATCTATATATAGAGAGTTAGCCTATAACAATATATGATCATACATTGATCTCTATGTTTAACTGTTTAACATTGTGTATATAATACAATGCATCATGATATGTATAAGACAAGTATATAGAATAGAACTATGACTATATAAATAATTTATAATTCAATTACAATAGGATAGCTGTTCTATTTACTGAATGAGTGGCCTGTATCCGGGTTTAACTGTTTATATGATTTGTCATTATTTTTCATTTGAGTAGGATTTGTTACTATATTATTGTAAATTATTTTTCAGTTTCAAATTTAATATTTCTAATTATGCCTGTAATTATTAACCTGAGTAAATCTGATTCTTCTGTCCCTTGGGGTTTCAGACTTTATGGTGGAAAGGATTTTGGATCCCCTCTCACAGTCCAAAGAGTAAATTTTTTGAATTCTTCAAATTTTTAAAGAAACGTTTTCAATTCAATTATTACTCTTTGTTCATTATTTTAAACATTACTTTGTTTGCTAATTTTAATTACAATTTTCTTAAACTGATACTTTATTATTTATTTCATTGTTTAAACTTTTTTTTGTTAGCTACATATAAAATAAAAAATTGATTTAATTGTAAATTAAATTGTGAGTTGAATTTTAAATTGTGAATAAAATTTTACATTAGTCCAGTTTAGTAACTTTTTTTTTTGTTTATTAGGACTAAATCATGGCTAAATAATAGTTTTTTATGGTTAAAAATCATGGCTAAATAATAGTAATTTGATTTGAAAAATGTTCTCACAAAGTTAGCAATGGTTAATACTAATTAGTTGGTTAGATCGAAGTTATTAATCATCATTATAATATCAAATAAAAAAAAGTGTAAAAAAAGGGGTTTCAGATATTTTTATTTTAAACTATTTAAACATGACCAGATAAACCCAGGAAGCATAGCAGCAAAATGTGGACTGGAGATAGGTGACAACATCTCTTCAATTGATTCAGTTTCAACAACTGGCTTGAAGCACAAGGAGGCTCAAGACTTGATTGTCAAGGCAGGAAACAATATCCAGCTGACAATTTGCAGGTCTGTTCGGTTCTGCTGGTTGCCTGTTTATTACTGCTCATTAAAAATTATAATTGTCTATCTACATAGTTTTGTAAAGAGTAATTAATTAACTAGTGATAAAAGAATGCAAAATATTTTAAAATGTTTGAAAAAATCTTACTAAATGTAATTAAAAAAAACACCTTGAATATTTTTTTACAGAATATAGCTAACTTTCCTAATTCAATTTATTAGAGCTTATAACATTTAACATAATACAGTGCTAGCAAACAACCAACAAATTGATAAACACATTAGCATGAGTTTTTTGAAATACTGGATTTTCATTGAAACGGAGTAATGTGGCCATAGTTAACTAGTTCTACTATTTGCTTTTCTTTCCTGGACAAGACAAAAAGAGCAAAAAGAGGGAGGAACAGAAAGAGGGAGAGAGAGAGAGAGAGAGAGAGAGAGAGAGAGATGAAATTGTATTGTATTGAAAGGTAAAGAATAAGGAGGATTTAATGTTATGTGATGCACAAGTCTGTTTTAGACACTCATTTATGGTATTGTTGTTGATGGTGACGGCAACAATAATGATTCTTAGGTGAAAGTTTGATGATGTTAAAAATATCATTGAGGTTTTGGGTAGTAAAAAAAATTATTTTATGACCATGATGATAAAGATGATGTAGTGATGAAAAAATTTGTGTAATTAAGATATGAGCTCAAACTACTATAAACAATCTTTGTTGTTGGATAATTGTTTTTTAATTAAAGATAAAAATGATAACAATTCTTCATGTAGTAATTGTCTTGTACCATCAGCAGAGATAAATGTAAAAATATTTCCACTATCTATTAATTAGGCTAGTGCATTTTCATGGTTGTGTCCTGATGAATATCTTCTGAAATAATACTTTGAATAATACTTTTTGTAAATGTTCCACAATAAAATGCCGCCTTGAATTGTACTATTAAATATCATTGAGAAATTTCTTTAATTTTTCTATTTTAAAACGAGCAAGTCAAAATATGTTAACGACTAAGACACTGATAACAGTGAGAATGATGACTGACGGTGATATTTTATTAAATTTTTCTCCCAGATTGTATTTATTTTTGGCACTTAATTGAAATTTTTAAGATAATGATGAGAACAGTTAGGTAATGATTTCAATGTGTCATGCTAATATTTCGCCGTCGTTATGGTTCTGGTGATTTTTCAACAGTAGTGAACTGTTGTTTAATAATTTTAATTTTTAGCTGTTTTAGTTAATGGTTTCATCATAACATCATGTTGTTGTTTTGTTTGTACTGCAGAGGTGACGAGATTC
Source organism: Helobdella robusta (assembly GCF_000326865.2). Lineage (NCBI taxonomy): Eukaryota > Metazoa > Annelida > Clitellata > Rhynchobdellida > Glossiphoniidae > Helobdella > Helobdella robusta. The sequence goes on from NW_008703942.1 coordinate 2,863,275, forward strand.
CAGTACGCCCTGCTGATCAAACTGTTGTAATCGAGCAGACTACGGTGGGTTGATTGTTGTTAACTTGTCATCATTCTATGACTGGGATGATTTTTTGGGTGGCCGGGCTCGATAAATTTCGTAAATTTTATCCTGATCAACACTCTGTGGCATTTCCTTTTTTATTTATTACAAAATAAATCTCGTTTCGTTCCGTATCGATTGTGAAATTTTTCAAATGATGCATAGTAATGAAAAAATAAAATTGAAAAAAGTAGTCAATTACTCACATTTTTTGCGATGTTAACACAGCTCTGGCAGATACAGATTAAGATATACTTGTCATCATGACATTTCTAATGTGCATTTATTATGGAAGCGTTCCTCATGAATTTGTTAAGTTGTGTGTGCGTGTGTGTTGGTGCGCGTGTGTGTGATTAAGTTGCTCTAATTGATTATCAATTGGTTGATAATCTGCCATATTATCATCGTTATTGGTTTTTCTCTCCACATCAGTTCAAAACTGATAGCAGACAGCCAAGTGTTCTCAGTACTCAAGTCCATTCGTTGACAATAAGGTTTTTTTTAAATTATTATTTATCTTCATTATAAAGACATTTTAATACTTAATTGCATGTTTTATTTATTTACTTTTTCAGTGAATGTTGCTATATATATAGTTCCAATTAAATCAGTTGCATCACAGTCACATGTTATGTTAACAGTGAACTTACAACTTATTTTAAACAGTGACAATGCTCCAGCAAAGCCATCAAGCACCAACTTCCTATCCAAGTCAGCGACTCCCTACAAGCCGGCCCACAACATCTCCAGCAACAATTCATCTCTCTACCACCCATCCATGCAGACCATCACCAGTGGTTTGACCAAGAATCACAGTGATCAGCAGCATCAGGAGGAGGATTTCCCACCCCCTCCGCCACTTCCCACTGCAGCTCCTCCCTCCAACAACTACTCCGCCATTCAACCTTTACCATCCAAGCCACACCAACCTGTCCAGTTCTATCCTGAAATTTATGTCCATGAAAACGATTCTAACAAACAACCGGCTGTAGATTCAACCTCAAGCAAGTACACGCCGTCAGAGACCTACAAACTGGTGAAGGACATGGAAGCAGGTTTGGATGTCCCCTTCAATCCGAGGACAGGTGCTGGGGTTCGATCATCACCCATCCAATCTAAGCTAGTGGATATTCTCGAAAAGAAACATGCGTCAGTCTTTTTTTTTCTTTTTTTCTTTTTTCTTATTGTTATTACGTCATGCTATTATTATTAAAAGCATTTGAGCTCTTTGGTATAATTTTATGCTCATAAATAGGACGCTATATAAATTAATAATAATAGTAAATAAAAAATTTATTTTAGAACATTACAAAATTTTTGTTAACTGTATCTTTGAATTACCGAAATTTTCAGGACTATAGAGCAGAGTTCAGTAGGACTGACCGCCACTCCATACGCAGGCCCAAAGAGCAGTACTTCATCATACGCCATCAGCAATGCTATCAACAACAACAGGAGCCTTAGTCCAGCCCTTCGCAATAATCCAACCAACAAATTTTCTCCTCCTAGTACAGTCAGTGAAGTAGGTGGTGCTGCAAAGTATGCTCCATCTTCACCGTCAACATTTTCTTCATCAACATCTCAGAGGGCTCCAGTTGCGGCTGATGCATTGGATTCTGGTAAGGTGCCTATCTGCAACGTTTGCAATTCTCCTGTCAGGTTAATATTTTTTATCGCCCGTTTGCTTGTTGGTTTTCTTGTTCACATCACACGTACACTGACACTTCATAACGCAAGCACGACATGGCAAAAATGTATACAGCAGAACACCTATATTCATAACACAACATACAACATCACGCACGTGCAGAGGGGCATACATCCTTGCAGTGAACAAGATCTGGTGTCCCGACCACTTCCTGTGCAGCAATCCCAATTGCAGGAAACCTTTGTCAGAATCAGGGTTCGTTGAAGAGAATGGACAGCTGTTTTGCAAGGAGGATTACGAGAAGTTCATGGCACCCAGGTGCAGCAAGTGCCAGCGACCAATTGTAGGGGTGGGTGAACAGTTAGACCGTTGTTTGGGATATGATTTCGAACACTTTGATTCAAAATTAACTCATAATCCATATTAATCTTTTCACATCACTTCGTTCCTTCTTCTCTTTTTAACACACATCGGAAATTTTTTCCAGTTAGTCAGCATTCACAATTTTCTTATTTTAGAACACTGTGAAGGCCTTGAAGTCAACATACCATCCAGAATGTTTCACTTGCAAGCAGTGCAATCAGCCCATCATGGGAGGCAGTTTCCATCTGCATGAAGGAGAAATCTATTGTGACAGAGGTTGATAACCAGCATTCATTCTAATAAATTTTATTTAATATTTTTTTGCAATGTTATTAATTATTTGCTTCAGACTTCACAGCCATATTTTCAACGAAGTGCATTGGATGCAACTTCGCCATTGAGGTAGGGGACAATTGGATTGAAGCTGCAGGTACGAACTGGCATGGAGAGTGCTTCAATTGTCAGGTTGGCTGGTAGTTTATTTCTATTTTAATAAATTCCCAAATGCAGCGACCGTCAACAGCTTTGCAAATTTATCTTTGCATCATCTTACATACTGCACAATATTAAAATCTGTTGCAAATGTAATCTCATTTTGAAGATAAGGAAGGATAATGATTGAACATGCTCGTATTAAACATGCGCAGGTTTGCAAGGTGAACCTGCAAAACATCGGCTTTGTTCAAAAGAATGGACAGTTCCTATGCAGGGATCATGCAAGATCTGTTTAATTTATTAATTTATTCCATCCATAATTTCACGCACATTCATTTCGAATAATTTAATTTAAGTTTATTTAAGTTGGGCTCGAGTCTAGAGTTTAATATTTTATAACATAATAATACTGATGATTAACACTACTACTATTGCTGCTACTGCTGCTGCGCTGATTCGCTTGCACTCGTGAATATCATCATCTCATTCATTCGTGCGTTTCTATATGAATGTTTGCTGGCGGAATTTATTTGATCTATATAATGATATATTCACTAAAATACTTGCATCTAGATTATATATGTAAATCATTGCGCAATCATAAACGCACGTACATACGCAAATCCAAGCATGTTCCGAGACACACACGCGCAAACATGTTTACAGACGTACGAGCAAACGAAGGAGGAACGCGTTCAGACATGCACGTACAAACGTGCAAAACATTTGTTCCTAATTTAAAAGTTTGACTAATAACTTGCGACATTCAAATTAGCTGAACGTTGAAGATGTCTGAAAATTTGTTCTGTTCGCATGCATCGCGGAAATTATACAAATTCCAAGCATAATTGTAGCAGCTTAGTCATAGAGTTGCGACAAATGATCCGATGATTAAGTGATAATCTATTTATATTCTTTTTCACATATTAATGCTGAAACAGTTATTTTGAAATGGTCAGTGCTTCACCGCGAAAGACTACGCTACTAAATACGCTCGAGACATTCTGTACATATGCATACACACACATACGCAAGCACATAAACATGTGCAAAAATGTCTAATTGTTCGTTCACGTATAAATTTATATTAAATTCATTGTACACTGCTATTGCGACCATGTTTATAATTAATTCACATTGTATTTAAACATTTCGTGTAAATGTACCAGATTGATTTATATATGTATGAAGACTATGAAGAATTTATATATGTTTCTCGGATTTCTGTATTAAGTGCGATTATATTTATACATTATACTTGGAGAAACTTTATTTGCAATTGCTATTTATTGTACTACAGAGACGTGGAAAATGTGCGCTATTCGAAGTTGTTATTTAAACATCCTTCCGGATGAAATGATTTGTTAGCTTGCATTTACTTACTTATACATACAAGAATTATGCCTCGTTATATTTATTATGTTTTGAAACTTGATTAATTTATAAATTATTGCAAAAGAAAAAAAAGAGTCTGTTTTTTTTTTATTTCAAAGGGAAGTTTGACGTCAAACAAAAACATTTACAACATTAAACGACATTATTCATTTTACAACATGCACGCATACCATATTTTAAATAACACACTGTAGAAATTTAATGAAATGAAAAACAGAAACGTGCAAAGTTATGAAGGCAACTCAGGACCTCCTGACTGATAATTTCCTGAAATTTCTGCACCACTGAAGTTCATACCAGGATTCTGGTGACAAATAAAAATCACATGTAACTTAGTAGCTTTTAAAAATACATACATATCATTGTAATAACAAATCAACAGGTTATATGCAGTGAAACCATCCATTTATTATCATACTTTTGATAAACTTTTCATCCTTTTACAACTAAATTGATGTGAAATATCTAAGCAGTAGGTAGGGGCTTTACTCTTGTAAAAATGGGTTGTGTAAGTTTTAAGACAGGGTTTGTTAATCCTATCCTTGAGAATAGGCAAATAATTCGTTGAATGTTTCAGTGGTAACTAGGTTAAAATAAAACAACTAAATCCAATTAATTATTTTGTCAGGAACTGGTTGTTGAAGATGTTGAATAGTAAATCCACGTAGCAATGCAATTTCAATGTTCAATGAAAAAAACTTATTAGATTTTGTTGGTATGAAGAATGCTGTTTATTGGAACAGGTGAACATGACACTGAATAATTTTATTGTTGTAAAACTGCAGAAGAAAGAGAAGAACTTTATATCATCAAAGCTGCTGAACGTTCAATGCTCTAGTCCCAAGAATGATTGCATAAGATGAGAATAAATAAGGTTATAAAATATTACTATTGTTCAAAAAAGCATATCTCAGGCAAGGACAGAGAGGACAGGTTGGTTGGTTGCAAGAGGAAAAATATTATGAAAACTGTCAAAACATATTGCAGCATAAAGAAAGAAATATACAATAAATTAAATTATAATAAAATGATACATATCATAGGATTAATATACCTCCAGTTGATATCTTTGTAATGTAAGTTTCTTCTGCATCTGATCAAAGAGCCATGCATCAGTTGCATACTGACCTATCAACAGACTAGACCAACATTTAGATGCCCCCTTCTCATTCTTCTCTAGGCAAATTCTTACCAAATTATTGTCTTCTGCAATTAAATTTTCATTTGTTTTAAATAAAACAATAATAATTTGTAATATTGAATAGTAACATTGAATCTTTACAGTAAATTACCTATCTTTCTATATTACCAAATCTCAGGTATGTATAAAAAATTTACGAGATAATGTGCATGTGATAACTAATTATAACTACAGAATGAATATTCAAATAACAAACAAAATAAACAATTCAGAACTAACCCAAAGTCCAAAGAGAATTATCTGGCTGAATTGTGGCATAAGGTTGGCCCTGGTTAAATAAATTAAAGACAAGTTAAAAATACAAGAAACATTTTTTATGATATAATATTATTTAATTTAATTAAATAGATGCTAAAGAATAAAAAAACAGACATACAAACTAAGTTTAGCAATAAGTTGCTAAATAAATAAACAAATCATCATTGCCACTATCATTTGCAATGACGAAAATGATTGCAAATGAGTGATGTAAATATTCTATATCTAGCACACGAAACAAAGTTTCAAGATGAGCCAGCTTGTCTCAAAAATGACCCAGGAAGCATCAACAATATACTTTATTATACTAAGTCAGTAATCAGCTAACTAAACTTCATGCTAGCTTACCTGGAAGGTGAACAAAATGCCTGTTGTTTAGTTTTGCTATGCACTATGCAGTGACCTGGTTCAAATGCACCTTTTCTTTTTATATGGAACATTTCAACCTGGACGAAGTGCCGAAATTGCAAAATCAAAACCGTGTGTGTGTAGATTATAAATTAATTATTTTATTATATTACAAATAAAAAATAACTACCTCAAATATAGTTTCATTTTTCAAGGATAATTTGACAAGGTTCGGCTTTATTGTACATTTTACATCCTTAACAACGGTCCCAAGAGGTACTGACACTAAAACTGTCACATCACTTACCGTCTGCCACCACTGGCCCCAATCTGTAATACATGCTACGACACCACTCGTTTCATCAAAGTGCGCCATCCAGCTGAACGCACGTGAACATGCCAACGATGAGGCCAACAATAATAATTTTTCTGTTTTATTGTGGTCGTTGGGTAGTTAATATATAAGTTATTCTAAGTATATTATATGGTTATCTTACTATTACCAGTATATGTCACCAGCAGTTAGAGATATATTGTAATTACAGAACTTTGGAATAAGTATGTATATTTCAATTCCACGTACATCCATAAAAAAATATTTTAGAGTAAAATCCACTTTTAAAAATCAAATTTTTGCGGTGCATATCCATCCCATCCATCCGATCCATCCAGTCTGCTTCCCAATTAAATTAAAAATATTAAAATTAATTTTATTTAATATTGATCGTAGAAAAATCAAAATTTTAAAATTTCTAAATTTAATTTACAACAATGAACGGAACTTTAACAAATTTAGTCAACTTGTACGAAGAAATGCTCCGACATGGAGGTATTTTTCTTTTTACCACATTTGAATGTTTTCTTGTTTCTATCAATCAATCTTCGTTTTGCGTCCAGAGACCCGGTTTCCCGAGGTAGGACGTTGTTTTCTTTGCCATCAACTTTTTGCGCCAAATTAGACGATCAGTTGTATCCATTTCATTTAAATTTAGAGCTTTCATGTCTTGCTCGATTGTTTGCGACCAGGACTTCTTTGGACGGCCTTGGGACGTGTGCCAGGTACTTCAACATCTGCAAGAGAAGTTATGGCACTGTTTCCACTTCGTTTGACATGACCAAACCACCGCAGACGGTGTTGCCGGCATTCGTCCTTTATATCATCTAAACCAGCACGACGCAGGATTTCGGTAGATTTGATGTGGTCCTTCAGACTAATTCGTTGCATCCATCGGAGCATTTTCATGTCGGTTCGTTGAAGTTGTTGTTCCAGTTTGGTTGTCATTGGCCATGTTTCTGCACCATATAACAACACCGGACGTATCACAGATTTATAAAGTCTTGATCGTAGTGGTAGTGTGATGTCACGCCGCATCAATATAGATAGAGGCAAGGAGATGCCATTTATTCCAGGCTGCACGTATGCGTGCTCGAATGGCAGCTTCAGCTGTTCCAGTACAATCCAGAACATCCCATAGATATTGAAACGATGTGACTTTCTCTATTTTAATGGCTTCAAAAACAGTGCTATTTCGAATTTGTTGTTGTGGATTGATGCAAGCAGGACAAACAAAATTGGACACTTTAGATAAAGAAACAATTATTTTTGAACAACGTTTGTGACACCACTGGTTACACTGCTGACACTTGAGTGAATTGTTACCTACACCAGCTTTACAAACTGAACAGGGCCATCGTCCAGTAGCTGTGGATTGGATGGGTTCACCAGTGTTCATTGCTTTGGTTTTGCTGATGTTGACTTTGAATCCATGATCGGCGAGTCTGGTGTTCCAATCTTCAAACATCTGTGCTGCATTCTGCTCAGATGTGGCTGTTAAAACGATATCATCAGCATATACTAGATTCCAAATGTCACCAGTGTGTATCGGTTTTGTGATTTCTTCCATCACAGTTATAAATAATATTGGACTGAGAATCGAGCCTTGGTGAACTCCAACGCCGATGTCAAATGCATCTGTGTTTCCAACCGTTGTGCTGACAAGAGTCTTAGTATTCGTATACATTTCCATCACAAGTCGAACAAGATATTCTGGAATGAGTTGTCGACGTAGACTCCACCTGATTGCTTCACGGGGAACCCGATCAAATGCTTTTTCAAGGTCTACAAAAATGTGTGATAGTTGTTGATGCTTTGCGAGGTACTTCTCTTGCAGTTGCCGAAGGATGTGAATTGCATCAATTGTTGATTTCCCTGCTAAAAAACCAAATTGATAATTTCCGATTGTGATGCACGACATTAATCTTCTCTCAATGATTTTCTCGACAATTTTCAGGGAGTGTTCTAACAGACGTATACCCCGATATGATGAACAGTTCAATGGATCACCTTTGCCTTTGTATAGAGGAACTGTCATGCTATAGTTCCATTCAGTCGGCATTGAGCAATTTCTCCAGATTTCACGGCAAAGTTGTAGTAACGTTTGGATACCTGCAGTACCAGATGCTTTGATAATGTCATTTGTGAGTCTAGAGGGCCCTGCTGCCTTTCCATCTTTCATAGCTTTCAGAGCTTCCATAAGCTCCTCTACAGTGATGTCTGGAATCGGACCTTCGATGGGTGGAGCGTCAAAATTAACATTGATTGGATTTGTTTCGTTTAACAGACGGTTGAAGTATTCTCTCCATTGTTGCTTGATCTCATCTCATTCAAGAACCATCTCATTTTTGTCATTTTTTATACATGAGGCACCAACTATTTCTTTTTTGATTGTTTTGCTATACGATACAGAGATTTCATTTGTTCACCTTTGCTTTTAGTGAGCCATTCTCTGCACTGATCTGTCTGAGCCAGTGCAACTTGACGTCTTGCATAGTTGTTCTTCTCGCGGAAAATTTTATGGTCATCAACAGACTTTGATTTTTGCCATTGCCTGTATGCAACTTTCTTTTCAACTATTGCATTTTGTACACTGTCATTCCACCACCAAGTGTCACATTCACGCTGACGTTTTGTACCAGTTTTCCCACAAACTAGTTGCAGCGTTCATCAAAACGGTTTTGTATGTACTCCAATCTGTACTGGCTTGCAATTGATGGTCTAACTGTGTTGCGACGATCTGCTGAAATTTTTCTCGATGAATATTGCTTTTCAGCTTCCACGTTTTGATTCTCCGAGGCATTTGTTTAGACTTATGTTTTGACAGTTCGACAACCAGGTCTGCCACAAGAAGTCTATGTTGGGTGACACATGATTCGCCAGGTATAACTTTGACGTTTTTGAATAGCCTTCGGTGTTGCTGCTTGACAGCGAAGAAATCAATTTGCGTGGCTGATGGTCCACTTTTGTATGTTATGAGATGTTCCAACCTCTTTATAAAATATGTGTTCAGTAAACAAAACCCGTGACTTTCAGTAAACTCAAGGATGCGGTTGCCATCTTCATTCCGCTTTCCATAGCCAAAACCGCCATGCAAGTTGTCAAAACCATCTGTTTTCTCTCCAACATGGCCATTAAGATCGCCTCCAATCAGGATTGTTTCAGATTTTGGTATTGTTGAGATGGTGTCAGAGAATGCAGTCCAGAAGTCATTTTTCATCTCTTCTGATTCGCCTGTCTATGGTGCGTATACAGAAAAAATAATCATTGTTTGCTTTTCTATGCGAAGCTTGATCCACATAAGACGTGAATTAATCCTTCTAATATCCAGTACTTCTTGGGCTAGCGGTTCTCTGACAAAAAATTCCAACACCATTTTTGGCCGTCTTTTGACCATTCCAGAATAGTTTATATTTTTCTTTGTCTGAGTTGACATGACAGACACCATTCGATTTCCATCGGGTTTCCTGAAGGCAGCAGATGTCAATCCTTCTACGCTCGAGCATTTCTGCGATTTCCATGCTGCGGCCAATTGAGCGTTCCAAGTCTAAGTACCATA
>NW_008703942.1:2872928-2880211 GCF_000326865.2 Helobdella robusta
GAAAAGTTTTTACATCCGGACACCCATCCTGACGACAACCACCAGTTATAAGCAGTGGGCCTAGCCTTTCGCTCAAAAGCATGCAAGCATGCAGTTTTATGTCATACCCAGGACGACTGTTTCTGATCTGAAAAATCAATAATTCAGTATGTTATAAACTAAATCCTAATGCTACTAATCTTTTTTATAATTTTATAAACAATAATTATTTTCTATCTGCTGAGTGCTGAAAATGACATACACGTCATGTATATAATATACAAAATAAAAATGCACAATAAATAATTAAATAGATCTGTATTTTTTTTATTTAATCTATGTATTTTGTATGTTATCTTCATTTACCTATGTTATGTAATGTATGTATCATCTTCATCTACTATGCTAAAAAATCATCTTCGACTTGGGGTGTTATATTTTAAAATAATTTGTCAAGATCCAAGGGTAGACAACTATTTCATGATGAAGAGTCCCTGGTCCAGTTTGATTATCTGTTTGTTCTACGTTCTTGCTGTCCTCTACATTCTGCCTCGCTACATGGAGAAACGGCCACCTTTTGAATTCAGACAGCTCTTGATCTTTTACAATTTTGCTATGGTGGTCCTATCTGGATACATATTCATGGAGGTTAAAATAGTATTGTAGTGTTTGTTGCTGCTTAATTTTTAATGTTATAAATATTTTTTTCCTATCTAATAAGTTATACTATACAGATATTGATTAAAGTACTTTAAAATGTTTAATATTCAGTTTGGTCTGTCAGGTTGGTTTGTTGGATATAGTTACAGTTGTCAGCCGGTTGATCACTCAACATCTCCACAAGCTATCAGGGTTCATTTTGATTTTGAAGCCTTATTTCAATCAGTTTTTTTTTCAAATGTTTCAACTTTGTGGTTTTTCAATTTCAAATGTGCTGAATTGCTGAATTCTATTCATTTTATACACATATCTATGTTATGTTTGTTCCAAAATAACTTTTTTGCTTAGATAAGAGGCCACAGCTCATTTAAAATGGTTAATGTTTTATAATTGTTAATTGAACAGATGGTAAACGTTAGCTGGTGGTTCTTCATTTCAAAGTTCATTGAACTCTTGGACACTGTATGTTTTTGAAATTTTAATTTTTAAATTTAAATAGGTAAAATAATTTTATATTAATACTTAATTTATCATTTGTTTTTTTTAATTATCTTTGTTGCTAATTTGGTTGTATGAATTTATGACCATTAGCTATTGACTGTTGATTGCCCAGTGAATAAATGACCTAAACAATTAATTAATCGCATGATCAGCTTTGATCACTTGAAGATTATCAATTGAAAATTTAACTGAAACGTCAATCTGAATGAACAGATCGTGTATCGTTATTGGTCTTTCTGTTTATCATTGTATTAATACTTCACAGGTTTTTGATTTGGCTAAAATTTTAATCATCGTTTGTGTGAATGCTTTAAAAATTCAAACATCAAATACGATTACTTACTACCTTTGCAATCCAAATTAGCATTACATTACATTACATTACAATAGTAATGGACTAACTCGATGGTTGAAATCATTCAAATTAACTTGTCAAGGTTTTTTTTGTACTGAGAAAGAAGAACAACCAGGTGACATTTCTGCACGTCTTCCATCATGGTATCATGCCATTCTCCTGGTGGTTTGGCGCCAAATTTGTCCCTGGTTGGTATTAAAAGGTTGTGGTCGTGAGATGATGAGATTGGAGAGAGTGTTATGAGATAGTAAGATTGGAGAGAGTGTTAAGAGATAGAAAGATTGGAGAAAGTGTTTTTATTTATTTGTTAAAGTTTTTAAAAGTTAATCTATACAATGAATGGTTAATAATTTTTTCCCGTCATTGTGGGATAATGAATTGTTGCTTACATTTTCAAGTTTATTTTTAACGTCACTGCATTCATCATCATTCTGATCATCATCACTATCATAATCTTTACAACTCTTACCTGCAGACATAAATAGATTGGTGGATAAATTAATAGATGAATTAACGAATGAATGAATTGATTGATTGGTAGATGAATGAATGAATAAATGAATGAATGGATGAATGAATGGATGAATGACAATGTATTGATAGGTGGATTTGGAACATTCCATGCCTGGTTGAACTCTTTCATCCATTTCCTCATGTACATTTACTATGGGCTGTCTGCCATGGGACCTGCATATCAGAAGTTCATCTGGTGGAAGAAATATATGACCACCATGCAGATTGTATGTTGTCGTTGTTGTTGTTTGTATATGGATTGTATGTTGTTGTTGTTTACATATGCAGTGGTATGTTGACGTGTTTGTATGTGTTGCTTGTTTGTTTGTGTGGTATTTGTTGCTTGTTCTCGCCATTTTTTATTCATCCATCCGTCCTTCAATCATTTGATGATTTATTCATTTATTTATCCGTTCATTTTTCAGTTATTAACCATTTATTCATTCATTCACGCATGCATGCATGCATGCAGACCCAATTCATTGTGGTGTGCATTCATTCATCCCAACTCCTCTTCATGGAGTGTGACTATCCAATCATCTTCACCTACTGGATCGGATCCTACGCCATCATCTTCCTCATCCTCTTCCTCAACTTCTATGTGCAAGCCTACAAGAAACCTACCAGAGGTCTCGGCGAATGAATAAATTAATAAATGAATGAATGATTGATTGATTGATTTAATGAATGAATGAATGATTAAATGAATAGATGTGTGCATGAATGAGTGATTGGACGATTGGACGGTTGATTGACTGAATGGATAAATGGAGGTATAAAAGTTTTTTAATGATAATCATTGCTAAATGGGATGATGAAGATGATTTTGCTAACGATGGTAGTTATTGGCACTACGACTGTGACGATATTTTATTAATAACAAGCAGAACGACGATGATGAGGATGATGATGAAGACGATAATAATGTTGATAATGGTGGTATTGATGATGGTGACGACGACGATGATGGTGATGACGACGACGATGATGATGATGACCTACTTTGAAATAAAACCATTACATCTTTCTTACAAACAGGCGGTCAGACCAAGAAGAAGTCTGATGCTATCAACCAACTGAAGAATGGATTAAATAAAAATGATTGATTGATTGATTGATTGATTGATTGATTGATTGATTGATTAATTGATTGATTGATTGACTGACTGACTGACTGATTGATTGATTGATTGATTGATTGACTGATTGATTGATTGACTGATTGATTGATTGATTGATTGACTGACTGATTGATTGACTGATTGATTGACTGATTGATTGACTGATTGATTGACTGATTGATTGATTGACTGATTGATTGACTGATATCGTTGGATGATTAAGAATCAATTAGCTGTTTGATTCTTGATATTTTTAACGGAGTTATTTAAATATTTTTTAACTTAATTAAATAATTGTCACCCAAATTATCACATCATCTCCATTGAACGGTGATTTGTTTTTATCCTATATACCAAATCTTTTTTTAATGTTTAACTGTTCTATGTTATTGTTATTATTTTTATGTTAGTTGTCATTATCTACCATCAGGTGCATCGTTGTCGTTAATGTTGTTACTTTGGTTACGTTGGTGTTATTATTGATATGTTATTGTTAGTGTTGTTATGTTATTTTGGTATAATTATGTATATAATGCGTCATTAAGTATATACGTTTGTCAGTGTGTTGTATGCAAATCACATTCCTCTGCTGCTCATTCATTGCAATGGACTTGTTAGTAGCATTGGAATTTTAGTATTCTTTATACATTCATTCATTCGTTCATTCATTCGTTCATTCATTCAATCATTCGTTCATTCATTCATTCGTTCATTCATTCATTCATTCATTCATTGGCGTCTGCCCATTTGTTCATGAGTATATTCATTTCTTTCAGACGTTATCCAATGATAATTTTTCGTTTTATTCATTTATTATTCCTACATTCGTTCACCAAAGGCATTTATTGCCTTTTGTTTTACGTACGTGTGTTTCAGCTTTTATTTCACGCGTTATATGCGCCGGTTCGGCTGTTTTTATGAGGCACGCATGCACACTGTTTAGTGGGACTGTCCATATATGTATCGACCTATTTGTCTGCCTATCCTCCTGTCTGTCTGTTTGCTAGTCTCTCTGTGTCTGTCTGTGTCTGTCTGTCTACCGATCCACTAGAGATGCACTTAACAGTTCACTATTAAGTGCATCTTGAAAGCAGAATAGCTGATCCACTATCGGTCGAAGTCGAATACCAAAAGACTCAAAATTTTGGACAAAAAATTTGTTAAAGAAGGTACTATTTCAAGCTATTGAAAAAACAGTAAGCGATCCAACTTTTTTGCCGGGATAATATTCAATCCCTTTTCTCTTGTCCCAATCCTGATGTTTTAGCAGCTATGATGGCTAAAATAAATTTTTCGCTATTAATAATCAACAATTATTGTTCTGGAATCCGAAAGAAGGGATGGCTTGATAGGTAGCTGTTCGGCCTTTAAAAATGGAAGTAGAAGTGGAAGTCTTTCTATCTCTCTATCTATGTATGTATCTATCTATGTTTGTATCTATCTATCTATCTATCTATCTATCTATCTATCTATCTATCTATCTATCTATCTATCTATTTGATTGTCTGCTCATTCACTAGTCTATTTATTTATCTATTAATCCATGATACTGAGTACAAGAGCGTCGATATCACGTGATCACCGAATATTAGTCAGCAGTCATATATCTACCTACCCACCCACTTATTTGTGGTTGCTCCTTCCGTCATAATCATGTTTCTATTTGAATAATTTTTTTCAAATATTTTATAATGTCTGTCTACAAGGTATTGAAGTATTGATTTTAACATTTTTGAAAGTTATTATGAACGCATGCATGTCTATTCGTTCATCACATTGTGTTTGTGTTTTGTGTTGTCTTGTTTTTGTATTTTTATTCAATAATTATAGTTTTTTAAATTTCAGAATACAATGCATCACTTTTTGTTTGCTGTTTCTTTACTTCTCAAAAATATCCAAATACCAAATTTAATAACCGCATTGAAAAGAGTAATTTCTAGTTAAATAACAACATGAGGAGCAAGTTTCCGGCGATGTAGATGAACGTGGCGGTAATGTCGTATCTATTGAGGGGGTTGCAGATGCAGAAGGCTCCAGTGGCCAGACGACAAATCACACTGGCCGGACGACGTTTGTTAAAACAAAAAATCGAGACTATTTAAATTGTATTTTTGTTACTTGGCAGTATTCCACGTAATAAAATTTCCTTCTTTGATCATAGCAATAGCTAAGTGTTCGCTTGTGCAGGTTCGTATTTGATTCGCGAAGGCCCTTGAAGAGGTTTTGCTTGTCGGTGCTGACGTCAATAACATGCTTAGCACAGCTGCTTATAATCTTATTCACGTTATTATTGTTAAGAATGCTGATGCTGTTATGTTACTAATAAATCATTATTTATTGAAACGCGGTAAATTGTTTAGACGAAGAAGGCATGGCAGTCTCATGTCATTCATAGCCAAAGTGATGCTTAATTTGTTTATATTAAGTTATATTTTAATTTATTTATTATTATATTATCTTTATTGTTAAGTTTATTTTAGGTTTAACGCGAAAAATCTGCTAAAATTTTTTAGGTAATATGATGTGACAAATAAATCTCAATTATTATCAATGTTGGTTACTAATAATGTTAAAAGTTATTACTGTTGTTGATAAAAATGCTAGTAATAAATTAATAGTTTTATTATTAGTATTATTATAGTTTTATTATTACTATTATCATTATTGTTACACAAATATTATTAATGTTAATATTATTTTGATATAATGCATTGAACAAACATGTGCATTCAGCACAGCCCGTACGCCAGCGTTTTAAATCAGGTGAATGAATGACTGAGCGAGAATGAATGGATGACAGTTTAAAAATGAATGAATGAAAGCGAGAAAGTATGAAACGGCAAAAGAATAAATGAATGAATGAATAACTGAAAGATTGGACGAGAGAATGAAAGAACGAATGTTTGAGTGAGAGAATTGACGACGAATGATCAACAATAAAATATATTAATAGTAGTCAGACAATGCAAGTAGGTAGGTTAGGTAGTAGCTACAGCGCTCTATTTACCTGTAGTGCTTAAAGTTCTCTCTTCCTCTCTCTCTCTCTCTCTCTACATATATATATATATATATATATATATATATATATAAATATTTGGGTTCAGACTGTCGTATATACAGTTATTAATAAATATCAACGCGGAAAATGCGTGGATATTTGTGTTGATGGTGTTGAATCTCCTCTTCACTCTGGTGATAGTATCGGGTGCTTCTCAGTCTGATTTAAAATTGGATGAACATGTGAATGCAGTATTGGTTAAAATATATAAAATCACAAATATCATTTACAGGTCGCGCCACAAATTAAGTCAAGATTCAATGTTATTAATATACTATTCCTTATGCTACCCCTACTTAATAGATGGTGATGTTTTGTGGGGATCTACGTACAGTTATTTGATAAATAAGTTGACGATGGCCCAAAAAATATTTTTAAGAGTGCGCTCTTTTTGATGAAGCGTTTAGACCACACGGTGTTTGTAAGTTACATAGGATTCTCAGTATCGAGCAAATAAATATTTATCTAACATTGACGTTTTTTTAAATAGGACATTAAACGATGAAAATTATAAATCAATCAAATCCCTTGCAAGTGTTTCATCTAGCACAAGACATTTGTTAGTATTTTGGAAGACTTTCTTTCAATAGTTTAATATTATATTACTGTCAGTTTGAGTAACTATTATTATACGATTTATGTTTCACACGATGTAATGTCGAATAAAGAGGTTTATATAAACAATTTTTGTTATCATTATTATTTGTCCCTAATGTTGATATCATAAACTGTTTGTTTGGTCAAAATTTTAATTCTGTTCCAATCTTGATGAGCTCATTAATGTTATATGTTGCACAGTTTTGAGGTGGTCTGCACATACATTAAGTATCTTGATCTCCTGTGCTTTTGCCAAATACATACTGGAAAAAATAAAAAATATATACATACATATAAAATATAATTATGGTCTATTAACATATATATATATATATATATATATATATATATATATATATATATATATATATATATATATATATATATATATATATATATATATATATATATATATATATATATATATATATATATATATATATATATATATATATATATATATATATATATATATATATATATATATATATATATATAT
>NW_008703942.1:2880369-2948500 GCF_000326865.2 Helobdella robusta
TTTGATCGTTTAAATATAATTTGAAATTGTTATAAGGTTATAAAAAAAGTGTTTATGCTATGTTATGGTCTATTTTGAAAGCGCTTAGAGGCAAAAATCTACTTGCAATTATATTTAATTATTATTTATCAGTGTTGTAATTATTACCAAAAATAAAATACTTTTAATACTTGGACTATTATATTATAAGCATGCGTTAGTAATGTTGTTAACATCATGCAAGCCGAAATGATGGATCTTAAATCGAGTCACAACGATTGCGGCGTCAATATGGATTACATACTGAAATTTGATCACGACGATTTCGCGTTCAAACTAGCAAAAAGTCTGTTTTCTTTTAGGTTTTATTTCGTTTTTAGTTTGATATGTTTTATTAGGATGTTATAAATTCAAAATGAACTAATGAGTCTGCTAACTGTTTTATCATCCTAACAAATTAAATCTGCCAAAAACCAAAACGAGCCAATCAATCACCTAACAAACCAATCAACTAACCATTCAATCATGTAACGAGATAATCAACTGTCTAACAATTTCATCAACTATCCAAAAAACTAATCAACCATTCATTCAATCATCTAACTAACCACAATCAATCCACCATTGTACCAACTCACACACCTACCTACCAGTTTTCAGCAGTGACAGCCTGACAGAGACCGACATATCAGAACGGAAGGAGCACATTATCACACTTACAGAACTTTGCCGGATTTCCGGTAAAAGTTATAAAACGGCCACAAAAATCATAAATAAGCTCAAGGTAATCAATATTGGTGATAATCAAAATGTTTCTTTCGTTACGTTACCGATGAATATGAATGCTTACGTGTGTTATCATGTCACTAAATAAAATTTTAACCCGATGAACCAAATTTAATGAACATTCAAATAAAATATAATTAAAATTTTCTGCAAGCGCTAATTGGCTAAAAGAATAATCAATAGACTTGTAGGAAAAGAAAAAAACTAAGTAAGTATGAAAGGAAGTTCTACCAGCAGGAAGATATCAAAGCAAAAAAAACGCTTACAGTGACGATGCAAACTGTTCGGAAGATTGAAATGATTACAACGATGTTGTCGGCAAATATTCAGTCAATTGTCCCGGAAAATATTTTCCCATTGAAATATTCACACGTCACGTCAAAAGAATGAAGGGGTCTTAACTATGTAAGACGCGTAAACATGAATATGTACAGGTACACGCACACATACATGTGCTGCACTTTGCACATACACGGATACAAATACACACACACAAATATGTGCACAATTTTACAAAGAAATGTACACTTGCAATACACACGTACTTATGTAGCGCACGCATGTTTGCACACTTGCACACAGATACATCAGTTTAGAAGTGTTTTCACGTTCAATAGATGAACTAGTAAGTATATAATGGAACAAAAATAAATTTTAAGCCAGCAACATTCTAACGTACAAACGAACACACATTTTCAGATATAAACTATTTGTAAACATGTAAACACACAACTCACACACAAGAATATGAACGCATAAGCGCACAAATTCGCAAACTCGTGGTGTGGTGGAGCAATTATTTTACTTGCAAAAGCAAATATCACCAATTTTCATCAAAATATGCGTAAAAGTTTCAGTTTGGCACACGAACGAAACACGCCAACACATACAAAACAGCTCTTTAAGTGAATGCACGCACACAAACGTAGATGCATAGTTGGAAGAATAATTTGTTTACACAGGAATGAGATGCTCTTTTGATTTTTTATCAATGGACTTTTGTAATTGATGATGTTGTTTACATTGTTGATGTCGTCATCATTATTATCATATGATATCATTATTATCATCATCTTGTTACCATTATAACAATTACCGTAACATAAACGCCTTCGTGAAGGCAATTTACAGCGTTATAATTTGCAACGGCCAAAACACGAACGCTGAACAATTTTTAAAAATTGGAACAAACATTGCGTTTCGCCTTAGTATGTGATCCCGCTGTCTGAGTATGTGTTTGTCTGCGTTTGTGTGTGTCTGCGTATGTGCATGCCGGCGTAAGTGTTTGTGTCTGCGTATGTGTGTGTCTGCGTATGTGTATGTCTGCTTATGTGTGTGTCTGCGTATGTGTGTGTCTGCGTATGTGTGTGTCTGCGTATGAGTGTGTGTTCACGTATGTGTGTGTCTGTGTATGTGTGTGTCTGCGGTTATGTTTATTTGTATGGTTTATGTAAATATACATGAAACTTTCTGCGTTACATTATCTAATGTGCATGTGTCTTCGTGTGTGTGTGTGTGTGTGTGTGTGTGTGTGTGTGTGTGCGTATGTGTATATTGCATCTACGTTGTTAGCTATGTGTTTTGTGCGCGAATATTAACTCGCAATATAAACAATTTACAACATAAATAATTTATGACACGAAAACAAGCATTTTATATGAATGAAATAACACTAGTTGTAACGGGAACTTTCAAGTTTGATAAGTAATTCTAACTAGTCCTCTATAGATTTGTATAAACAAAACAGAGCCAAATTTATTTATTTATTTGTTTATTTATTTATTATTTATTTATTTATTTATTGACAAATCTGACCAGAAGACCTTAACAGACCACTAACCCAGCCAAGAGAAGAACAACTTCTAAGTAGCGTACGTCAAAAATTATGAAGGAAAATAATGATACTCATTTGATACAACAAGACCAAACCTAGATACCTAGTGTTATATGGGATATGAAATATGATATGATAGTGCTAGATTGATTAAGGATTTCTTTTTATTATTGTTACTGAAACCAATATAAACTATATACAAAAGATAGATGACAATTTTTGTTAGGACGTAAGTTTCAATTAAATTCCACTTATACATGAAATGAGAAGCAATTTGGAAAGAGTTTTGAAGATTTCATTCTCAAAAACCTTGACGGAAATTTATTGTATGTATACAGAATATGTAAATAAAGAAGAATGCAAATTAAAATTTTGAATAAACAAAATGAAAAGAGTCTTCATAATTCGGATTTTGCCCATTTTTTCTGCACGCATATCTCCATGAGTGTCTCCGTGTGGTGTATAAATTCAATCCATGCCCATTTTGTAGACGATTGTAAACTGCTACACTATGTATTATTGATATATTAATTAGTATAATTTTAGTAAAAGCCTAATTATAAAATATTTTGTCATAGAAATATGTTTGTAATAACTAAATTAAATAATTAATTATCAACATAATTCTGTTGTTTGTGAATTCTCCTCGATTTGTATGATGTTTGTTGATCAAGGTCATTTTTAACATTAAAACATTTGCACCAGTCAGCAGCAAATGAATTCAAGCGAACTACACATTATGTATATGACATTTGAATTGTGTTTGATAATGGATTAGTAGTAATAATTTTATTTTATACGTATTATATGAGTGTGTGTGTGTGTGATAGGTCTGTTTGTATTTGTATGCAATTGTGTGTGTGTGTGCGTGTATGTGTAAGGATATGTGTGTGTGTGTGTAGATGAAGTGGATGAATTATATTACGGGTCCTTCAATCTATCTTGAAATAAAATAAACATTTCAAAGGTGTTACTCAATTCAAGACATCGATTTGAATGGCTGGTCGATGAATTGAAATATATCAGCAGCAACAACAACGTCATCAGCAACAACATCAACGGCAGTCAAAATGGCATCAACCACGACAATGACGTCACTAGTTATTTAGAATCTTTGCTCTGCCTGGTTAACGCGTTGATTGACAAATGTCCCAATCCCATGGAAAGAATCATTGTCAGAAATGAGTTCATCGGTTAGCATGTCAACCACAAACAAACAAACAAACACACAAACAAACACACAAACAAGCTAACAAACAAGACACCCCAACCACATGAAAATGACCAAGTATAACAACCACCACAAAAAACACATAGCAACCTCAATAACAGCCACACAAACATCAGCACGAACAACATTTGCGTTACTTTACTTAACATCGTCATTTTCGTTAAAAAATATTTTATTTAACCTGGCTTGCGAAATAAAGGTACGTACACACGCATACAAGCATATTAAAATTTACATGAACACAAAAAGAGATACGCAAACTTAACAAGCAAACACACACAAACACATTAGCACTAGTGATCACCTCGTCTAATAGGTTCATTAAGGGACCGCATCACTTTGACAAATGGTGCTAAACTCAGGAACCTCGACAACATCGAGCCAATTTATTTGGCAGCCAGCGTTAAAATTATAACATAATTGGTCCAACATATTTTAAACTAACCTTTGCCTTTTTAAACGATCTAATCTCAAATGATCCTATTTAAGATAGCTGTAGATCTCTTGATCTACAGTTATTGTCCTCCAATATTGCAAAAATCACATTTGGTTGTTAAACACATAAACACGCATACTAGAGTAAATAAATAAATAAATTATAATGTTTGTATAGTTAACACTCATTACACATACAAACACACAGATACTTAAATAAAATTTTCTTCTTCATTGCCTTCTATATGTCTTCTGCAACGACTCACAGTACCGTCCGTATGATCATGTATAATACATATACGTGAATGTATAAAGTTGCTATAGGTAGTAATAACGTTTCTAGTAAAACACACTTGACAACGCATTCTTAATAAATACCTGCAAGTACAAACGCAAATATCAACTGTAGAGTACCTATTATACAAAATCGTGAATACACACTGGTACGTGCACATACATGCCCGCATATTCTCACAGTTAAGTAATAATTTACATTTTAAATCAAAATAATGAATCATATATCCCGAACACATGTTGCAATAATTAAATTTTAATTTCAGCTTTTTTTAAAAGCATTAGAAAAAAATTTACTGATCGATTTAATGTTGACAGTGGCCCTATGGCGATATGAATTCAAGGAATTTTATTTAATAGTAAAAACGTCATATTTTGTGAAATAGTATGTGTGTGTGTGTGTGTATGTGTGTGTACGTGTGCGTGTGTGTACGTGTGGTGTTTAATATATACATTTTTATTTAATACATATAAAAGTAGAAAAATAAAAATGTATATGTAAATATATATTAATGTGATTGTGCGTATAGATGTATCAAACGTTACACAACAACACATTTTCGTCCAGGCCTAAAGACGTACGAGATCTTTACATTAATAAGGTATGCATTCATTTTTGTTCAATTCATTGTCTTTCAACATTGTTATTGTTGATGTCACGATCATGTTATTTATGGTAATCTTGATGTCATGGTGATGTTATCAATGGTAATGTTGATGTCAATGTTAATGGTATTGACGATGACGATGTTGTTGTACGGTGATGAAGAAGTTGGCTTGTTGGTGTTGGTAAACAAATGCATCAAAGTTCGCAAAATATGATCGCGAGGATGATAATTAAAAAAGAACTACTTGTTCGTCTGACTGATTTGCCGCCAAAGTCATGCAATTCGATTGATCGAACGTTCGAATTTGAATTTTTGAATTCTTTCACCAGTTGAATGATTATGATAATGTTATTAGTGCCGCTGTATCATCACCATCATCATCGTTGTCGTCGTCATCATTATTGTTAACTTTATATTAATATAATATTACATCTATAATATTAAATAAATAATAATATTAAATTAATATAATGCTCTATTGTTACGTTACTCATAAATACAACATTGACCCCCTACTAATACTAGAGCTGTTTGTTACTATTGTTAACTTTACTACCTATACTTCTATTACTACCATTGATTTATTATCTGATGTTTACATACTTGCTAACTACATAGTTGATTGTAATGAGTAACATTTAATGTGAATAATTATAAATTTATATGTACATCTAATGGGAACTGTTACACTATTTTGCCGAGTGATGTTTGTAAGTAGTTAAGATATATTTTCAACCACATTATTATTATTTCAATATTGTGATATGTGATGTGCACTATCATTGCTAACACTCGTAATGCTAGGATTAAGTAACATAAGAAGTATATATATATATATATATATATATATATATATATATATATATATATTTATTTATTGAAAGATCTATTTTATCTTCATATCAAAATTGACCTATGCACAACAACACTTGAGATTACATTTTTTTACTTTTGTTCCTTCACCTTTCTCCCTTTTAACTTCCTCTCTATTTTCTCTCTATCTCTCTTTCCTTTTCCCCCTTCTCCACTTTCTATTTTTTTTTACTTCAAGTTTTTTTTTCTGACAGTATTTGTTCGGTCAATGTCTTTTTAAAAAAACCACCTAACGACAATTTTAGTTTTCATCAGAAATCAAATGCAGCTAAACTCGGCGCATTTTAAATTACGCATTTTGTTTCTCTACTCTAATGTCGTTTTTCTTGAATCTCTACGTCTTCAGAGAGACCAGCCGCCTGAACAAAAACGCTGAACTGTCGGCTCAGATAGAACACTTTGAACGAAAATCCAGAGATGACGATGAACGGAACAATGATGGTCAGATGACACACGTCGATCTCTTCTGCGCCATTATGGAGCAGGTAGTTGGCTCAAAAATTAACTTCTGAACAATTACAAATCTTACAGGCTTCGTGCGTTTCACTCTAGAAGAACGTTTCAATGACGAGGCGTTGTGAATGGAATTAAAATCAGATTTAATATCGCGTAGACAATTAATTTTACCAAACAATTTCTATACGTAGATCGAGGACACGCCTTACGAAACAACTTTCCTACTCTGCCTGCAGGGTATGCATTTTTTAGATCCAAGCAAGCCTACTTCCGAACTGGCCTGGGATTATATATCAAGAATCATCGGCTTGTCGACTACGATCGAAAATCACTCTAAAAAAGGTTCTGAAAAGTTACTAGATGATGAGATGAAAGATTTTGAAAGAGAAAGCTCTAAAAAGTTTTTGAATGGTACTGGCAACAAATGGTTCGTCTCGGAGTATTGTCAAAATTCTGACTGCGCTTGCTTGTGTCATAGTTCTTTGAATGATTCTCCATATTCTTTTAAAGAAAAAGTTAAACAAGCAGTTTCAAACACAAAAGAGGCTTTTTTAAAATCACCATCCTCACCTCCACCACCACCACCTCCTCCTCTTCCACCACCTCCACCTCCACCGCCGCCGCCGCCACTAACCTCATATTTACAAATCTCAGAAGAATTGAATTTCTCATCTCAGTCTCCGTGCAGTAGAAGAAGGCAACCACTGACCCCTTTCAACGGTCAGTTTACACAGCAGGAGCTGGATGTGAGCAGGAAAAATGCAGAAATGACCTCATACGTAGATCTGTTTAAAAGAAAAATGCCGGTTCCCACAACTGCAATGAAGCGTTTACAGTGGTCCAAGATACCCGCAAACACAATCATCGGCAAGAAGAATATTTGGACGGACGTGCTGAAAAACTTGATGGCGGATGGTCGGGATGCAGTGGATTCGCTTGACGCCAACGAACTCACCGCTATCAGCCACTTCAACCCCAGTGAAGAAAAATCGGTGCCCTGCTATAAAAACTTCAACTTTTTGGAAATCGAATCGATGTTCGGTAAAAAAGATTCCAACTGCGGTGCCGGCCTGGATGCTGGCGATGGAAGATGCAGACCTTCCAAGAAAAAAACCGATGAGGTTCGTTGCATTTAAATTTTTTAATATTCCCTTTGAACATTAAAATTTTTACTTATTTTTATAAAATAATAATTTTACTTTGTAAAATATTTACTTTTTCATAGTTTCAATGTTTTCATTGAGTGCATGTTTGTTAGTACTGCAGATGTTGAATGAACTGAGAGACCTCTTTTTGTACAGTGGGACCTTGAGTAATAAGTGAATTTGAATGCGTGTTATTTCACGCGCTGTCTGTTCGTTGGTATGCTGTTGAACTCATGCAATTTATGAATTTGACAATACAAAATACAAGTGTGTATCAGTTTGCACAATGCATTAGTGTATTTAGTAGGTAAGGAAATTAATTCATAAATGTTACGAATGCTATTTTAATCAGCACAGCTGATGACAGATTTGCAGCTTGACACGCTTACCAGTTTATTTTTATTCCCAAATTAAACACATTTACAATGTTTACTTAGATTCATATGCAGTCTCACTGCAGAGACATAAAATAGTTAACAGTTTTGTTTTTATTGTTTATTGGTGAAAGCAAGTGCCGTGTTTGGCTGTTGCGTTCAATTGTTAAATTTGTTCCCAAATTGAAAGTCATTTCCAACTAATACAGGTAATTCTATTAGACAGCAAACGAAGTTTAAACGTGAACATATTCCTCCATCAAATTCGCATCCCGCACAAAGAATTCATCGAGCAAATATCTCAGGGAAGTTGCGGCAGCATGACAGTAGAAAGACTTAAAAATTTGTTTAAAATTTTACCAGAGCAGGAAGAATTAGAGATAATAAAAAACTATCAGGGCGATCCGAATGAATTAGGGAGAGCCGAACAGTTTTTTCACGAGTTGATTCGTTATCCAAGGTATTCTCTTTCAAGTTTTTGCTAATTTAATTTTATCAAATTTTTATTTTTAAATTATATTTCCAGATTTGGCAAAAGTGTGGAAACGTTGGTGGTTACTGAAGAATTCAGTCAAACAGTTGACACTCTGAAGTACACGGTGGCAAGCATGATCCAGGCTGCAAAAGGTAGGTAGAAATTTATCATCAAAATTTTTATCATTTTGCAATTTTGACACTACTAGGCTAAAAATAATTTTTCATCAGACATTATAGGAAATGTTTTACTTCGCGAAGTATTCAAAATTGTCTTGATCATCGGGAATTTCCTAAACAGA
This sequence comes from Helobdella robusta, assembly GCF_000326865.2. Lineage (NCBI taxonomy): Eukaryota > Metazoa > Annelida > Clitellata > Rhynchobdellida > Glossiphoniidae > Helobdella > Helobdella robusta. The sequence goes on from NW_008703942.1 coordinate 2,889,161, forward strand.
GTTTGTATAGTTTCCATTCTTTTATTTAGCATTGTTGATATTGTTGTAACCAACCCCTTGAACTTGTAGGGTACAGTTATTTCTCTACGTAGATTCTTGACTCCTGAACAGTCTTATTTCAGATGAACTTAATCAGAAAAAAGACAGTGCTGGCAATCACTTGTGTGTATTGCTGTAATTCAATCGTTAAAATCGTTAGAATGCAGCACAATAACTAATCAACAGGTAAATCACAGAATAAAACCAATCGTCAAAAAATTAAGCTTCTCTCGTCAGATGTTTCTTGGCCGTAAATCCTCAGTATTCGCTCCTCGGAAGATTATCGTAATTCACTTGCAGACTGCGTGTAGTTCTCCGTGATAAACTTTTCCTCGGACGTTATCGCTAATTTGCTTGCAGTTCGCACACAAAACTTTTTAGTGATAGGACTATTTTTCTGCTCGAAACTTCCTCTGACCTCTTCTTTATTCTCGTTCTTCTTCTTCGTTGTCGTCTTCTGGGACTTCTTCTCTTTACATAGATACCGATGTGCTTGTAGATGTGCCAAATAAAAGTGTCACGTCCATAAATGAATTTACAACCCTTTAATTAATTTCTAACCTTTTAATTAATTTACAAACTGTTCCTTCTTCAGTGCATGCTTAACAATTTCTAACTATTAGTCCTTTTTTCGACCTCACGTCTGTAACGAAATTTAATAGTAAAATTAGCAATCGGTCTGAATCAATTTGAAAAAAATATTTCGGAAGGGCGTATCAGCAGGCGATACAGTGGCATTCAGATTATCGTCCCTATCAAAGTTGTTGGATGTCAAATCTAATCTGCCAGGTATCAGCCTCATCAATTACATCGCAAAGGTGTTTTGAAATTTTTCATTTTGTTTCAATTATTTCCAATGGATAAATTCTTGTTATTATTTTTTAAAATTTTAGTCAACTTTCAACGCTTTTAAACTAAATTTTTATAAATGCAGAAATCCATCGAATGCAATAGAGAGGTGAGTAAACTGCCCAACCAGTTGAGCTGGATCAGAGAAGTTGCACAGTCCGTTCAACAATTATATTAAATTTTAATAAATTTTAATTTAAAATGTATTAAGTGTGCAAAAAATTTGTCTTAAGTTTTGTAATTTAGGTATTCCATCGAGTCTGTGCTTAGCGATGCATCTTCGCTAAACTCGAAAGTTGAAACGGTCAAGAAAAATAAAGATTTTTTATTTCCTGATTTTGCCGAAAAAATGGAAACGTTTGTGGAAGTAAGTAATAAATTATCAATTTTTAAGAACTCGTTAATGATATTTATTTTATGTTAACTATTGTTTAATGTTTTTCAGACGGCAACTGAGGAGTTAACAGCCCTGAAAGAAAATATTGCAGAGCTTGAACGAGTTAAAAACGAATTAGCCGAATATTTTTGCGAGGATGAAAAATCATTCAAAATGGATGAATGTATTGAAAGTATTGGCGCATTTGTACTTAAATTTGAGAAAGCATTTCAGGTTGGCGAACCAAACTAAATTTTCATGTTAAACAATTTTATTTGTTAATCAAAAAGTTGACCCTGAAATTGAATTATGAACCTTTTTTAAAGGAAAATTCAGCAAGAAAAATTTTTCTTCCGCTTCAGAAACAAAATTCTTTAGGTAAATAATTGCTCACCGCTTAATTATTACTCGCAACAGCATATTGATGTCCCTAGCTATCCAATAACAATTAAATTTTTCCCATTCAGATGAACAGACAAGTTTATTTAAAAATCGGCGCTTTTCAGGACATCAAGACAGTTCAAAGCTTAATGACTCACAAACTTGTCCTAATTTAGAAAGTTTGAACAGAAGATCAACTATTCATGCAGAAGAAGTTAACATTAACAGACCAACAACTCTCATCTCTTCAAATCAAACTGGAAATAAACTTCGAAAAACTAGGCAATCTCCAGAAATAGGAAACTCGAAAGATTTGCTTGAATTTTTATCAAACACTGGTTTTCAAGATAATCAAGTAAAGATGCGAAAACAAAAAACTCCAGTTGATAATTCAGGCGTCATTTTTAGCAGGGAACGCAGTACTCCAAGTTTTGATAAAGACACATTTTTGGACAAAAATGATTGTCATCGTAGGTCTATGATTGAACCGAGGTTTGTAACACAATTTTACTTAGTTAAAGATTGTTTTTTAGAATATTAAAAATAATAAAATTTATATAATCAACAGAACATCCAGCAACTATTTTGATAGAACATCCTTGCACGAACACATTGCTGATAAAAGATTAGAAGTTACAAAGAAACAATTTTCCCAACCAGCCGAAACAATTAAAAATATCGATTCTCTGTTCAGTAAACTAGTTGATGATAGCATCAAAAAAGATTTTAATGGAAATGTCTCTTTGACTCAAAAAGCTTTCCTGAAGCACGTTTCAACTGATTGGAACAAAAATACTCAAATTGATGAAAACTCCGGCTGTGATCCCTTAAAGCAAAAAATAACTCTGTACAGGGAAAACAACAATCTCCCCATGTCAATGTATAGCAACGTCATGATAGCTTCCGATTGTGAACAAAATATTTTAGATGTAACTTTGAAATCTGCATACAGCAAAAATGGCCAAAATGTTGAGCTTAGAAAATCAACTGATATGAGCATTGGTTCAGGCGTTTGTAGCACATCCATAGCGCCAACAAAGCAACATTTGCTGAATAAAGATTACAAGTCAATGTTAGAGAATGGATCTTTTAGTAGTGGTACTGACGAGGGCTTTGAATCGATGAGGAATTCTGTTAATTGTGATGATACGAGTCGAGCCTCACCGTCTTGTGATCAAGCTAATATTTCAGGTCGAAATAAAACTGCAGGTACAAATAAATGCGCAACTGACGATGGCTTTCCATACGCTCACAGCATGGAGAATCTAATGAAAGAAAATGAAATGAAAATGTCACAGACAATTGACAATACCATTATGAGAGGTGCAACAAGCGTTGTTTCGGTCCAATTAACTGAAACTAATAACGATCTGTGCAACGACGCAAAAAACGAAAATTTTTCTAGTCTTCGTGAAGTTAGCACTCCAAATAAATCAAGCACCTCCACGTTGAAATCATCTGGTTCAGGATTTCATTTCGACGCGTCCAGTTGTCAATCTGTCTTATTAAAAGAAGAACAGCCACAAATTAACGATATCAATCAACGACACCCTACAAAAATGCTAAATCAGACCGTTGTTGAAGAAGAACCAAACACCAAATTAATATTCCAACATCGAGCAAGGCGAACCAGCACGTGCGATAATTCTTCTGACAATCGAAAAAGTAAACCATTGGTAGATATTGGTGAACTGTCTGCCAGGCTTTCCCAGCCAAAAAGACCAGTCAACGTTTCAACCACAGGAAGCATAACGCCGCACACAAACGTTCTACACAACAACCAGCCAACATCCAAGTCATCAAAAGCAGGTGGCCATTCTAAAAATCCAAACATTTCAGTAAACTCAAAAATGTGTTCTGAAACGTTCGTAAGAGGCTCGCCATGCAGAACTACTCTTCCAGCAAACGTTTTTAATACTAATAAAAAGAGGGCTCTTGCAAATCAAAACATTGAAATTCCGCCAGAACCGCCAATAAGAACTACCTCGATTTTACCGTCCAAATGTGAGATTTCGGCTCTTAATTGCTGTAGTGCGGCTGAATCTGCCCAAAAATGTTCATCAAATTCACAAAATTTCTCTCAATTTTATGAAGACTCAAAATCAACAGATTCAAGTAATTCATCGGAGAAGAAAGCATCTAAAACAGCACCTCCCCAAAAATTAACTACCTCATCACCATCTAGAACCAAAAGTCTCTTTAAAAAATTTATGAATTCGAATTCAACATCAAAAAACACGAACAACAACAACAATAATAATAGTTCTGCAACACCCGAGGTTAAAATGGCGAGGCCGGTAAAGCCTGGGACTGCACTTTACAAGCGATAGCGAACATGAAAATGCCATTATAAATGCATCATTCAAATAATCCGTGCTTATTTTTTTCAATTTCCTTTTTTATATTGATTTTTAAATACATCAAATTGTTTTCAAAATTTAATTAACTTTTGGTACATCTGAGATTTTCAAATATCTTCTAAATAAAATTAATGAAGCGACACAATTACCTTAGAACAAATTTTGATCGATATTTGTGCCTATTTATTTTAAGTTTTAACTGTAGATTTATTTTTGAAATTTTATCGTTAAAAAATGAACTAAAATGTTGTATATTTATTTTTTTGGCATTTCAAATGAAAAAACAAACGCATCATACCACAACGTTCTGATGAATTGAACGTATGAATTGAAATGTTGTGCATGACCAGGGCGTTGACGACCAAGAAGCGTCATAAAATTTTTGTTCTAGCTGTTGACGTCCCTTGCCTAAATTACAATGCATGGGCGACGTCAGTGATGATGACCTCGTTTCCAATGAAGCTCACAAAGAGAGGAGTACGACAGTTCAATGTCAATATAAAATTCCTCGATTTTATAGATTGCGTAGTTGAGTATAAAAAATGAACTCGTATTATGACGTCAAAATCTACTTTTAAACATTATTGTAAACATTGAAGGTGTTTTAAACCGTTTTAAGACTTTAAGTTCTGAACAATTGAACGGGTGTTTGAAAGGATTTTGAATAACACATTAAAATCATTCTAATAAAAAAAACTTGAATCGTTGTTATTATTTCCAAGCGATAATTACCATTGAAAGCATGGAGGTGTATTTAAAAAGTGTTCAGACGAAATTGAACACACTTTCCGCAATAACAGATGTCACGAAGACAGACGACGACAAAACGCTACAAAAACTTATCGACACTGCTTTGCGATTCAACCTACGATTTGGTTATCATTGCAATTTTTATCAAACACTGATTATGCAATAACATTTAATTATTATTAACAACTGTTCCACACTCTACTCTGTCTAGTCTAGAGCAATTTCAATCGATAACCTGCTAGCATTTGTTTTGCGTAATTATTTGATTCAGGATTAGAAAGTTCCAATGAGACGTTGAGCAGAAGGACCAACCTGAAAATTCACCAATTGCTCACTAAAGAAAGTTTGTCGCTATTAAGAGAAGAATTTCTTAATGCCATAACCGAAAAAACGGAGGGTCTGTCCATTGAACTGTTCAAAAGTGCTATGACCAAATGCATTGGTAGGCAGTTGAATGAAGCCGAGTTAGAGGAATTATTTTATAAAGTAATCGTTTGTTGGTTTATTTAGCAATATTACTTTTAAATATTACAAATATGACAAAGTCAAAATATATTAACTCTGCTAATTATAAATTATTACATTACTGTTTTAACTTTTTTTTTGATATTCTAAGTTAACAATTACTTTATATTTTGGTTGACACGTTTTCTTTCAAATGAATGAAGGTCGACGTGATGAAAAACAATGTAGTTACTTGGAAAGAATATTCAAATTATTTACTGCTTGAAATGGACATGAAAGAAAAATTACTCACTCTAGAAAAAGAACTTCTGGGAAACAACATACAGATCTTCAAAACAGAAGGCCGAGATTCAATCAAAGTTATTCAGTACATTAACCAATTAGCAGGATAGCTTATCGTATAGAAGTGCCCTTTCACGCGTGCGCTTACTTAGTTCCAATGCATATCCGGCCGATTTAATTTCTCTTCTTTTGTATGAAGCGAAACATGCGCGTAATATTATTCCATCTGCCAGTTGTAAGATAGTTGAATAAAAAATTGCTTCTGATAAACTTTTTGCTTTGGCGTGTATGAAGATACTAAGCAAAAGAAGTTATTTAATTGTTATAAATGATTACAAAAGAAATCTATAGTTTAAAATATTGACACTTGTTGTGTTAGTAAACTGTTAGGGTTTTAATTGGTTATTTATCTTAAAAACACAAAAATTAACATCAATTAGGCCTTGTTAATTCTCCCATTTGGTGATTTTGAAAGTTCCGACCCTAAAGGTCTACTCGGTGCTAAAGATGCTGGTGATTAATAAGTTGTCATGTTGTTAATTATTTTGTTTGTTTGTTGATTTGCTGTTGATTCAACCGCGTGAACCAGTCTTAGAAACCGCAAATAATTATTGATTTTTTTTTTAGATTGCCGATATTTCACGTGCAGTCGAGATGGTGTGATAAATTTTTGGAGCTCCAACTTTCAAACAAGCGACACCTTCATCCTACATTCATACATTGCCAAAGGAACAACTCTGAGTTATTGGGTAACGTCGGCAGAAGTTATTCCAGAAGCTAAGCTTATTGCCATAGCGACGACTAACTTTAGTCTTTTTCTCTTCCGCTATGGAAACAACAAAGAGTTTGAGATGACGACAAAAATCGAAAAGTTTCCTGGAACGATCACATGCTTATCGTACTACAAGGACGACCAACCTAACAACGCGTCTTTTTTAACGTGGGGAGACGAGTACGGAGGGGTGGGCGTGATTGCATTCCACGTCAACCCTGCGAGAACAGCAATCGGAATAAGTCCCAAGCACAGTATCAACAAAAAGAATCAATTTCACCAGTTCCATTTTACGGATCTCTCTAATAACCACGTGCTCGGTTTGGAAGCAAGGTATCTTTGAAGAGCTTTTTATGAGTATTTCAACATGATTTTGAAAAAAATAAGAGATATAAAGTAATAAAATTAGCAAAAATTGTTATTTGTAATTTTATCACGTTTTGGAAAATGACATTGTAACCGTAAAAACCCATCATCATAGATTGTCGTGTGTACGGTAGACATGTTCTTAATTTGATTTATAAATAGAATTATTGTCCCATTAATAAGGTACATTGCCGAAATACACAAGAGATACGTCTGTCAAGTTAGATACGTCGCCAAATTGCGGAGTTGGTTGTCCTGCTCCAAAGAAACATGTACAGCCTTATTTATTGGTGATCTAGTGCCCAATGTACCTTTCAAGAATCGAATCTACTACAGCGTTCTGCATGGTGTCACCGTTTTTGAATACAGCGAGAAAATGAATTTTATCATAACCGGTGGTTACGACATGCTAATAAGGTGATAAATTAAATTTTAAGATTTTTATCTTTAATGATAAAAATGATTAAAAAATGGAGGTTCAGCTCTAGCTCATGTCAAAACAAGTCACATTAATTGTTTTATTTTTATTTTTTATTAACCATTTAAAGAATTTTTCAGTGGTTTCACAAAACTTTATTTTTATAGAATCAAATTTTTAATAAAATTAAGATTATGGAACCCAATGGCGAAAAATCAGAAGCTAGTTGGCGTGTTTCGGGGTCATGTAGGTCCAGTGACTCATATAATGTTGGACCATCGAGATGCCTTCCTTGTGACCATCAGCGAATGCAAGGACATTTTAGTTTTTGACATGAGCGATCAAGCTTGCATACAGTCCATCAAACAGCAGAGCTTCAAAGCTCTCGGTAAGAAACCCATTACGGCTGCGTGTATTAATAAAAAGTCACACACTGTGGTTCTAGCCAGCAACATGAGATTAGGGGTGATTGAAGGAAAGGAAGAAATTTTAGGTAGACACGCTCTTTCTACTCTCACAGCACCTATCACAACGGCTCTTTATAACCCGCTTTTTAAACAGGTTTTATTTTGTTGTTTGAAATATGAAACAATTATATGCTAAACTTGCGTTTCGCTACAATATTTTTATGTTTATTTGACGATGTTATTGTAACCATTAGTGTCACGTCTTAATGTTATAATTTATTCAAATTTGTATACTCAAAAAGATTGTGACGGGTGATTGGAAGAGCCAGGTGATTGTGTGGAATGCGTTTGGTGGTGAAAAAATTGTTCATTTCACGGCGCACACGGTTCGACTGAAAGGTCGGAAGGTGGAAATTGAGATAAAAGTGATGTCGTTTGATGCTACGTACAGAAGGCTGGTGACTGGCCACAGCGATGGAATGGTTAAAATTTGGAATTACAATATCGCCGTGCTCTTGCAGGAAATACCCGTACCAACTCGATTTGAAGTTACAGCTCTTTGTTGTCCGTTTGGAAAAATATTCGTGGCCGGTTGTAACGATTCGGTTTTTTTGCATATCGAAAACACTGTACCACCCGAAGGATACATTGCTCTGAAACCGGCACATCCCAGTTACATCACTCAGATGGCTGTCATGCCAGAAACATATTTAGCATCTGCTTCTGCGGATGGAACCTTGATGGTTTACAGTTTGAAGACGAGTTTGCCTCAATTTAAATTTAATCTTGCAAACTTGGACATGATTGCATCGGTTGATTTTTACAAATACATGACGAATGAACCAACGATTCAGAGTGAAGGAGGATGGCTAAATGAAAAACACACCGTGAAATCAAAAAAACTTATGAAATTGTTTGCCAGCTCGTCCAGGTTTTGTTTTGTAACAAAATAATTCGAGAAATGTATATTCCATTTTTTGTAACAATCGTAAAAATCTAAGTATTTTTAATTTTATTGTCGATTTAAGCGATTTTATTTTTTTGTTAATTTTTTTCGAAACAGAGGCAATGAAGCCACAGTTTTAAAAAATCAAGTAGTGACCAACTCAAATATACATTACGATTTCTGTGTAGAGGCCCTCGTCTATCTAACCAAACGTAAAATTACTCCGCGAACGGCCGTTCTACTAACTTGTATGCATGATGGCAGAGTACTTAGCTGGCCCATGGATCTTTACGGAAAGTGCCTCGGGGAATTCATGGCAGCATACAAGGAGAACGAACTTCTACATGCTGCTGATGTGACATCGGATGACGCATTCCTAGTTACGGGAGACTCCTTAGGTTACATAAAAGTTTGGGACATTTCCCACTATCACAATCCTGAAGAGGGAGAATGTTGTGACGTTATAGACTCGATGAGACTTCCGATCTGGCAGACGTTTTCGTTTGTTCGTATGCGCAAAAACATTGAAATGTACAAACGGTTGAGTCAAACTGATGTCCTACTGCCGATGCACATGAAAGTGAAGTGTCATGAACTGAACGGCTACCCAGTGCAATCTCCTCACCTTATCAACAGTTTCAAGAGTCACGTTGGCGGTGTTGTCAGTTTGAAGGTCTGATTTTCATTTTTTGCATTTTCAATTCGATAAGTTAAATGGTTAATCGTTAAAGGTCAACCTCTCTTGTGCAACTGCATCAGAGGTTTCAACGACAAACACACACAGCGTATATCAATGGGTATGAAAACCAGGCATCATATTCAGTGCATTTGAAAAGCGGGAATCTTTTTTCTTTCGAACCCACTCACTGCAACAGCAGGACCAGGCGCTTTTAACCATTACGCTATCACGCCGCGAAGGTAGGAAAACAAGTTTGTAGCAATTGCTCTAATTATAATTTTTGATGTTAACACTTCTTCCACACTCAAAATTTTATTGCAAAAATGCTCAATAATTTGTTCTTGTGTCCTCCCACCAGCTTATCGAAATCGATTCAATGCACTCAATCATATCAACAGCATCAGACATGTCGGTTCGTATATGGTCCTTGCAAGGAATATTTTTTGGTTTGCTCGGTCAAAAGAACATGTGGACTAATCCTGAACTTCATTACGGATTTGTTTCTAATGAAAAATTTCAAAAGGAAACAGCGGAAATTGGTAAAAGCCAAGAATTAAACGATTGCGGAAAATCGGCTTTTCACATGACAAACGATGAAGTTAAACTCATTGCTTTCAAGGAGAGTGATGAAGATTTGGTAAATAAGCAAATTCGAGTTGAAAAGAAAGGTAGTAATCTAACTGAAAGTATGACCAACTTGAATAGCATGATAAATTACATTGAACTTGCCGAGTCAGAGTTAAACGACATTAAGAAATCAGATAAAATGACTAGGTCCATCTCGGACTCAAAACACAGTGCGTTTGTGATGATTAACAGCCTTTATTACCAAGATAGTTCTAGATTCAAAGAGGATCAAACTCCTGCTAGTAAATTTATTGAGACGTTTTCTTTGGAAGATTTTGTAGAGAAAAAGGTAACGACAAAATCAGTGGATATACCATCGGACTTGAAGAGAGTTGGATCTTATACTACTCTGTACGTCTTGGAGAGCGAAATGAACGTGAGGCAGTCATCGAGGTGGATTAAAATTCTTCATACCACGGTCTGGATAATTAATTATCTCAGATTTAGAAAGACAAAATTTGCCAATCCATTTAGACTACCTGGAGCGGATCCATCCAAAGTCGGAGTTTATTCAAATAACATAAAAGATCTCATTGAAGAATATATCTCGTCTCAGTTGAATAAAGTCAGTCTTAGAGATTCCAGGAGTGTGGCATCTCCCTACAAAAATGACCAAGAAAAACGAAACCAGCTACTCCGGCCATTAACTCCTCTTTCAAGTGAAATCTTCGGTCAGTTTTATAGCGAACATTACACGAAACATCGCGCCATCGTTCCTTGGAGTGTTGCAGAGGAGCTAACTGACGGAGCCGTATGTACATGAATGTGTTTTTATTAATTTTTCTTTTTTACTTATTATTTACGTTGTACTTATAATGCTATCTTTGCTTAGTAATTTATAAAATTTTAAATAATCTAATGTTTAAACAAATCATTTAATCAAAGTTAATCGTAGCAACTATGACATTTAATCAACATAAAATGGAAGAATTGGTATGCAAGAATTATGTGTAAAAAAACACGTTGGTACGTTTGCACATGATACAGGTGTGTCCCTACAAAAATCTTCCTCTAGCCAAGATATCCGCCAAAGACCCGGCCCATAACGTTCGTGTGCTGTTCGCCAATCTAGGCATACAAGGGCGGTAGGTGGGATTTTAATTTCTTCGTGTAAAAAATGTCTATTAAATGAATTTTGGAAATATTTTTGAGTCAGTAAAGTTATGCTCACCAATTAAAAATGAAAAATGTAGAATTAATTCGCATAATTTTATTGAAAAGCTTTCCGTATGTATATGACACTGAATTCCTTTTCTCAACGGTCTGTAGAATAGACTTTCAGGATTCATAGCTTTAGTGGGGTATTGCTATTAAATTTGTTTAGTACTCTTATTTCTATATTGAAATTGCTTGTGCGCTAAAGATGCGTGCAGAGCCTCATCACATATGACACTTGTATGATAGACGGGGATTTCTGTAACCTAGGGTCGAACGCTTTAACAATATAAATATTAATGTGCATTAGATTAATAATAACAATAGTAACAATATGACAAAAGTTCCAGCGAGTTAATGGGTCCTAGTCCTGGCCAGCCTGCGTCGGGTGGGTTCACTCCGAACACGGAATCAGAGATGACCCTGGTTCGAAACCTCAAAAAAACCGGTTGGAAACTCATGTCAGATGGTACTTTAGCTAGAAAAAAAGTTAATAATTTAAATTTATTTTTTCAACATCACTATTTAAAGTGGTTTAGAATTGTACATCATCTATTTCCTTCCTCTCTAAGGTTCCGTTGAATTGTTCTAAAACACATTCCTACCTGCCTGTTTCTGTTGTACCCGAGACACAAATTCAAGATGGAGTTAAAAACAAAGGCGAAAAATGTTTTTTGCATAGGAAAAAGGATTTAAAAAGACATTAAGTCAGTTTTAAATTGTACTGCATTAAATTTTGTTATTGAAGATTTTGTTTTTAAAAGTTCTTAAATTTTTTTAAAACCATTGGAACGCCTGCGGCATATCGTTATTTTATATCATTTACTCTACGTCTTTAATGTACCTGGATCTTCATTTGTGACAACTTACGAGTTCAGAAAGCTTTCAATTTTCATTTTCTCAATAAAATTTGGTTGCATGATAAATGAAAATGAAGCAAATGTTTTTATATAATAAATCTTCACGCTTTTTTAAACGTACAGTGTAGTCGATAATAATTGATAATAATTGATCAAGAACTATTGAGCGGTATCACTAAAACATAGTTAAAAATAACGCTGTGTTATATAAACATTTTTAAAAGATGCTGTTGAATGTTTAAGATTGAAGATTGGATCAGCGTGAAACATTTGGGTTTGTTTTCCTTCAGTCAACTTACAGAATGCTGTAGTTATATTGTTGATCTTATAAATTTTACAAAAACATATCTCTTATATCTGCTGCTGTTGAACCTCTGAAAATTTTCGTAAACAGATTTTTGTAGATTGCTGTTTTCTTACAAGCGATCGATCAGTAAAAAATGCACAACTTTAGACATGAATTCGAAATTAGTATAGTGAATTTTAATATTTTTAAATGATAAAATTTGTTACAAAGATGACGTGACAAAAGTAAAACACGTACGAGAAACTCTAGAATTTTATTTCAATTGATGAAAACATGCAAATAAATTTTATTTCATCTATTCAATTCAAACTATTGATACAACAATAAGTCTTCATCATCAACGAGATTTTTCCACAGCTGACAAACGCATCATATGTCCAACCAACCAACCAATCAATCAATCAATCAACCAATCAATCAATCAACCAATCAATCAATCAATCAATCAATCAATCAATCAATCAATCAATCAATCAATCAATTAGCTTATAAAGCGTTATTTCCGCGATGTTCAACAGCGCTCCTCAATGAATTTTGAAAACAGATGGGTCTTGAGATCCACTCTGAACTTCGCAAGTGATGGAGAAGTAGTCAGAGAAGTAGGTAGAGAGTTCCAGAGAAAAGGACCAGAAAAAGCAAAAGCAGATTTGGCAAAAGAGTGTTTAACACGAGTTAAGAAAAAGCGAGAAAAAGAAGACGATCGTAAACCGGGGCGTTTAGGTTCAATTAATATATCTGATAAATACTTAGGAATTAATTTAGATTGAGACTTATACATGAACGTGCAAATTTTAAAAATTATTCTATATTTTATAGGTAGCCAGTGCAAGAGAACAAGATATGGAGATATATGAGAAAAGAAAGGGGCACGAGCAACTAGACGAGCAGCAGAGTTAAAAGCTTTAGTTAAAGGATAAAGTATAGAGTCAGGAAGACCATAGTAGAGTAAGTTACAATAATCAATCCTAGATAAGACTAACGAAGTAACAAGAAGGAGAAGAGTAGGATCATCAAGAAAAGGCAAAAGTTTTTTTATTCTACGTAGATGAAAGTAAGAGCTTCTAGCAACACTATTAATCTGAGAAGAGAGAGACATAGTAGAATCAAAGATAAAACCTAGACTACGAAACTTATGAGAGACATCAAGAGTTTTAGAATCAGGTAAGGTAATAGGAGGAATAGTAATAGAGTGTTTAGATTTATTAAAACAAATTAATTCAAACTTAGAAGGATTAAGTTTAAGACACATAGAGTCAGACCAAGCGATAATTGAAGAAAGACATAGAGATAAATTATGAAGAACACTATTGAGATTAGATGGAGGAAAAGAAGTATAAATGTAAGAATCATCAGCATATAGTTGACTAAAGAAAGGAAAGTTATTAATAATACGAGGTAGTTCAGAAGTATAGAGTATAAATAGAAGAGGGCCAAGGATAGAACCCTGAGGTACCCCGAATACATGTATTGTATGAATTAATACATCAGGGAAAAAATGAAGACCTCACTGTCATCTACATATATTATGTTAAAACTTCATTCAAATAAACGACTGATCTCTGATTCAGAAGATAACATAATAAGTAAAAAAATATCGATTGCGGATGACATGTTTCGATATACATAGGCGTGGTAATGGCGCAATGGTTAAAGGCGTCTGGTTTTGCTTTGCAGTGACCAGCTTGCCCTCCATCTTATATAATGTGTGTAACAGTTTTCATCCCTATTCACGTTCGCTGTACGTGTCGTTCGTACTCAAACCAAATGAATTAAGAGCGAATGACCTTTAACCTCAACACGATCAACGAACTAGCTTGATGCTGATTCCTGAAAATTCATTCTCTTTTAAGTAGTAATTTTACTAATGTTTTATTTAACAAATTGCTGTTTAAAGACATTGAAAAAAATTCCGTGCAGAAATTGAATTTGAAATTCGGACGAAAATAATCCCATAATACTGTTTTTGATGTCGCAAAGTTATAGAACAATTACTTGCCGTCGATTGACGGTGTTCTTCGATTTCAGAACTGCAAAACAATCTTTGAATTGCACAGTTCCATGAAAAGCTTATTAATTTGAGCGTGTTTCCTGTCTAAATCACATGAACCTTGCAATTTGCATAGCAGTTTTTTTTTATCATAAGAGCAAAAATCTTGAAAATGTGTTGTTGTCTAAACATTTCACTTCTTTATTCTGGTTTTTAATCAGCTCACGTGTCTCTCATGGCTTTTATAATTTCTCTAACTCGACTTAGCGCGCTAGTAGCTTCATGCAAATCAATATATTTTTTCTGGAAAGTTTTTGATGTGTAGCTTATTTCACACATTATTTGTACAAAATTACTCTTACAAGACAAATTCAAATGTCGTTCAATTTTTTGTACTTGCGTTGCTTCATTTCTCATCTTTCTTACATTTCATTCAAGCGGATTGCAGTGTTTGCTTTTCATACATTAACACAAAGAGTTTTAAGCAGCTGATAGCGATTTTAGTTTATATTCAAAAACAAATTTACGATGCATATGTCATATTAGTCAAAAAGCACCCTATGTCTTCATCACAGACCTTTAGATATTGCTTGGGCATGCTCTACATATTGTAGCTGTCCACCTGTAACGTAAGATATACCGTTACAAATACGTTCTTACAACGTTTCCCGTATCACAAAATAGGCAAGCTATTTTTCTTATATAAAATTAATTATATATATATATACATATAAATATATGCGTGTTTGTGTGTGTGCGTTAGCATGTGCAGTGCATATCATAGAGACGTATTTGTGAAATCTGAAAACCATGCTGAAAACGCCGATAAAACATGTCACCACAAAAATTTTATGACTATATATTATATATATATATATATATATATATATATATATATATATATATATGTGTGTGTGTGTGTGTGTGTATAAATGTATAAATAAAAATAACTATATTTTTTTCGGTTATGATAAGAAGTTAGATTATTTCAGATTGCGGTAAAAATTAAACTAGAGTAAAATTTTAAACAATTCAATAAATTATAATTAATTGGCTAATTAAATACATAATTAAATTAATATTTTGTGGTTTAGTTGGACTATTTTCGAGAAGATTGTAAATATAAACAGGTGTGTGTAAATGTTAAATTATGTTTTCAATTTAGCAGGCAGTTGTCGACGACGACGGAAATGATAATACTAACTAATAAATCGTTTGTTTCGAATTTGATTTCAAGTTTAAAAAATCTTTTAATTTAATACTTATGTTATGTTGAAATAATAATTTTTAAAAAGGCCAACAATCCAACAAAATGGAAAGGCTGCACGCGAAAATAGTAGCGGGCGTTGTCATGTTGTTCTCCATCTTAATTTGTTTTCTTCTTCCAATAAAATTGAATGTCTTCTTCAAAAAACGTGGTGATAAAGGCCAGTATTATTTGGATCTCTTAACCTGTTTTGCCGGGGGAGTGTTTCTTGCCGTCTATCTGATCTTCATGGCGCCAGCTGTCAGAGATTTGATATTAGAAAACCTGATGATACCAAATAATATATCCTATCCTCTTCCAGATGTCCTGATTGGCGTCGGGTTTTTCCTTATGCTTATATTAAACAGGGTAGTAGTCAGTTTCAGTCACATGAAGAAAAGAAAGAAAAATGAAATGGCAACCTCAATAAAGCCCAGTCCGTCGAAGCAATCAGAAATAACAAGCAGAAGTGAAGAGTCATCGACATCAATTTGTATAAACAATGGCCAGAAACTTACAT
This sequence comes from Helobdella robusta, assembly GCF_000326865.2. Taxonomy (NCBI): domain Eukaryota; kingdom Metazoa; phylum Annelida; class Clitellata; order Rhynchobdellida; family Glossiphoniidae; genus Helobdella; species Helobdella robusta. The sequence continues at coordinate 2,904,953 of NW_008703942.1, forward strand.
CAGACTCAGTAATAGTTGATGACAGTGAATTAGATAACATAATAACAATTTTTGACCCAAACAACCCATTTCCACTGGCAAGAAGATCATCAATAACCGATGTTGCCCACCAAGATTCTGCCATCAGAAGTGTATTGATGATGTTGGCACTGTCTTTAGACTCGGTCTTTGAAGGATTGACAACAGGACTAAAAACAACGACCATGGAAGTCTGGGCAATATTTATAGGCAACATGGTCCACGAGACAATAATTGCCTTCTGCCTGGGTCTTCAACTTGTAAAAATTTACAAAAATCGTAAACTGCCAGTGATAATATCCGCCGTTGCATATTCATTAATGAATCCAGTGGGATTAGCCATTGCTACAGTTTGTTACGAAAGCCAAGGATCGGGTCCAACACTGGATCTCATCAGTGGCTTCATTCAAGGAGTTACATCAGGGTGCTTCATCTACGTGACATTTTGCGAGATCTTAGAAGGACAAATCACACATCAGATGGCTTATGGGAAAATATTTTCCATGTTGGCTGGCTTCATAATTTTGGTCTTGTTTGCCATTGTTCCTGGAAGCTCCTCCTACACCATAAATGACTACAAGCAAGCTCTCAATGTCACAAACTGTTCTCGCTGATCAGCACACTTTTTTTCTTCATAGTACATATTTTTGGTTTAGTTGCGTTTTTGTCATAAGTTACTTTTCAAACTTTATTTAGTCATTATTTATTTTAATATTAATTATTTACTAGTGGTTATTTTCTGGTAGTGAGATATTATATATATATATATATATATATATATATATATATATATATATATATATATTATATATCAGGTTGGTGCAAAAATAATGTCGGTTTTCTACTATCCATTTTAAAATGCAATAAATTTGCTTTCATTTGAGATATTTAATCAAAATAAGAACCATCACAATCTATGCACATTTACCAACGAGAAATTAAATCATTGATGCCTGTAGCATAAAAATCAGAGGTTCTAGAGGCGACAAACTGTGAGAAGGCTAGATAGAAAAATAAATAATTTTCAAAATGATATATAATGATCAATATATTCAATAAATTGTATTTAAAAATTTAGTGATGAAAAATTTATTAACATAAAACCGACATTATATTTGCACCAACCTAATATATATATATATAACTATATATATATATATATATATATATATATATATATATATATATATAGTTGTCTTCTGATTGTCAAGGACATTTATAGCTTAATTAATTTTATTTCATTTATCAAATTTTTTTCATAATTGCATGTTTGTTAATTATTCAATTAATTATAGCAAGCACGTCAAACAGATATTTTACATTCCCATAATTTCTTCACCAACATATGCTACTGGTTATCGGCACCACCGTCGTCATAATTATCTTCACCACCATCATACAATACCATGACTACGGCTTGGCTAACAATCAAATTGGCAACAACACCACCACTTATCAATTGTAAATCTCAATTTCATGTCATCTCATTATCATCATTCAGTACATCATCATCATCGTCATTGCCACCACATCATCATCATCATTGCCACCACATCATTATCATCATTGTATTTTTCAGGAAAAAAAACTATCAACATTTTCATCTTTACTACAATTGTCATCATCATCGTTCTCACATCACGTTTCATCAATTTTAAGTGTACTTGAATTTTAAAAATTTTGAAATTTATTTAAAGACTCATAAAGATATGAATGAATGAATGAATGAATGTATGAATGAATGAGTGAATGAATGAATGTATGTATGTATGAAAGAAGTATTTGCATGAATTATTATTTGTAAATGTGTTCTTGGAAGGAGATTCTTAAGAAATTGTTACATTTATTATTATCTACACATGAACATGATGAATTGTATAAACAGAAGCAAAATGGTACAATGCAATGTTGTGATCTTTATTTCTGTTTAGTCAGTTGCATTCTCTTTTGCTCTGTCATCAACTACCTTCTTTTTTTCCTTACAATTGCAGTTGCTGTTGTTATTTATGTAATCATAATTTATTTAATTGTACATTTATATGCAGTTTTAAGAATTGTAATAATGTCGAAAGGATTATTATTGTTATTATTATATTGTTATGAACTATGCAAGGGTCTTTGTAATGATGAAGATTATGGGAAAAATAGATAAATAAATGATCAAAAAAATTAAATGTCCACTTGTTGTTTGTAATGTGAGTAATTATGGAGAGCCCTGGAGATTGTGTACTTCCAACTAGGTGAATCCCGTTTGACCATTGTGAAGATGTGGTGAGGTGTGATGTCTGAATTTAAGTACCTCATCAGCTGCGGAACCTGTTACGTCATCGTCAGCGTCATCATCAGGATTAATTTAATAATCGTTATCACCATCAACGGTATCATTATTTTTCAACCATCTATCCGCCATTTACCACTTCAGTCAGCTAACCATGGACGAAGGCAGGTTATGTAGGATGAACTGCGCACAATCCCTGTCAAGTTTCAAGGATTCTTTAATGAATGCCAGCGCGAAACCGGTTCGTGGACATATCAAGGTGCCCGTCACGCATGGTTGGAACATCAGGAACATGCAAGCTGTTGTTGGTGGTGATGATCGTGTTATTGCTGATGTTTTGCATTTAACATGGCTTGATATGCGTGCAAGAAAAACTTGATGTAGACAAAAAAGACCAGACTGAGATACTTTTGAGTGAATAGAAAAGAAAATATTAGGTGAAGAAACGAGATGAAAATTTGACAAATTTAAATTTGTTCTTCGAGTAGAAAAATATTAAGGCAGGCCTGATTTGGAGGATGTTGCCACGAGATTTTTAAAAGGGTATATGCAAATAAGTAAGAGCTGCCAATGAATTCGGATAATCTTATCCTTCTAAAACGCATTAGCTCAAGTTTCAAGTGAAACAAGTCATCAACTTTACTGTAAAACTGTGCGAGATGTATGTCTTTGAATAAGGTAGTGTTACTAGTTGTATTCAGTTTTACGACCTAACCTATCTTTTTGATTGAATGCATTTAACACTTGTTGAAGAAGCATTTATAAAGTTCTAATGTGTTGACAGCCGAAAGAGGATTGGCAGCGTGTTGTATTGTTTTGTATTATATTAATATTCAGGACGGTAAGTTTCTAGCTCTCTTTAGTTGGCACTCGAGATGAGGTTACATCTCGTTAAAAGCCCTTTAATTTATATTTGCAACAACGAAGAATGATAATGCGACGTAGCACATACAAAGGTATGTAGGCTTAAAATACATCTCCCTAACTGACCTAATGAATCGGACAGGTCATCCAGGAACGATGAGGAGGGGGAAGTAGACGATGACGGCGGTGAATCGTTCATTGGAGTTATTTCTCTTTGGTCTGTTGGGTCATAGTGGCGAACGATAGATGAATGAATGAATAAATGAATTAATAAATGAATTAATAAATGAATGAACGATTGAATAAATATACATTAACATGTTGCGATACTTTTTATAAATAAAAAAAGTGATGACTAGCCCGAAAAGAGGAAATCATCTGTCAAACTCAATGCATTGAAACCGGCGCCAGCATTGCTACTGTAGTTTTTATTGTTAACATCCTGAGAAGCTGCTTCTTTTTTTATCTTGCTGGGAGTTTCCATGTTGTCATCTGACTGTCATTTGTTAGCGTATAGCAATAATTAGTGGCAAACAAAATAGGTTGAGAATATGTAGCAAATACAGTTGATAAGAAGAAACGCGACATTAATCAGAAGAGGGCAACCAACCGTGCTGTCATTCCAGGGTCTTTTCTTATCATTGCTGCCACTGCTATCTCCGTCCGTCACACCAACTAAAAATAAGTAAGTAAGATAAGAAACAAAATTTCAAGAAAACGAAAAATTCATTAATCAAGAGATGCCAGGCGATATGCAAGGAGTACGAAAATAAAAACAACCACAAATTTAACAACAAAAGTCATTACAAGTAGCGTTGAATCGAACATTAAAAACTGCTGCACCTTTACGTGTGGCCATCTTGTAAAGAGTGGCCACATTGAGTGTGCACAACTTTGCGATACCCGTGCCCCAAGGATCCATCAAGGACTTCAAATGACATGATGACGTCATTATATTAGGGATGACCTTGTCAATTAAGTTGACTGTCAGGGATTTCATATCTAAGTGGCAGAGGGAATGGTAGAGACATACAAGCCTTTCCACATCTTCAGGCTTATCCAGTTTTGTTATGTCCTACAATCGAAAAAAGTTGATTAACGAAATATTTCTAATAAAATATTTAGAGCTAACTACAGAGATAAAATTCTAAAACAAAAATGATCTGAATAAAAATTTGCAACTAATACAACCTTAACCATTTGAGTGATGAACCATTGAGAACCAGCTACACGATAAATTTCTTTCAAATGCAACAGGTCTCGAACTCCAATCGAATTTTTGCGATAAGCAGAGTTCAAAGTTTGGCTAAACAATTTAGGCAGTTCATGGCAGGCTAGAATTTTTTCTTTCAGTGTAAATATGGTGTGCGAGTATTGCTGCGGTTGAGTCTGCTGCAACAAAAATCTTTTGCCAAATGGCGGTTGGTGATTGGGAAGTGTAGTGTTGCCGTTGAGTTGTTGTTTCTGTTGCAACATGTTGGCGATGTTGCTGAGCGCTGACGGCGGCAGGGTTAGATCAGCTACGTAGTAAACAAACTCTTTGGCAAGTTGATTTCTGTAATGCGATGGATTGTAACATAATTATTCTGAAAAATATTCTCTGTGTAAATAACGTGAAATAATCTGAAACAGTTGAAATAATTAAAACAGACCAATGAGACCGATGTTAACTGACCTCTCGGAAAAATTCACAACGGAGTCTGATGGGTTTCGAGGCTGCAACAATTGAGCCAACATTTTGCAGCATCTCTGCTGCCTATCTTCGCCGCTGACGTTGTAGAGAGAGCAGAGCCAGGTGGCAATGACCACCATCAAACAGCACATTGTGCCTTTTGCAGAGTCCAGAATTTGCTACAATCAAAAATGAGGATATAAATGGTGTGAATGTGATTATAAATTTGAAAATTGTAGATCTTAAATAATCTTTACAAATGCTTCAATCCTATTCCTAAGTTAATGTACACTAACCATCACCATGCTAATCATCCTATCATCATCATCATCATCATCATCATTCCATCCTCACCCTCATAAGCTCATCATCAATAATGTTGTACTCCCAAAGAACGAGGCTTTCCTGAATGGCTTGTGGGCTGTTGCAGCACATCTCATTCCACTTTACAAGACTGTGTGTGTGTGTTTGTGTGTACATTAAATGTTTGTGTGCATGCGCTTGAGTGTATCTGTACATGCGTGTGTGTATCATCATTATGAAAATGCATGAACAAATGAAGGTGATTAATTGATATGATTGATATGAACGTTTTGTGGCTGAGTTGTTAAAGCATGACCATATAATGCGACATAAATGAAAAAACCTACCTAGTCTTAAACTCTGGACCAGTCAGTTGAGACAATACAAACTCAACTTTGAATGGATCAGAATTCATTTGCAGGCTGCTTAACTTGAACTGGTCATGTTTGTCTGGTAGACATCTTGTGGCCCATTGAAAGAAGAATGAATTGCTGCCTTCAGGACATGAAGATATGATCTGACGATATGTAGTAGGGTGTGTGTGAAGATCAAGTGTGTTAAAGATTAAATGCGTGCGCACGTGTAAAAGGTTGAGTAAATAAGCTTACGATTGTGCCAGCAAATGCATACATCTCTGTACATTCTTATTAGTACACGTCTGCGTAGCTATTGTACGCAAGCTGTTTCTCGTAGAAATTTACTAAAGAAGTATTTCATAAAATTAGAAAGTAGTCGTAGTGACATTAACGACTAAACAAGCAAGCACAAACATAAAACTACCTCTATGCCGAAAAATTGGACAATGTGGCAGAGCATAAGGAATGAAATGTCGAAGAGAGCAGCTCTTGTTTGAGAGTTCTTACCTGTCTCACCTGTTGCTGTCTTCGATGACTCGTTTACGCTGAAATGGAGCGGTAAATGTACGTCGATGCATGGTTGTGGGGATGAGATGGCATGGATTGTATGTGTGGAGATAGAAGGAGGGAACTATATTTAATTTGGACCAAACATATAAAAATTATCATCCTATATTGATTTTCTAATAAAAATAAAATAGAAAGTTATCACTATAAACGCGCTTTTGTGTATAATCAACTTCTAAATATTTTTGGTTTTAAATATGAGCTTACATTTATTAACAACATTAAATTATCTGAACAACGTTTAAACAGTTTAACTGAAAACGAAAAACTACAAATAAAAAAAGAACTAAGCTAACATTATGAGCTTCATGACGAAATTCTGAAGTTTGCCAATGGCACCAGCAGCCGAGGAAATAAGTTCAAAACTTTTGCCAGACATCATCTGAGTCATCACATTCAGCAGCAGGTCCTGGTTCTTCGTTATGTCCAAAGACTGGTTCGCGTCAATTGTAAATTATGCATGTAATAATAATCTGTTTTATTACAAATTTGTTACAAATAAGAATGAAGAGTTTCAGTCTTAAACAAAATTTTTAAAATATTAATCGGTGATCTACGCAGAAAAAAATTAGCATGATGCTTTTAGATGCTTAGATAAACTGTTAGCCAACCAACCGACCTTCAGTATGGTCGTGGCAGTTGGTTCTGCCTTCTGTATCAAGAAGAGCGCTTCGTTTGTTAGAGATTGGATGATGGTGTTGCATGAAGATGCATTCCAATCTTTCTGTCTGGTTAATAAAAAAATCGGTTTTCAAAATTCTTATGAAACAGAAACAAGAGTAAAAATAATAAATAGGATATAATTTAAAAATCGTTTCAGAACACACAGAAAATACTCCTGAAACAAAGACATGCCACACCTTCTAAAAATGATGTCTTTCGACGACGCTTCGCTCAGCAGTGAATACCTCACTAACTCATTCAGCAGGCTCTGCAAACTACTTGAGCTAAGTGAATATGAAACAAATTAATTTAAAATAATTCCATTCATGAACCAATAAAAAAATATATATTGACAATAAAATTAACTAAGCTGATGATAACATTTTAATCATCAATCTTCAGTCATAATCAATTTCATTGTAACAATTTTTTACCACTACCATCATCATCATCTTCTTCTTCATCTTCATCTAGACCTAAGAGTCTCCGTCAAAAAGTCGACTTCAGATATGTCAAGTGAAGTCAAGTGAAGTAATGCCATGTCATGAATATTTAGATTCGCTGCCGAAATTTTTAGGTTTTCGCTCGCGCCCTGTTTACGACATAAGACCCGACTTACCGTTTTTAAATGTGAATTTTAAACTGAAAACTGCAATGCGATTGAAGTTTTCCATATTTTTAAAATTTTTGAAATAAATTGAAAGCACATTCAAGCACATGGCTGAAGTAGCAAAAACCTACTTAAGTGTATGAGCAGCAGTAGATGTTCCATAAATTACAGTCTAAATAGTTATGTCCTTAAATTCCTTACTTGCAAGCTGTTCGAATGTCCATGAAAGATTTTGTAAATGCGTATTGTTACGATAAATTGATAAAAATTAATTTAGAATCGAAGTAGTGTAAGTCGAGAGTTTTGAAGTGAAGTGAAGTCAGGGCACCTTAAGTCATGTTTTGATGAAAAGTCTATCTTCATCGACATCACCATCACCATTGTTTTCCCCCTCCTCTTCTTCACCATCATTACCATTACCTCACCACCACCACCACCATCATCATCATCACTACCACCATCATCATCACCACCACCAGTATAATCACCATTTGCATTTGTAGTCGACGCTGACGAATAGACTCTGACTGTCGAGAAGCAGTTTCAAGCCTTGGTACAGTTCACTCTGTTCGTCTTCACTGTCCTTCTTGCTGGTTGCTACCATCTTCTGGAACAGTTGCGGGATCTGTGGGGCATTAATAATCATTTCATGTTTCATCCTTTTAATTATCGTTGGCATGATGGTCATGAGATGCAACATTTGTAAGGAAGATACATCAAGATACATAAACAAGAATGATTATCACCTTTGTTATATGAGAACCATAAAATTAAGTGACCACAAAAATGTACTGACTGACCTTCAGAAAAATAAACGATGACCATTTAATGTCCTCAGGAATGACGTCATTGTCCAATAGGCCCAAAAAACTCGACCTCAATATTTCGCAGTACAAAACGGATCGAGGTAGGCCCTTTTCAAAAAAAGATTTTTTTAAAATTTATAACAAGTGCATTGAAAAAACTTATACAAATGATAAGTATTTAATCAATTACCATTCAAGTTAATAAAGTTGAAGAACAAAATAAAAAGAATTGTTGTTAATTTAAGAAAGAACATTTTAAACCAGAAGAAGAATTGAAATATAGTACAGTCGACGTGTAAATAATTTTTATTAACTTGCTTTTAAAAAAGATCGTGTAATAATCTTAGAAATATGTCTTTCTTAACCTAACATGCTGCTGGCATAACTAGTAAAGCCTCTATAAACATGTCTAATATATGCATGACATAATAATTATAACACATGTAAAACACACGTACAACACACAATTTACCAACACTTTCCAACAATAACATACGAACCCAACTCTCTCAACCTGGAGAGCCAACCCAAACCAACAACGAAAACCAACCAACCTGCAGAGTTTCCAAAGCAATCAACTTATCAGCCAGCAACTGGAGATCATTAACTCTATACAAATACGCCTCCATTGTGATCAACACGTTCACACACACGTTTAGATTCTGTCGGGTGAAGTCGACGATGTACGGTGGACCGACTGGATAGTTGGGACTGTTTGGGTTTGAATGTTTCGCAACAATTTGAACGATTTCCAGCTAAAGAGATGTTAGCATTTAATGTTTTTCAAACTGATTAATTTGAAATGACTTCTATAAAATGTGCAGTCAACAACTTGAAGTCATGTTTCAGGCAGCTGGAAATGGCAGTCTTCAATTCTTCGCTCAGTTGCTGATAGGTTGGTGTGCTGAGTAATCGAGAAATTTCATTGGTTGATGCCTCAAGTTTCTGACTACGATTGGATGGCGCTGTTTATTATTATTTTTATGGGTGACATTTGAAATTTTTTACTAATCCATAATATTTAAAATTATTAGAAAGTATAAAACAGTACATCATCTCTTGAATATGTTGAGTATATTTAGGAGGAAGACAATCTAAGAAACAAAACGCATATCAAGTCCATAAACAAATAATTCCAAAAAAAACAATAAACCCGCCAAACTAACAATTATCAGAAGGAGCGAGTGATAGAGCCACATAGGCCCTAGAGATTTCGTTGCTGTGAATCTTATCAAGGAGTGCAGACGACATCTTCAGGACCCTGGCAGCCATCTCGAGAGAATACTTAGAATCGGTTGATAACTTAATCAGCGTCCTCGATATGATGGTGTAGAGCCAGGTGAGCAGTTGAACCCAGGAGTCAGGTATTTGCTGGAGGTCAACCGGATGTGAGCTGCTACTAAGTGCAAAAATTTTGAGATCCTCAAAAACAATATCATCAAGTTACTTTTTAAAATATAAAAATAAACTTGTATGTGAAATGAATGAATAAATTTAAATATTTTTCTGTGAACTAACAGAATATGAGGAAATAATTCCTCGACGAATTTCAAGAGAGTTGAGATGCAGAATGTTTGACTGACATCCTCATAACCCACAACACTCTTCATCGCAGAAGCAAATGTGGCCATCTGAAAATTGTATTGTGTTGCAAGCTGTGATATCCAACTTAAATAAATATAAAATGAAGATATAATTGTAAGAAACATCTGAATGAATAATACATCTCCCTGTATTATTTCTAACTACAATCCATACACTTTATTGTAAAAAAGTTATCCTTAATACGAACCAACCAACGTTTGTGAGTTTCAATATATTTCCAACTGAAACAATTACCAACTGACTGACCAAACAACCAGCCAACCAATCAGCCAACCAATCAGTTAGTAACTCAGTTAGCTGGCCAGCCAGCTGGCCAGCAAACCAATCATTTAAACAATCAATCAGTCATTACCTTGCTAAAGAGTGCATGCTTCAAATATTGTAAGATATGAACATTTGGTGAGGAGCTTATCATGACCTGCTCCAACAAAACGTCTGAAAATTAAATTTAAAAAAAATTTCAAACGTTCATCAAATGTTGAGAATATAACAATAACAACACATGTTTAGACGACATTTTCCCCGAGATCGGGGGTTGCCGTTTGGCTACCTATGTTGAAACCGAAATACCCTATTCATTAGAGAATATAAAAATGAATAATTATATAAACACAGAAAGTTAACTGAATTAAAATTAAAGAGACGTGTGACAATATTTCCTACACGCAATTCAAATAGGCATGCAATTCTTTTTCTATAAGCAGCATTTTGTTTTGTGATTACCACGTTTGCGGTCTACCCAGAAAACTTTTTGCCTGCTTTTGGTATGATTAGGAAAATAGAGTTAGACTAGCTTAAAAAGATTTAAATTATGTTCTTCATTCATAATAATCAGCTGGTTTCATAGAATGGTTTTTGAATTATCCTGCTCCCATTGTATGCAAATTTAATGGCAGATGAGGCGGCATCAAAAAATTAATTTTTTTTCTTCATGTCACATAAACATGGGAAGCTATAAAACATAAGGCCAATAACAAATGATGTTTCAACAAATATTTAGCTGCCCTCATTTTATGTATTCAAAAGTCCATATAAAAATTTCATCCCAGAAAAAATCTCCAACTTAAAAACTTAATTAAAATTAATTTATTTATAATATAAATTATAAACGTTAATGTTAAATCAAATTAACAAATAATTATTTATTTATTTATAATTTAGTATTTTAATTTTTTGCCTGTAAGACTGAAGGTTTTAGAAGATTCCACATAGATCATGTAGGACTGCATGGCCCTACTCCATTGTTCTTCTGTCCATCTCTCTTTCCAGGCCTTTACAATTATCGACCTAACGGCCACAGTGAGATTACCATTGTATTCACACACCATGATGATCTCCTGAGAAGTCAAATTTTTTACCTTTATTTTGATTTAAAATTTAAAAGCTTTTAATATTAACCTTAAACTAGGCTAAACAATTCTCTTGGTTTTTTTATTTAAATAGAAGAAAACTTAAAAAATAAAAACAGCTAGGCTACTAATGCACTAAAAATGACTAAAATCACTTATAAATGAAGATTTAAATACTTGACTTAACTTAGGATCACCACTAACACTAACTAAAAACTACTAAACTAAAGATAAAAAATAGAGTAATAGTAATAACATCACTAACTATTACTAAACTACTAAAACTAAAAACTAAAACTTAAAAGTTACTAAACTAAGCTACTACTAAAAAAGCAAAAGGCATAAATAAAACGTAACAAATTAGATCAATGAACTCACTAAATCAGTCTGGCAATATTTTTATTCACAATGGCCAAATTATTTTTGTTCGTAAAAAATAAAAAAATACCTAACGCAACAATCTCTGTTGAAAGAGCATTTACATATAAAATGCTTTGTTTACAAAGTAAAAGTAAAAAGTAAGAGCTTAAAACAATGAATTTGAAATTTTAATTAAATTTTCAACAATTTAAAAATATGCATTATTTTATAATGTATTATACATGGATAGATAAATATATCAATGGCATTATATGCTATATGCATATTTTTAAATTAAATAAAAAATTTTAGCACATTTTTTTTGTATTAAACTATTAATTTTTAGTTAAACCACTCTCATGGTGGTAATAAACAAACGGTGCTTATATTTGGATATTTCTTTATTTTAACTCAATGTTTTATTGACGAACCGAGTTTGCGAGAAAAAATTGAATTAAAATTACCAAATTTTTTCATCCATTAATGATTGTGTTATAGAGTTTCGTTTAAAAAATTGTAATTCTCCCAACCAGATAATGTATTGAATTATGATCGCAAATGTTGGAAAAATTGTTGCTTTGATTGGTTTCATCCTAAGCTTTTCAACCTTGCATTGCTCTACTAAAACATATACTAATCAATGGGCCGTTAAAATTGAAGGTGGTGTGGGTGTCGCGAAATACATAGCGCGAAAAAATGGCTTTGAATTTGTAACAGAAATTATGCCAAATTATTATCTTTTCAAACATAGAAGATTGTCAAGAAGATCAATCATGCCTTCACAGATATTTGAATCTAAATTAGCTCGTGATTCCAGAGTGAATTGGGTTGAGCAGCAAACAATTCTAAAACGAGTTAAAAGGGATGTGCACTTCAACGATCCAAAATGGCCTCAAATCTGGTACCTGAATAGGGAGTCTGCAATAGACATGAATGTTGTGCCTGTGTGGAAAAGTGGTATAACTGGCAAAAGAATTGTAGTAACAATTCTCGATGATGGCATTGAAAAAGATCATCCAGATCTTGAACAAAATTATGATGCCAGAGCAAGCTATGATGTTAATAATCAGGACGATGACCCGCAACCTCGTTATGAACAAACAAATGAAAATAAGCATGGAACTCGTTGTGCTGGAGAAGTGGCAGCAGCAGCAAACAACAAAATATGTGGTGTTGGTGTTGCATTTGAAGCAAGCATTGGTGGAATAAGAATGTTAGATGGTGAAATTACAGATGCTGTAGAGGCTCAGTCATTGAGCTACAAACCTAATTATATTTCTATTTACAGTGCTTCATGGGGACCTGATGATGAATACATCACTGTAGATGGGCCTGCTATGTTAGCTAATAGAGCCCTTTATGAAGGTGTGACAACTGGTAGAAACTATTCTGGTTCCATTTTTGTTTGGGCTTCTGGAAATGGTGGAAAATTTGGTGATAGTTGTAATTGTGATGGTTATACAAACAGTATATATACCTTGAGTATCAGTAGTGCCACAGAACGAGGAAAAATTCCCTGGTACTCTGAAGCCTGCTCTTCGACTTTAGCTACGACTTATAGTAGTGGTGAGGATTTAGATAAAAAGATTATCACTACTGACTTCAAAAAAGGATGTACTGAAAGTCACACAGGAACATCGGCCAGCGCTCCTTTGGCCGCAGGTATTTGTGCCTTGGTTCTGCAAGCTAACAATCATTTGACTTGGCGAGACATACAACATCTGGTGGTAGCAACTTCAAGGCCAGCCAACTTGGAGAGTAATGATTGGGTAACTAATGGTGCTGGTAAAAAGGTCAGCCATTATTTTGGATACGGTCTTTTAGATGCATATGCCATGGTGGAAATGGGCAGAAACTGGACCAATGTGCCTCCTCAGAAAAAATGCCAAATCATATACAGAGGCAACGAGATGGGTCTTCCTGTCAATGGCATCATCAGCCTAGAGTTGTCTACAGACAACTGTCAAATCAATAACAACCCCAAGATAACATCCATAGAGCACGTCCAAGCAGTCATCACCTTATCAGCTTCCAACAGAGGGCAGGTTCAAATAGACTTAAAATCAGGAATGAGTACTAACACTACCTTGTTGCACAGGCGAGTCAAAGACACATCAAACGAGGGTTTCACCAATTGGGCTTTCATGTCAACTCATTTCTGGGGTGAAAAATTAGGCTCAACTTGGGAACTAACTGTTTACAATGGTAACAGTGTGTCTACATTAAAAAACTGGACCTTAGTCCTATATGGAACTGGTTCATCAACAGCTGGTCGGCGTGACAGAATGTCTTTTGATCCTTACCAATCAAGGTCAAGTTATGATTTCAGTGGAAGTTTTTATAGAAACAATTATAACTACAATAATTACTATAATAACCATCACAGTTATTTGAAAAATTATGGTTATAAATACGTTAAATCATCAACTCATCAAAATTGTCTGTGCATTAGCAAACTGATCACGTTCGTAGGAGTTGTATTTCTAATGCAAGCACTCCCCAACAGACCCTTAAATATTTTCTGCTACAGCTTACATACATGATATTTAGACACTGAGGAAAGAACTGAGATATAAATGCATAAGTAATTAAGGATCAAATATTAAACGTGCTCTCTTCTGCGCTTAACATGTTTGTTTTAAGTTATTCACAACGTTTTTTTCTCCAATGTTTTAATTTTTTTAAAAATTGTTTTCACTGTAATCAAAAAGCACCATCAAAATGTTGTTGAAATTTTTATATTATTCTGTTTAGATGTTTTTACATTTGTTAAAATTTGTCAATTGACATTTTGTTATTGAGTTATTACATATTGTTCTCAGTTTTTCTCTAATTTGCTAAAATTTTATGGAATAAATTTAAATCAACACCATCTACACATCCATACATAAGTTATTGACACATTATTATTTAACCAATAAATAACGAACCACTTTCACACAGTGTTCTGTAAATATATATGATCTAGTCTTTGTGTTGTGATATTTCATTCAATTATTTTCTAACCTTACTGTGTTTCACTGGCATTAACCTGCTTTTGATGTACGATTTTGTTTTTTTATACCATGATTTATGATAATGACAGTAATAAATAGTTTGACATTGTTGTGGTTTAATTTAATGAAACAATATAAATTTTCGACTATGAGGCTTGCTTTCTTTTCAATTTATTTTGTTTGTGATTGCTATGCGTTTTAAATTACTCTAACTAAATTAAATTATTCCCCAATGATGCGAATTTTTTTTTTTGTTAAAAAAATCTACCTTCATTTGTTTGTTGATCTTTTTGTTTTAATTTATTTTTTCACACTGACGTCGTTGCTTGCCAGTCCACTTCATTCGAGAGATTTGAGAACCGTCTGGTTCCCGGGTGAATCATTTTATATTAGGGATCGTTTCTATCTGCATCTTAACTTACGTTTCATTAGTTAACTGATTAATGAACGTAATTAACTTATGAAAGTTTTTAGCATTTAACAACTTGGCTATAATTTAGCATTTAACTACCTGGCTGTTTATTGCTTTTACATTTAACTACCTGGCTGTTTATTGCTTTTATAACATGTATGTACAATATTTATTTTTTTTTTGTAAACTATTCAGTTGTATTTATTAATTTTATTTATATTATATACACATACACACATATATTCATTTATTTATATATAAATGAATTTATGAACCATTTGCACGTCTGTTGACAATCTAATAATGTTCTCTTATCAGGCTAATATAATAATTCTTTTCATAATATTTGGTTGCTTACTAACATGACGAAGTGTTTCAATATTAAGAAAGCTATTCGTTATTTATTCTGCCAACATGTATTTTATATATGTATCAAACGGCCATCTTTTTTTATTGCATTTTTATTCGTTTATGCCGTTGATAATATTTAAATTTAATGGCGTTTATTTTCAATTTATTATTAATGAATCGTCATTATGTGATACATGAATGTAAAAAAAAAAGAAGCATGTATATTTTATGTCTTTGAAGTTATGTCAATTTCAGTTGGAAATTATGTTTTTATTGAATAATATTTGAATATATGTTGTTACGTAAGGTCAAGGATCTAATAATAATTCATGTTCGCTTTCAATTTTGTCTTCTTCGTGTGTTATTTTAATGTCACATGAAAGGACGTTGTGTTCGTTTCGTTCCGTTTCTCTACTGCGTGTTGGTCTCTTGCTTTGCGTTCTTTGTTTACTAAAATGATGAAAAATGTGTTGTGTGTGAGTGCGTGTGCGTGCGTGCTCGTACGGAGTATGCATTTTTTGCATGACTTGCAATGACAATCGAATTCGTGAATGAAAAATGATTTTAAAATATAGATGAAAATCTAAATTAATATTTTTGTGAAATTATTCCAAATAAAATAACATTTGAAACGAACTAAAATCCCAAAACCTTGATTTAGAGTTTTTTCACTAAGTAATAATAAATATATGTGGTGTCATTCAACTCACTTGAATTGTTTGCCTCCACGAATGCCTCTTGTGGCTTTGTTGTAGGAAATAGTATTTTCAAGGTGAGTGATGACATAGTTTGAATCTTATTTTTCTGACAGGACGCAACAGATATTTCAAACGATGCTTTGTCCGATGTTTAGGTCGTCACGTCTCGAGTTTCTCAGGTTAGGGCTCGGCAGTAGAACCTTCTGGTCAACATTTCTTTACATACATCATTATATATCATTGGCTTATAGTGGCTGTGTATATATGTATGGTGCGTACGTACTTATAAAATATTTCAGTTTTTTTATAATTGAAAATTGATCTGAAACATTTATAAAATGTTTATAACTGGTCGACGAGTTAGCTAAATCGGTAGAGGTGCCTGTCTGGCGTTGTTAGACGCGATGAACTGCTTTGAATACATCCGAAACACTATCACACGCCAAACTATCACACCAGACTATCACACGCCAATCGCGTATGATGGGTGCATACGAAATACGTGTGGTGTGTGGAGGTCGTGTGGCATGGATATGTTACAGTCTTTACGGCACGAAAGTTTAAACATCAGTATAGATTAACGATAACATTTAACCAGTTCTGTGTATGACAGAGCTGTATTTTATATCCATGGATGCATTATAAAATAAAGAACATAAAAATATATATATACATTGTTATTTATATATAGATAAATATATAATTTGTATCGTGTTTAGTTGTGTCAAGGGGAGGCCTATTTACCAATATACAACACTTTCTTATGGGTTGAAGCATGGTTATGCAAAGAAACTCAATTTTTCAATTTTTAATTATTTTCGGTAATGTCGATCATAGATATATCCATGATGTCGATTTCTCAAACTATTTTGAATTCTCCCCGAAAAATTTGAACTGCGTGCGTACATATATAGCACTGATTACTGTTGCATTTATATTATATTATATATATATAAATTAAGTGACTAGAATCCATGTATACAATAATTAATTAGATTATATGTTTATATAAAAAGCCATATAGCAGATTCAACCAGCCAATCAGAACGTTTCGAAAGCGTTCGTTCGATGACGTCAATTTAGTACGGTTAGCATTGTGGTTAAGACTTATAATACATTAAATAAGTTTTTACTGATGTTTTTGCGACTTCTTATTAGTTTTGTGTGATGTGTTTGTTTGTTTTCGCTTCACAGCACCACACCAAGAAAACAAACTACATTTTATTCTCGTCGTCGCCTTAAATTTTACCTTTTTGAACAGTCTTTTTAATAATGTCTATTTATTTATTTATTTATTAAATGTTGACTGGTTTCTAGTTTTATTTAATTTGGTTATATAATTTTTGGATATTTCTTGATTTACTTTGTATATATGCATGTATAAATAATTTCAGTTTGGTATGTTGATTTAGTCATTGTGATATGCCGTGAACTGTTCTTATTAAATGTTATTGCTACGTGAATCGTTCTCCGAGAACTACTAAGGAGTGTGTGTATAAATAATAATATTAATGGATAATAATTATTTTTATCGGTAGATATTTTGTTATATTTGTTTGTTTAAAATACGATTTTTTTTAAAAATTGACGTTTTTAAAATTTTAATAGACCGTCACTTTTCATTTTTGAATGAATTCAAATAAAAGCAACTATTGTGTTTGTCTTTCTTTACTAAAATCTCGAAATTGTTTGTAGATCTGTACGGTTAAGGGATTGTTCGTGTTTGAACAAGCCTTGCCAATTTTTTTTTTATTTAATTTTGTTTTTTTTTCGTTTTTTTGGTTCATTCAATTTGGTTCATTGATTGGTCAATTGGTTGGTTGATTGGTTGATTGAATGAATGGTTGGTTGATTGATTGGTTGGTTGGATGGTTGGTTGGTTGATTGATATTGTTTGATTGATTAATTGGTTGATTGATTGATTGATATTGAAATAAAATCCGATTAAGCCAACCTACGGCTTCAGTAAGCCACTTTTTTCACCGGACAAAAGCAATTTCTATAATTATATTGACAACATATTGAATATATTGATTTATATTTTGCATATCATATGAACAAAAAACCGCTATCATAAGAGCTCTATGAAACCCTGTAAACCACTGCAGTAAGCCAAAGTATGATTTCAGCAACCAATTTTTATGAGCACCAGCAGAATGTAAAATACTCATTGAATATAATGAAGATAGTTGTTCAAATTACAATTTTGATTAATTTAGGCCGTTCATTTCATATGCAAACAAATTTTTAACATGATCGAATAGTGTAAAAAAAGGGTGGCTATAGTTCAATCCTAGTAAGCCACCGGATTTCACCGGACCAAAAGTAATTTTTATATTCAAATTAACAAAATAATTTAATAAAACATAATTCTATTAAATAAAATTAAATAGAATTACTACAATGTTTTAAGCATATTAAGTCAAGCAAATATTTCATATAGGTTGCTCGTTAAAATCCATGGGTATAGGTAGGTATATATTAAAATCCATGCAATTTCGTAAGCCAACAATCCAAGCATGTCAAATAGCCCGACGGATTGATCAGATTGATCGATTAGTTTATTCTAGTTATGTGAGTTGTGTATCTTGTTTTTTATGGCCAAAAAGAAATATGACAATGATGGTATATAAGGATGGAACCGGTAGAACAGTTAAGTAAATATTAAGAGCTCATCACTTGCCATGGTTATCAAAACATTGAGTCAGTGATCTCTCTAAACGTTGCACTAGGATCTTTGAAAAAGCCAGTCTCTGTTCTTGCTGTGAAAAATTAGTGTGAAAAAATTAATTGATTGTACGAAATTTTGTGTGAGCTGATTTATTTCGTTACACTGTTTAAAACGTTTTAAAAAGCTTTGTAATATGATTTAACGCTTATTAATAAAAAAGATGGAACAGCAACCAACCATATATGATGCTGCTAGCAATGGCAACTTACAGACTATTCGCTCGATATTAGAAAATCACGTTTCTCAGAAGAAGGAGCTCAAAAAGCTGGTTAACGGAGTTTTTAATGGGGCAACACCGTTAATCGTGGCATGCCGTAATGGGCATCTGTCCATCGTGGAGTACTTGGTTGAGGTGTGTGGGGCCGACATTGAACAAGTTGGTACTGTACAATTTGATGGCGAACTCATAGATGGGGCACCAGCTCTCTGGTGTGCATCAGCAGCTGGACATCTTGATATTGTAAAGTATTTGGTAAAAGCTGGGGCCAAAGTGAATAAAACGACATATACAAATTCTACGCCTCTAAGAGCTGCCTGTTTTGATGGCCATTATGAAATTGTGAAATTCCTAATAGAAAATAAGGCTGATGTTGAAATGGCAAACAGACATGGCCATACCTGTTTGATGATTTCTTGTTACAAAGGGCATACTGATATAGTTCAACTTCTTCTTGAGAGAAATGTGGATGTTAACAGAAAAAGTTTGAAAGGTTGTCTTTCCTTAACACTAACAATTATGATTTTTTGTTGAAATGGTTCACTTTTGTATCTGTATCATAACGCATTTGCTTTTACTTTATGTCAATTTTCAATAAAGCACCACAGTTCAATCAAAAAATATAATTTAATATATAATAAAATACTTTTTATTTAGGAAACACAGCTCTTCATGATTGTGCTGAATCAGGCTATCTTGAAATCATGAAACTTCTGTTCAAACATGGCGCCAAAATGGAAAAAGATGCTTATGGAATGACCCCACTATTAGCAGCAGCTGTTACAGGCAACACAAAAATTGTAGAATATCTCACAATTCACCCAGAATGCTCAAGGGAAGTCAGGGTTGAAGCCTTAGAACTTTTAGGATCTACATATGTTGACAAAAAAAGGGACTTACTAGGTGCTGCCAAATTCTGGAAAATAGCAATCACAGAAAGATATAGGAACAACGTGCTAGATGTTTTGCACAAACCTAAGCCACCTAACCCACTTGTGCCTGCATACAACAACACAACAGAAGTTGAATCTTTAGATGATTTAGAAAATATCCTTTTAGATCCTGATGAAATGAGAATGCAGTCACTTTTGATTAGGGAACGTATTTTGGGTCCTACTCATCCTGACACATCTTATTACATTCGATACAGAGGAGCTGTTTACGCTGATTCCGGTGATTTTATCTGGTGCATATCTCTTTGGAGATATGCACTGGAAATGCAACAGAAACATTTAGAACCCCTTAGCCCACTCACTCAAAGTAGTTTTTTATCTTTCGCAGAATTATTTTCGTTCATGACCACGGACACATCAACAGACAAACTTATAAAAATAAAGAATCCACTCGCTATTCTGGATGATTTGTTGTTTGTTTTTAATTGCTGTATTAATGAAATTGAAAAAGGTATGAAACAGTTAAATGTATCAGAAAGTGTGCACAAAATGGAACGAGACACCACAAGTTTCAACAGGTACTTGATTATCATCCTTCATCTCATGTCACTAACATGCAGAAAGTTTTCATCAATTAAAGATCAAGAGCGGTGGTTTAGCTTTTTGAAATCTGTCTACCGGTTGGTGAGGATGAAATGTAGAAATGAACAAAACCACACACTGTTACATCTGGCATGCAGTAAGGAAACATCTGTCATCGGTCGATTCCCTGTTTGCAATTTTCCTGATTTGTGTGTTGTTAAAGTTTTGTTGGAAGTGGGAGCCAGCTGCTCTGACAGAGACAAGTTTGGTAAGTTGTTTTTCATCTATATATTACTGTTTTTATTGCTGTCCTTGAAGCCATAATAGTAGTAATAAGTTAATAATTCATGATAATTGTTTTTGTACTTCAAACTTCAGTAATTTTTCCATAGTATAAAGATGATAAATAATGAGTGCAACAATCTTTTATTCAGGAAACACAGCACTACACTTGGCTTCTTGCTCTGATAGTCGGGAGGTTATTGAGTTGCTTCTCAAATCCGGGGCACATATCTGCACTACCAACTTTAGATCACAAACAGCTTCGGATATGTTGAAATCATTGCACATGCACAACATTGTGCCACTGCTGAAACACACAACACTCCAGTGCTTAGCGTCCAAAGTCATCAGAGATCACAAAATCAAGTACAAGGGTGAGGTTCCTGCAAAGCTTGAAAATTTCGTTGAACTACATTGAAATTTTCAATCAAATTTTTGTTCAGATCATTATTGATTTGTTTAATTAGAATTTGGTTGTTTGGCACAGTGAATTGTAGTAGTTCCTTAGCAAGTTGAATGTATGGCTGTCCAAAAATAAATTTTCAACAGGCTTTTTCTACTTTTTCATTTTTTTCGACATTTCTTGTTTACGAACAAAACATTAGAAAAATTGTGTTTTTATGTACAGTAATAACGTTCTTAAAAATTGCACCAGTACAACTTTTTTTAATTTTGATTGTCTTTTTGTTGATTGTTCTGAATGAAAGATGCATGCACGCTGTCATGCAACGGTACATATGAGCACCTCACCTGCCATCATTTCAAGCATTTAAAATGACAACACCCTACCACTTGTTTCTGATGTCATTAACTGCACGATTTTCAGTATATACAAAGGACCCTTAATCTCAATTGTGAAAATTAATTTTATTTAAAATTTTGTATTTGTATTTGAAACATTGATTAATAATCTGATAACTGCTGTTTGTTTTTAAATTATTGAAATAATTTTTTCAAATTTGTTTTCTAATTATTTTGTGTGATTGCTACGTGACGCAATGCAAAAGACACACCTAATTCAAATTGTTTTATCGAACATAAGATGGAATTCAAGATTATAGCTAAACAAATGTAAATGAAAAATAGTGAAAAATTGTAATTGCATTAGTGCCAAAAAATTTTCCTAACAATTAAAGATTTGAAAATGAACTATTTGCTAAATATAAATAAATAAAAATATATATATAATTACAAATAATAATTATTATATATAATTAATTGTTAATGGTAAATACAAACAAATTATGATTTTAAAATGTTGATTTTTAAAATTAATTCCTTCCAGATCGCTCAAATGTGAAATCTGTTAACGTATAAGCCTTATTGTAGGAAATATTTCCTTTGCTGTCAGTTCTTTGAAGTGATGGGTTGGGATGGGTGTTCTCCATGCTACCAAGTGATGAGTATCCAACATCATAGAGGGAGCAGTAGGGAAGCGATAAGTTCCTAATAAATGACCACAGCTCACCATATGTCCAGTGAAGAATTGGGTGGACACGCATGTATTCAGGCCAGCCTTCATCTGTTGGACTGAAATCTTGAAGATGAGAGGAGTGAGGGTCTGTAAGGCGAGTGCCCATTATAACTGCTTTGAAATTAGGTTTTACGGATTTGAAACTGATTAGAGCATCTTTAATGCGCCCAGTTACAGTGTGAAGTTTTATGTTGTACTTCTTAACTGTTTTCTTGATGAAGTGTTCAACTTCTGGAAAAGGTTGTCCTCTTCTTATGTACAAGCAATTTAGCTCACTCACATCACCACGTGTTTTTATTATAACAGCATAAACTAGATGCAGAAGAGCAGTGCAGTCTTTGCCACCATTGAAGCCTACACATATCTCATCTAATTTATAACTGTTGAAACATTTTTCTAATATTTTTAATGAATTTGATAGTTTTTCACAAAATTCGGCATCAAATTTGTGACTAACAATTCTCTGACAGATGTTGTAAACTTTATCAGAAGCATTTAATATTGGATCTCTATCGTAATCTGTAACTAGGCAGTGTTGCAATTTTTTAAGAAAGAAAGTCATACAATTATCTAAGTCATCTTTACTAGGTGATTCCAATGTTAAGCAGACTTTATAGTAATTATTATGAAACTTTGGATAGGACCCTAATGCAACGTTTGATCCAAACTTCTGATTTGCTTCGTTGATTATATGAGTTATCGAATACTCATTTTCATCTAAATAGATTGTGGAGTTGAAACTTTTCCCATCAGGATTTCTAAAATGATCTTCCAGCGCTTGAAAACTTTTCTCCATCAAGTGAGGTACTCCAGGAAAAACGTACACATTTTTTATTACAACCAAAGGAAACTGTAGATCTTTTTGGCTAATTTTATCGTAACCAAACAACAACTTGGCAGATTCAGGGACATAAGCTATTTTCAATTTCGGGTTCTTTAAATCATCTGTGCCAAAGAATTTCTTACAAACATTGATTATTTCTGGGTGGGGATACAATTTTTCATCAAAAGCCTTTGCAATTCCCTCGAACGTGAGGTCGTCATGTGTTGGTCCTATGCCACCAGACGTTATAACAAAATTGAATTTGCTTGAAAATGCAGTTATCTAAAAATGAATTTATTTTAATTTAGTTTTAAAAGTTATTCAGCTGTTATTTCATATAATGTAAATAAAAAAATCATAAATTAAATTGTCACATTTTTATTGGTTACAAATTTGCAAATAGACAAATCATTTTGACTTTAACAAAAATAGAATCTATTTTAAATTTAAATGAAATTCATTAGTGCATGACTAAACTAGCATTATAGTGCTTGATATGAAAAAATGAATAAGTGGTGAATCATATTTATATCATATGTTACATAATTATTTTATAATTATTAAAATCATTTAATATATGACATGTCATATAATGTATGATATATAATATATAAAATAAATATATATATATATTATATACCTATGCCAAAAAGGCATTTTGTTTGACTAATAAATTATTTATTTTAATTTTTAGTTGCATCTGCTAAGCAGCTAAGCATAATAATCTTATTTAATTAAATTTAAATATAAATAAATTATCATAAGTAAGACATAAATGAAATGAAATAATTAAATTAAAAAATTTAATTATATTGATTGAATAAATATAAAATTAGACCTCATCAGATATAGCGTTAAGTTCGTCAGGCACTACAGATATTTTCTTAACTTTCACTCCGAGATGGAACAACTTTTTCGTCAAAAAGGCAGAATTGGTATCCATGGTTTGACCTTTGAGTATTTCGTCTCCAATCACAATAATTCCCGCAGTAAACTGGTTGGTGGATTTTGAAAAGCCGTTCGATGAATTTTCAACATTCGCCATAATCCTTTGGTAGGTGTTGAGTCGTTGGTTACTAATCATGTGCGAAACTACATTGCCAGAAAACTTTAACATACGCTGGTGCATGTTTTTCGGACTATGTTATGCAACTAAGAGTAGATTCTAACAATAAAAGTAATGCAAAAATTATATATCTTAGTATCGGCAAGAACTTAAAATTATTAGTATTGGTTATCGGCTCTTTAATCGAATACAATCCAAAGTTGCATTACAATCATGCATATATATATATATATATATATATATATATATATATATATATAATAAAATCATGTTATAATCATGAAGAAATTAATAATAATAATAAGGTTGGAATTGGAATGTTAAATAAAAGAACTTATTATAGTCGTCGGAGCCCCATCTGGTGTTATCAAAACTTAATGACAACTAACCTGATCAGTGATCACCAATTTTGTAAAAAGGACTGTCTTATTATGGCTATTTTGGCTTGATTTAAATGCTGTTAACATGTTACAAGGATGATTTTTAGATAAACTTAAAAATGATTGAAACGATATACATTCATTCAAATGCTAAGTTCAGCAAAAAGTCAATCAAAAGTAGCTACATTCAAAATAGAAGTTTTCTTCAATATAAAATGTTATCTGAGAAGATGCAGTAATAACTCATTAAAATTATTAACAATATAAATATTCTAACATTATCACGCTCGTCAGCGATTTATATCATCGCCATAATATTTTTTTAATATCAACGTCATCATCATCATCATTATCATCATCAACAACAACATCATTATCATAATCTTCAACATGACAGCAAAACTCAGCAAAAGCATCACCGCACAATTAATCTGTCGATGGATTTCTTGGAAGAATGTTTTGCGTTTGACGCCTGGTCGCTAGAAGTAGCTACTAAGTAGTAAGCTGCAAGTACTACAATTTCTGTGGCTAGTAATAATTAGTGAGTAATTAGTAAAATGTAAATAAAAGAATCTGTGAACAGTTGAGTAGTAAGTTAGTAATTTGGCGGGGGTCAGAAATAAGTAAAGAAAGTATAAGTGAAAAAAATAATGGAGTAACTTGTAATTAATAATTAAAAATTAGATAGCACTTGGCAGTAATTAAAAAGGAGGTTGATAATAATTTAATTTTTACGAATCAAAAAACAAACATTGACGCTCAGTTTTTGGTTGGTAGATGTGTTGATGTTATGGAGACAGTTGGACAATGACATGAAGTGAGATGGTAACATTGGTAATATAATGTAAGCACACTTGTTAACAGCAACACTCTTGTGCGTAAAGATAGATAATTATATCAGAATTAGTATTACAATATTGTTACATGTAAAAAAGGAGAACAGGGAGAGAGAGAAAAAGAAAGAGAGAAAGAGAGAGAGAGAAAGAGAGAGAGAGAGAGAGAGAGAGAGAGAGAGAGAAGAGATATATATATATATATATATATAGATAAATTTCTTAATGAACGCAAAAATAACAACATAGCGTTGTTGGCAAGGTCAGTCACCAGCGACACCTGTTAGACAAAATGGAAACATTAAAATTCAAGTAATTTTTATAACTTGGGTCATTTTAATGGCTGAGCATGTGCAGAACTTTTTCCATGTAAAATAAAACAAGTCAGTTTTAAATTTTTGTTTCGTCATTAAGTGAACGTCTTTTATTAAATAGCATTCACTAATTTTAAAAAATTATTTCATTTTACCAAATTGTAAGTACATAATAACAACTGTTCATTGTTTTTTAAATTTTTTAATATGTTGAACTTGCTAGAATTAAACTGTCATCCTTTAGTACAAATCCATTTTTCCGATTCCTTGAATGAAAATAAGAAAATACTCGTTCGAAATTTTTGAGACCCGAATTTCGAGAACGATTTGGCAGGAATGAAGTTGAAAGAATGCAAAAACATTTACACGACATGAGCTTCTCAAATCCTGCTTTCAAACTGCATCTCTAGGAATGTCGAACATATAATGAAAGCAGGAAAAAATATCAAATTCCAGGTGATATACACTCAATTTTTAAAAATGAAAAAAACAGTAAACCCAATGTCATACAATAAGGAATTGAACATTTTCAACATCTAAATGCCTCGCGTTTCAAAAAAGTTTCACAACAAAGACCAAAGGCGTAAAGATAGTTTATCTGAGTTGAAAAGCCGTGAAACTGCAGAAGAAAAAAAAAATTGCATCTCTAAACTGATGAGTAACAAAAAACAGGCAAGTCAGTTTATTGGAAATGAAACTGAATGACATGACACTCGCTGGCTGTATAAAATATTTCGGCGGGTCTTGCCCGCTCCGCCAAACACGAATAAGATAAATATACTGCGTTTGTGTATAAATATAACATAAATATGTATTAAATGTAAATATATAAAATATATATATATATATATATATATATGACACATATAAGCTACACAATATATATATATATATTTATTTATTGACATTTATGTTTTGTATTATATATATATATATATATATATATATATATATATATATATATACATGATGTTGCATCATCATCATCACCATCATGGAAATGAACGACCATTTAAGATAGCGGCCAAAACGTTTGATGCGTGTTGATTTCGTTGTACATGACATCAGTACACTCGCAACAACAACAACAACAACAGCAACAACAACAGCAACAACAACAACAACAACAACTGCAACAGCAGCAACAACAACAACAGCAACAGCAACAGCAATAACAGTACAGTAATAATATTAATAATAATAAAACATATATATATATTATATACCTTAGAAATAATAACTTCTTGAAATATATCGCAAGAAATCATACAAAAAGGTTTGTGCATTTTGAAACTGTTTATGTTTTACAACGCTAACGTTTACTAAGAAATCACTTTTAAACCATTGTAACCAAATGTTAATTAGTTAATTATTATTATTATTTATTATGATTATTAATTTAATGATATATAATTACAACAGCCGAACAACAAACGCTACCTGCAACGATTTTGTTTTAAGCTGCTCCTTCAAAACCATCTTATATTAACGCAATATTAATTTGCTTTGATCATTCATCATCATTTATATTATTATTATTATATTATATTATTATTATTATTGTTATTATTATTATTATATTATTATTTTTTCTATTATTATTAATACAACAACAACAGTACAGTAATAATATTATTAATAATAATACATATATATATATATAAAGTTATTATTATTATTATTATTAGTGTTATTATTATTATTATTATTATCGTTGTTGTTGTTATTATTATCATTTTTTTCCATTGCCATCTTTATCCTCCTCATCATCATCATTGTTGTATCTCCCTCATCAAAATCATCATCATCTTTATCGTTGCGTCATCATCAATATTACCTCACCTACCCACCAACACCACCACCATCATCATCATCGCCGTCATCATCGTCGTCATCATCATTATCATCATTATCATCATCGCCATCATCATTATCAAGACATTGACGTTTTCAAACAAATAGGAAGGAATACCTCAATTATTTATAAATTATCGTTCTTCACTCTCCTCATTCGCATCACCATCTATCTCCCTATCATTATCATCGTCATCATCGTCATCATCATCGTTATCATCATCTCATGTTGTTGTTGTTGTTGTTGTTATTGATCATCAACTTTTCATGAAGTTGTTGTTGTTGTTGTTATTGATGACGATGATCATCATCATCATTATGGTTAACACGATTACTGCCCTCTTCAACGTTACCAACATCATTACCATCCGTGGTCGTCTATATCGTCATCATTGTCGTCTTCATCGTCATCAATATTTTTTTCATCATCATCATCATCGTCATCATCATCATCATCATCATCGTCATCATCATCATCATCGTCATCATCATCATCATCGTCATCATCATCATCGTCATCATCATCATCATCATCATCATCTTCTTCTTTATCACCATCATTGTCGTTTTCATCGTCATCAATATTTTCTTCTTCTTCTTCATCATCATCATCTTTTTTTCTTCATCATCATCTTCTTTTTCCTCTTCTTCTTTCTTTTTTTTCCTTTTTCTTCTTCATCATCTTCTTCCTCATCACCATCATCCAATTAAAATAAAACGACTTCTTTTGATAAAAAAAAATCTACTTTGCCGGCTTCTTACGCTTGCCTAAACTTAAATTAATGTTTAATAATAATAATAATAATAATAATAATAATAATAACGTCATTGATAATTATAGTGATTAATAAAACTTTTTACTCATTATTACGGACAAGTATAAAGAGTTCAAAAAAGCCCTAATCACTGAAATAATAATAATAACAATAATAATAATAATAACAATATTAGTAAAAATAACTCTCATGTGACCCACCCAACGTGACCTTGCTCGCCGCTTCAAGGTCAAACTCGTTACAAGAATAGCATTTTAATGCTCTCCCAGTTGCATATATCGCGGTGAGAAAATAATAATAATTATAATAATAATAACGTTAATATTGTTATTGTTATTTTTATTATTGTTACTACTACTATTACTTCTACTACTACTACTACTACTACTACTACTACTACTACTACTACTACTACTACTACTACTACTACTACTACAACTACTACTACTGCTACTGCTACGAGTGTAGTAGTAGTAGTAGTAGTATGTAGTAGTAGTAGTAGTAATAGTAGAAGTAGTAGTAGTAGTTTTTGTTGTTGTTGTTGTAGTATAATCAATACGTTTCACCACCAATAACGCCACAATAAAAACAATAAAATAAAATAAAGTTTTAATATAAATGAAAGATGACGCCAAAAAAAAGTAAAAATTATTATTTATATATTGATTTTTTCTGGAAAATAATAAATAAGTTTACCATGTTTTAATTTAAAACAGCTTTAAACAACGGATAGGTAAGAGTTCCATCATGTTTCAAGCACGATGTCATTACGCGGTGACCTAGTTCGATTGCCTTCTTTTCCTGGCTTGTGTGAATGATGGGGTGCATACATACGTGTACGTGTGTGTGTGTGCGTGTGTGTGTGTGCGTGTGTGTGTGCGTGCGTGCCCTTTTCGGAGTTAAATTATAAAATTGAAAGAATAAATATTTTATTTTTGAGATGAAATATTTTATTGCCGCTAGTTAAACTATATCACCACCATCACAGTTTCCCTCGATATCTAAATCATCCTCATCATAGTCATCATCATTACCATCATCTTTTGTATCATCATCACTACCACCATTCAGCAAGCAGCAATAATGGTCACATTATATGTTTATGAGGTAGTTGTAATGGGGTGATTTTATTATCTATGCTGACATCAAATGCTGGAATTGATCTTATTTTTTTACTAGTCTTTTATCTTTGGTATTGTTTTCTAATCTTTGGTTAATATACGGCGTCCGGGTCGTTTTGCTTTGTCTTTGTAATGTTATTATTGTTCTTTGGTAATGTTTCCATTTATGTTTTAGCTCTTTGTTTCCGTCCTTTTTATAGCGCTTCATACAAAAGTAGTAAATCTGCTTGAGTCACTTTGCTAGTGTAATTGTTGTTGTTGATGATGGAGATGATTACAACGAAAATGATGAGGCTAACGATTGTGTGGCTGCTGTTGTTGATGTCGTTGCTGCTGATTATGATGCAGGTGATGATTATGATGAGTGCGGTGATGATTATGATGATGGCACTGGTGAGTCTTCACGTTGTTATAGATGGAAATGATGATGATGTTAAAATTTGGTTTGTTGATGTTGTTTTTGTTTTTTTATTGTTGTATTATTTTAATCTTTGTTGTTTTTGTTGTTGTTGATGTTTATACCTGATTGAACTGACTAAATGTTTTTAATTTGTGTATTGGTTTTTTTTACATTTTGTTGTGGTTGTTGTTGTTATTGTCATTGTCGTTAATGTTGTTGTTGTTGCAAGCAATACAATTATTTTTAACAGCGTAAGGATTTACCATCTGCCATCATCATCATTAGCGTACTCATCATCATCATCTTCACCACCACCATCATCATCATCTTTGTAATTGAAAGATTGTTGACATATCAAATGAATTCAACAATGCTTATGAATTGTCTGTTCAGTTGAGTCTCTGAAACTTGTTGGAGTGGCTGAATGTCATTTTTAACAGCCATCAATCATGTTGTATTTGAAACAGCATTGAGAACCAACATCCTAATTTCTTTTTTAAATTTTCAATTATCAAGAAAAATAACACGAGGTGCAATAATTGTGAAACAATGATAATGAAATTTATTTTGGAAAAATTTCTATCTTTGAGCTCAGTTGAACTATTTGCCTGATTAAAATGATGATGATAAAATAATGGTCCGTATTCAAAAAAAAATTTGTTTAAAAAAACAAAAGGGTTAATAAAGGTTTTTGCAAAAAATGATTAATGATCCAAATTCGTCTGAACTTGAAATTCAACAAGACAAACAAGTTAGACTTTATAAACGCTGGATCAAGCTGATGAAGCTAAAGCTAAAAAATAAAATAATTTAAAAATTAATAATAAAATTATAATAAAAATAATTTCATTCAAACACGAACTGTTGCACCTAAAGAGAACGTCAAATGTTCTATTTTAGTAACAAATTTACTACTTTCTCTGCATACAAATTCATTTTGAATTAATTTCTGCAAAACGTTAATAAATATATTTATGGATATTAAACCGTCGGAACCGTAAAAATGATATTTCTACATTTCAATTGAATCTAAGCACAAGTACAATTTTGTCACTTATTCCTTCAACTTATTGTCAGAAGCGTCTGCCACACACACACACACACACACACACACACACACACACACACACACACACAAACAAACAAACATTTAGACAACCTTACACATACAAACACACGCACACGCTTCGAGCCAAATTTCTACTTAATTTTGATTTTGAAGTCAGAACTTGCAAAATATACCAAATATCTGGCTAAAAGGTAATTCGTTATTTTCATTTCTTTGAGATATATAAAGACCATCGTAACCTTTAGTCTCAATAATATTTTGGATTTTTAAAATTAACCTTCTCCAACATTTTAGTCCATCTTCATTCCAACTTTCTCCCATCTTCAATTATTCTTCCGCCTATTAAATGTTTAAAGTAAAATTAAATATATTTTGTGCCAACCTTTTTGTTGATAAAAGATTCCTCATTTTTAAAAATTTCATTTTTATTTTATACGTTTTATGCAACAAAAAGTAAAGTTTAATTTAAAAACGAATTATTTTTATCTAAAGCTTATTTTTGTTTAGGCTAATTTTAAATCTTCCCAAGACATCCTGATTTTAAGTCGCGCGCGAATTACAAAAGATTACGTCACACACATGACCAAAGATCAAATTGGCTTCCAACGTTTTGTTTTTCTAATTATATATATATATATATATATATATATATATATTACGTATAATATATATTCACATATATATATATTGTTTTTATATAATAACAATAATAGTAACATTAATAACAATAATAATACAATTTCTTTTTAGTCTTCAAATCACATTTCTTGAGTTCCTGATTGAATAAATTTTATTTGATAATTACAATTATATTTATGATATAAATTCTCCAACTATTGTTAATCGCATCATCATCAGCCTCGTTAATGTCATCTCCATCATCATCATCATCATCATCATCACCATCACCATTTTAGTCGTCGTCATCGTTAACATCAGAACCATCGTCATCATCATCATCGTACGAGCACTATAAGTTTGATCACTGTTATTGTTCATTTTATAGCGCTCATTGTTTCAGCAACAAAAAGTGGGAATATCATTTTTATGCTCGCAACCTTCAAAAGTCATCAGTCAACGTTTGTAGAAATTATTTCAAATTTATTGATCCACTGTGTTGCCATTCTGTTGGCGTTGTTTGTTTTTTTAAAGATACATTTCATTTTTTGTTTATGTTTTTTTAAACATTCTAATTTATTTTTATTTTCTTCACCATATTTATATTTTTTAACTTTTTTTCTAACACTCAATTGCAAGTTTCATCAAACACACCGTCCGTTTTAAAACAATTCGTCGATTTTTGTTTATAAACCAAGCAGTATATTCTACATTTCTTTTTCAACATTTCTTTGTTTTTAATCCAGTTCTTTCTTTTTTTCACTTTCGTTTTCGATTTCCTCTGGACTCAACATATAACTTGTTGGCTGTCCTTCACATTCATTTCATTCCACCCTTCTGCTTCCAGTCCTATTCCAGAACTACCAAGGTCATATACGTTGTTGTTCAACATGATGAATATCACTGCTGTAGATAAGTGGCTCCAGAAAGAATAAATTCACGAAGCTTACATTGAAAAGAAAGGAGCGAAATGTAGGAACGAAACTGAACAAGAAATACTTCTCCGTGGTGCCTCAATGAGTGGCTAGGTAGGTGGCAGCACGAACAATAAGGGAAGACCAATCACAAATCATCCAACCAACAAACATACATACAGTAAATGCTTATATTCTATAATCTACATACAGATCACACACATTTGTCGCACAGGCACAAGCGACTACACATTGCAGCTACGTAACCAAACTAAGAACACCGATACAACCATACACGTACATGAATTTATAAATATAAACACTCATAAGCTCATGTACACAGAAACACACCTATTTACACAGCACACACGCACCACAAACCCACACACACATACACACTCAACTGACGAAAGACTACAAACAAGAAAGCGTGTTGATATGGAGGATAATTTAAATAGAGAGCAGGAAATGTCTTCGCGAATTAGTCCGACCCCCACCTTTTATGGTCTTGGGAAATCAGAAAGGTCCAGTAAAGTCAACATTTGAAAAAGTAAAATTCCCTTTTGACTGTTATTTTAACGAAAACAAAACAATATAACAAAGTAAACAAACAAAGGCAAACACTCACGGCATTATAAAGCACAAATGCAAGAATCTAATGATAATATAATTAACGATAGTAAATCAATAGTCTAGTTAATATTACAAAATATTACACCACACACACACACACACACACACACACACACACAAACACACACACAAACACACACACGTGCATAATAAAATAAACAGTTATATGAGGATCTAATTAAAATATAATTAACAATAGTAAACTCCAATAAAGTTATTATCGTAGAAGATTTATAGATTTATTAAAAAATGGTAACGAGAATTAGTTGAAGTAGTTGAAATAGTAATAATAGTAACTACTATAAATAATAATAACAAAATAATGATAATAATAATAATAATGGGCCAGTTTATGCATATTAATCAGATGGCTTATGAATAAATAATGAGATACACCACATTAATGTTACTTGCTTGCCCGCGTCCGAGTGTATGTGCATGAATGTGTTTGTATGTACGAGTATATACATGTGTGTATGTGTGTGTGTGTGTTCATGTAAATGTATATGTGCGTGTGTGTTCATGTGAATGTATATGTGCGTGTGTGTCTTTATATATTTGTGTGTTTCCGTGCATCTCTTAATGATTTGGCCGTATATGTGTATGTATAAATGTGTTTATATTTCTTAATGTGTGTGTTTAATAAGGAATATTTAATAATTCAGTTTACAGCTGTTTAGTCATTGTATGAAATGTAAAATAACATAGAAACGTGATGGTTTAATCTCGTGGGCTTAGAAGAGGCAATATTCAAGAATGACATCTTGAAAGCCATCAACAATAACAACACCTTCCCTTCTTCTTCGTCATCATTGACGTCATCAATGTCATCATCATCATCTTCTTTGTTATTGTTCTTCATACTTGCATGTTTACGTTAGTATCATTAGCTATCATTGTCTTCCTCTCTTAATCATCTGTGTTATGTTTCTCTATTATCATCTGTCTTATCATTTTTGTAGCAGTGCTTTCAGTTATAGTCACACCATTGTTATCATTGTTAAGTACAACTCATGTAAGTAAGAATCTTCCATCACCATCGTTATCAGTTTACATCTGTCGTTATCATTATCATGATAATCATCATCATTAGCATCATCATCATCACCATCATCATCATAACCATCATTAGCATCATCATCATCATCATCATCACCATCATCATCATAACCATCATCATCATCATCATCGTCATCGTCATCGTCGTCGTCATCATCATCATCATGAGTACTATCATTATCATCATCACCCTCGACATCATTATCAACATCTTCATCGTCACCACAGATGACTTATAGCTTCCGAGGCAGTAGAGAAACAAACGTTGCTTCACCGCTTGCAAAATTTAATCCGGTCCGGTGTCGCACACACACACGCACACACTCACACACACTTATACACACACACACACACGCACACAAAGACACACACACATTCTCTCACTTAATTGTATACTTGCATACACACATGCGTAAACAAAGGCATTAGTTTGTATTTATGTTAACACACAGATGTATGTGTTAATTTGCTTATATTTACGTAAAAACATAAATAAATGTTTGATACCTCGTAAGTATTATACACATACACACATCACATCCTAACTGAATGTTCATCACACGGACACAGAAGAAACTTCAAGGATAAAAGGACAGATAGATGGATAGTTACATGGATGGACGAATGAATGAGTGGATAGTTTGAAGGAATGGATTGATAGATAGATGAATGGATAACAAAACGTCTTTAACAGTAAATAAAGTGCAATGGAGTACGATACGTAAAAAACGCCTTCATTTGTATTTGTGTGTATGCTGCTTTTTGTGCAAGTGAATCCAGATATTTGTACGTGTATGAGTGTGTATGTGTGTGTATGTGTGTGTGTTTATGGGAGTTTATTATCGTTAACTCAGCTATACGCTGAAAACGAAGGTATTGCACTGAAGCGCGAATGTTAGAAATGCTGTTATATAATACAAATGTTTGTAGCATCTTTCTACATCTTCTCAGATGCTGATAAATATTATGTAATAAAAATGAGGCTAACAATTACTTTCATTTGATAAGTTAATAAAAATTTATAGGCTTTAGAATTAAATCGTGTGAAATTAAATATAAATGCATATCTAACACACGTACAGACGTGCATACACGCATACAAACACGACTTATACACACACGCACGCACGCACACACACACACACACACACAAGCAAACATACAAACACACAGACACAAACACACACACACAAATGCATTTGATCAACGTGGGTTGCAACAGAAAACAAAGAATCGATAGAATGCACATAAATAAGAAGGAACATGCACCCACGCATGCACACACACGTACAAACACACATACACATACATACATACTCACTCACACAAACAAACATAGTATACACTACAAACACGCATGAATATACGTAATAGATACACGGTTATAAAATTTAAAGATATAAAGATACACACACAAAGTCACAGAGAGAGAGAGAGAGAGAGAGAGAGAGAGAGAGAGAGAGAGAAAGAGAGAGAGAGAAAGAGAGAGAGAGAGAAAGACAAAGTCGCACACGCACACACACAAACATACAAACATACAAATATTTGCGTATATGATGCGTCCAAAGTTATTGAATGATACGATGGTAAAAGTTGACTTGCACTACGACACACACACAACAACAACATTAAATGATCATGCTAAAGTTGAATTAATAGGAAATATATAAATAAACATTTATATAAACAAATGACAAAAACATAACTACAACAACAAAAACAACAATATCAGCAACAACAACAGTAATAACAACATCAGCAGCAGCAACAACAACAACAACATCAGCAACAGCAACAACAACAATAATAACAATAATGGCTATGGATGTAAAAAATTAGACTCTGTTGTCTCAATCGATGTTTGTCTTATTGATATTGCATTTGCATTATGTGCCTGCTACCACTGTTGATTCTTTAGTTACTACTACTACTACTACTACTACTACTACTTTGGCTGCTACTGCTACCACTTTTATTAGTGCTACAATGGTACTACTGCTACGACTACTACAACTGCAGCCGCTGCTAGTACTACAATTGCTACATTACAACCATCTCTAATATTACCTCCAATATATTATCACCAACATTAACAACAATACCAATCCTAACATCACCATCATCGTTCCTCATCATCGTCGTTGTCGTCATTGCCATCATCTTCACGATTGAATGCTAATAAAGAGTTGTGGTAGGAACGAGGCGAGGCAACTCCACGCTTTGTGTGACGTAATTGTAATGTTACATCGCATCACGTCATAACATGGCTCATCTTTGACACGTGAACAATCCAACAAGTGTACGTGTGTTTGTTTTTTGTGTGTGTATGTGTTTGTCTGTGTATGTGAATGTTTGTGGATGTGTGAAAGTGTGTTCACATTATATACATATTTTGTTTGCAGGTATGTATATGTATGTACGCCTATATGTGTGCACATGCACACACACACACACACACAGGTTGCTTACACATTAACTTGTCTATTACCAAATCGTACGTATACAAATATTTTTAATTAAGGGGGGAGAATTGAAATGAAACTTCTAATGCAATTTATCTTCAGAGATGGTCGGCCGTAGATAGGATTGATGCTTCATGTGATGTTGAACTATATCATGCCTTAATGTTGGCTTTCTCTGCATTTTATATATACGTACTTCTTCCCCCCCCTTCTCTCTCTCTCTTTTTCTCTCTCTTTTTCAATCTCTCTCTCTCACACACATGTATACATCGTATTTTTTTCTAGATAGATGTTGATAGATGTTGATTTATTTCTAGATATATGTTGATAGATTGACATTTTAATAAACTGAATAAATATCAAACTATCAATCAATCAATTGAAAATTTCGATGAAAATAATCAATCAAAGCGAATGATTATAAAAGAATATAACATGAAAGGAAAAGAGAGAAGGCGAGAGAGAAAGAGAAAGAGAAGAAAAATGATAGATGAAAAGATCTCTTCAGTAAGAGGCGTGAAAGAACCTTAATGAGTAGCGGCGTTGTCTTAGAGAGCCAATTGAAAAGATATAACTATCAGTATCTGAGTATAGAGATGTATGTGTATGTGTGTGCTGTTGTGTGTTGTGCTTGTGTGCCCCTGTGCGTGCGTGTAAACGTTTGTGGCCATTCAACCGTTGTCTAAGTCATTAATTTA
Organism: Helobdella robusta; assembly: GCF_000326865.2. Lineage (NCBI taxonomy): Eukaryota > Metazoa > Annelida > Clitellata > Rhynchobdellida > Glossiphoniidae > Helobdella > Helobdella robusta. The sequence goes on from NW_008703942.1 coordinate 2,942,060, forward strand.
TATGTCTGTTTGTCCGACTGTCCATCGGTCTTTACGTTTGTTTATTCATCCATTCATCCATCCATCCATCCATCCATCCATCCATCCATCCATCCATCCATCCATCCATCCATCCATCCATCCATCCACTTCTGCGTTTTCCTATTTTTTCCTGGCACCCATACATCATTTGCTAGTTAGTAAGTGTCGTTTGCATCTCGGTCGATGATGATGTTGTTGATGATGATGTTGTTGAAGATGATGATGATGATACTGTGGATGATGATGATGTTGTTGTTGTTGACGATGATGATGATGATGTTGTTGATGATGATGATGTTGTTGTTGTTGATGATGATGATGTTGTTGTTGTTTGATAATGGTGATAATGTTGTTTTTTGATGTTGATGATGATGATTTTGTTGTTGATGACGATGATGATGATTTTGCGGTATTTGTTGTGATTTTTGTTGTTGTTGATGATGACGGTGGTGATGAAGAAGATGATGATGATGTTGATTACAATACTCCATTATTAAAATTTAGAAACAATCATAGTAGCATAACTGAACCTGATAACACTTATTTATGAAATTGTCAAAAAATGAAGTGATTCAAGTTGAAATGGAATAAAATAGACTATTGCAAATCATGAATTTTGTCAAAGAATGAAATCATACCCCGTCGCGGTGGTCAATGCACACACATTGTATCACTCACACGACATTATGATAGATACTATCACAGTATTATTATTATTATTATTATTATTATTATTATTATTATTATTAAGAAACATTTATTAAACGCTAATTAAACAATTTCATAAGCGTTCTCTCAAAAACAAAACAAAATGTTATATGTGACTGTTCATGAAACGAAAATCAAAGTAACAAATTTTACAATTTCACAGAAAATAAAAATGTCTTTAGTTCTTTTTTAAATAAATCCAGAGAAGTTCCCGATCTTCTTAACATAGGTGGAAGGTTATTCCAAACAGAGGGACCAGCCACGGCAATGTCCCTAGAACCAATTTGCAAACGCGTGACTGGCACCCTTAGCAGATTCAAATCATCCGACCTGAGATAGGAAGATGATGCTGTTTGTTTTCTGGTAAATTTAAGATAGATGTATGTATGATAGATACTATCACACACGCTACAGTATGATAGATACTATCACACACGCTACAGTATGATAGATACTATCACACACGCTACAGTATGATAGATACTATCACACACGCTACAGAATGATAGATACTATCACACACGCTACAGAATGATAGATACTATCACACACACTACAGAATGATAGATACTATCACACACACGACAGTATGATAGATACTATCACACACACGACAGTATGATAGATACTATCACACACACGACAGTATGGTAGATACTATCACACACACGACAGTATGATAGATAATATCAAAGTTGCAAGACACAAACAAAAGCCTCAGCAATAAATTATAATCGTAACAAACATCAATCTGACCATCAAGTGATTCCATTTCAAACAACCTTCACTGAATTGTTAGTCGGAAATAAATTTTAAACAAAAGATTAATTGAAGATGAGTATAGAAGCGACATGCAGGCAAAACCATTTTTCACTAACTTAAAAACCAAAAAATTAAAAAAGAATAAAATTGCGACAAGCCAAACCATCAAAAATTAAATTTAAAACATCAAGACAAAAAAATTCCACGAAATAAGTGGCTCGGTGAATTTATGCGTCAGCCAATTGCAACGGACAATGCGAGTCCGTGTCTAGCACTGCATCAATGACACCACCCTCATGAATATGCAAATGAGATGAACGATCTTCATGAATATGCAAATGAGAGGTGGGGATTTGGCTGGTGGGTGGATGAATTACAAAAACCTCGTATGGAACGTTGGTCGGATTGGATGGTGGGCATAATGAAATAGAGGAGAAGACATCGTTGATGATGAAATGATGTTGACACAATGATGTAATGATAGAGATAGTGATGTTGAAAATATAGTTTACGATTCACAGATGTAACACCAAGACATTGGTAGGCTTCTTATAACCTCACAGTTCTTGTAAAAAAAATCGCATGAATATTGAAACATTGATTTGCACGATACACAAACACTCCGGACCCTAGTGAAGTGACCAGTCGAAGTTGTTTGACCGATTCTAGCTTGGACCAATTTATTTTCTTATATGATATCGATAGACGCAAGGTGTTTGAACAGGCATTTAAGAATTTCACACACTGACCTACATACACACACTGACACACACACACACACACACACACACACACACACACACACACACACACACACACACACACACACACACACAAACACACACAAACACGCACACACACACTCTGACACACGCGCACACACATAAACACACACGCGCATACCTACACGTAGACATTACGATATATATATATGTATGGATAGAGTCATTATTTTCAATGAAGAATTATTAAAGTGTTAACAAGAGAAATGATGGTAAAACATTTGTCAGCCTGGTGGATCGCGGGGAAATCGCGCGTTGATTAGTGACGATGGGGATGATTGTGAGAAGATCATGATTATGATTGTGACGGTGGTGGTAATGATGATGATGATGGTGATAAAGAGTGTTCGTGATTATGATGGAGACGACAACGATGATGATGATGATGATTAATAATAATAATAACAATAATAATAATAATAATAATAATCAACATCATCATCATCATAATTGTTGGTGGTAGGCTACTCAGGGTGGTCTTGTGACGTTGCAAGCTTGAATGATTAATGGAGAAAAAGCTGAGAATAAACAGAAACAAAAAAAAAATGAAAAATGAAAAATTTTTAAAAAGTTTTATCTGAATTTACTTTTCACACTTTTATTCTTAAGACAAGTCTTTCTATCTTGGAAAATATTTTTTTGAGGATAAAATTTTTTAACCTCAACGTCGTCAACATTATCATTTTTTTCCAATGACAATGACGTCATCACTGGTTGGCAAGATGGCTGAGATGGTAGGGGCGCCGTGCCTGGTACTGCTACCGTCACAAATGATCTCGTGGAGACCTGTTTCAAATGCAAGAAGAGTCATCATTCAATTTTTGCGTGGTACGTCGTACATTTGTTGGTTTATGAAAATGCTTTGAGTTTATTAGATGCGATTCTAAGTAATCCAATGCGTCCCCATCATCATCATCGTCGTCGTTGTCATCATCATCAATATCATCATCATGATCATGATCATGATCATGATCATGATCATCATCATGATCATCATCATCATCATCACTGCTGTCATCATTACCATCATTGCAATCATCGTATTCATAATCATCACCATCACACCATCCTCATTAATATCATCATCGTCGACGTCATATTTCCCCCCCCAAATATATGTTGATGGTGATGGTTGGAGTAATAAAAAAAAATAATTATAATGATGATGATGACGACGACGACGATGATGATGAGAATGATAATAACATCTGATGGGCCAGAAGTAGATGATAGTATCAACACTTAGAAGAATTTTAAATCTGTGTCTTGTTTTTATTATTATTATTGTTGTTGTTGTTGTTATTATTATTATTGTTGTTGTTGTTATTATTATTATTATTTATGTTGTTGATGATGATGCCGTTGTGTTGTTGTTTCGTCTGACGTGTTGTAATAAGCTCTATTTATTTATTTATTTATTTATTTATTCCATAGAGTGGAAGGAACCTTGAAAAGGGGATGACGACGACGACGATGTAGTTTGAATATTTAATAGTAATAATAAATATAATTATAATTTTATTATTATTATCATATTATTAATATTATGAAAGTTTCTTATCTCTTTCACGGCCGGTCGACTCATTCATTCATTCATTCGTTCATTCATTCGTTCATTCATACTTACCAAAATAACCAAAAGGCTCTTAATGATTGTAGGCGCTCTAACGCAATCACTATCATAACCGTCGTCATCACCATTACCATCATCGTCATAGTCATCATCAACACCACCACCGTCATCGTCATCATCATCATCATCATCACCATCATCGCCGTGGTCATCGTCATCATCATCATCATCATCACCATCATCGCCGTGGTCATCGTCATCATCATCATCATCATAATCATCATCATCATCACCATCTTGCATCCCCCTCCCTAACGCCTCTTTATATCTTTTTTAGAATTACCTTCAGTAACGTGATTTTGAAAGATGCCGTTACCGGCGATATCGCATCTGATGGTGGTGGTGGTGGTGGTGGTGGTGGTGGTAACAACCATTTCTTCATCATCCTCATCATCCCCATCATCATCGTCGTCCTCATTCTTTTCGTCCTCGTCATCCATCTTCGACGACAACTGCCCTCGAGTGTGCAGCTGCTTTGCCGCCACTGTCGACTGCTCCAATCGTCAAATGACAGAACTACCACGTGATCTGCCACGTGTCGCAACGCGCGTCAATTTTGCCGGAAATCAGTTGATCGTACTCGCTTCTGGTTCAATGACGTCACTTCGAAATGTAGTGTCTTTGGATTTGAGAAGGAATGAGCTGGAAGTGGTGGCCGATGGTGTTTTTGAAGGGTGTCCGATATTACAGGTGAGTGAAATTATGGTGATAGATTGCATTTAAACTCAGTTTGACAACACTGAAGACGCACACTTCACCACTACACTACCACCACTACCACCATCGACCAATCCAATCAAACAGATACTGGACATGAGCCACAACAACCTGACCAATTTGAACGAGTTCACCTTCCGAGGTCTCGAGACACTGACCGACTTCAACCTGTCAAACAACTTGGTAGGCAAGATGGACGGAGTGTTCAGTTCCTTGGTGGAGCTTTCCAGGTTGGATATCAGTCAGAACAGGATCCGAGTGCTCACACAGTTCTCGCTGAGGGATCTCGTCAATTTGAGGTTTGTGGTGTGTAGGCGAATGAGTGTGTGAATGAGAGAGAAGGCTTTGTCTTTTGTGGCGTCTCTTTGAAAATTTAATAACTGCTGGGGAGGTTATTATGATTTGTTGATAAATAAATTATGAGGTATCTATAAAATAGAAAATAACTTCAGTTGCGTTTCTACTCTAAATTACTGACCGACAAGAAAGGAGTGTTTCGTTTAATTAGAGATAAATAAATGGAGATGATGGGCGATGCTTTAAAAGTGAAAAACACTGGGGGTCCGTAATAATTCACGGGAATGTTCCTGCGGCGGCTGGCAATTGATTTGATGACAGAGGCAAACAGACTGATGACAAAACCGACGCAACGCATTACAAACGCAGTAACTTGAGTTAAAAGTTTGTTGACGGGCAGCCGAATGTAAGAAATGAAGAAGATTAAATTTTTACGAGTAAATGAATGAATCGAGGAATGAATGAATGACGGAATAAATTAAGGAGTGAATGAGTGAAGGAAGGAATAAATAAATTAATGAATTTGATGTCAGATACCTGCTTATGGGGAACAACTTGATCAGCTCCGTGGACAAAAAAGCATTTCAGATGAATAAGAAGCTTATGTACTTGGTAAGATGGTGATGATGGTGATGTTGATGGTGATGACGATGACGGTGATGGCGATAATGATGAAAATGATGATGATGGTGGTGGTGATATTGATAATGATGGTGATGATTATGATGGTGATGATGATGATGATGATAATGACGATAGTGATGGCAATAATGATGAAAATGGTGATGATAGTGGTGATGATATTGATGATGATGATGATAATGATGATGTTGTCTATAATAATGACGATGTTAATACTGATGTTGATGGTAATACTGATGTAAAAATGATAGAGAAAGGTATTTTAAACCTCTATATTTAAGAAACATCCAAGGCTTAAGAATCTCTAAATATCTGGTTAGTTCAGCGTACTATGTCTCACAGACCACCATTATCATTACATAATCATCATCTTCACTATATCATCATCATCATCATTATCATCATCATCATCATCATCGTCATCATCATCATCATCATCATCATCATCGTCTTTCCATCATTCTCCGAAGTTATCACCGTACATGCCATGCTGGTAATGATTAACGTCATTACTACCATCACCATCATCTTTATCATTATCTTCGTCGTCATCATCAGCATCATCATCAACATCATCGTCGACATCATCATCGTCATCATCATCATCATCAGCAGCAGCAGCATCATCATCGTCATCATCATCAGCATCATCTTCTAAATTTTTTTTTCTTCTTCTTCCTCCTCCTCCTCCTCATCTCTTTAAAAGGATCTGATGCGAACGTAATTGAGGGATCCACTGATGTATATTATTGGTTATGTTTGTTAGCTCGCTTCATTTCAACCTCTGTAGTTGTCTCTTTATGTGTGCGTGTGTGTGTGCGTGCGTGTGTTTGTTTGTGAGACTGTGTTTGTGTGTATGTTGGTTATTTTAATAATTAC
>NW_008703942.1:2948550-2993550 GCF_000326865.2 Helobdella robusta
ATGGAAATAGATGAGGTACGTATGAGAAGTTATGTGCAAGAGAACGTGTTGAAATATGGAAGGAGAAAGAGAGAGAGATAGAGAGAGAGAGAGAGAGAAAGAGAGAAAAAGAAATAAAGAAAGAAAGAGAGAGAGAGAAAACAAAAGAGGAAAAGAAAAAAAAAGAAAAAGAAAGAGAGAGAGAGACAGAAACTGGGATAGGGAAAGAAAAAAAATAAAAAATGATAGAGAAGATAATGATAGAGTTGTGAGTAGAAAGTTAAATAGACAGAAAAAGAGAGAGAGAGAGAGAAAAAAGAGAAAGAAAGAGAGAAGAGAGAGAGAGAGAAAATAGAGAAAAAGCAGCAAGAGAGGTAAAAAGCGCCAGATTAAAATGTTGACATTGATTGTGTATTAAACGAATTGTGACTTGTATAGTGACGTCAGTGGAGTAGATAGATGGCTATAGAAATGACATTAATGACGATTAGGACGATGAAGAAGATGATGATCTTGATTACCAGGTGATAAAAAATTAGTAGCTAAAGTGATCACAATGAGGATGGCCAATGTTGATAATGTGGCACACTGTAAACTTGTAACATTGACACCGACGATTAAAAAAAATGAAAAATTTCAAACATAAAGATAAAAAAGAAGCTGCAGCTTTTGTTGTTGCTGCTGCTGATGATGATAAACTAAACTCATTGATGACGACGCAGATGATAAAAATTGATGATGACAATCAAAAAGAATAATGATGAAGAGGACGAAGATGAGAGTTGATAGCATGCCAAGCAGGCACGTACAAATTTAGATGGAAAAAATAAATAAAAGATTGAGATTTAAAAAAGAATCTGAATAATGCTGCTTCTTCCCTTACGACAGCTATTTTTTTCTTGCAGATCTACTACTACTACTACTACTACTACTACTACTACTACTACTACTACTACTACTACTACTACTACTACTGTTACTACTGCTACAACTGCTGCTCTTTCTACTACTAATTTAATGGTACAAATTACTAAGAGTTCTGCTGAAGTAAGTGTATTGGTTTAAAGTTTTTAACATTTTAAGTAATGACCTTGGTTTTTTGTTTAAATCTAGTTTCATTGAAATACTTCGAGCAGATTATTTTTATTTAGTGATCAAATTTATTTTAAAAATTCTGACAGCTACATATCGCTATAACGTGGACCATTTAAATTAGAAAACAAGTTGATTTTATAGGTCATCACCAGCAGTGGAACATAGAGCAGCTGAAATAATCTATATCTTAAATACTACCCTTTGGTCTGAAACTTCTGTTTAATGTACCCATATATATTAATTCTTAATTAATTAAGAATTAGACAATTAATGTATATGAATGTACCTGAAAATATCAAAAGTAACAAAAGCTAATTAATAAGGCAATACTAGTAAGATTTTTTTCTAAAATGATTCAGGGGTTTTTTTTTCTCTAGTCTGTGTTTCAAATCTTTTGACATGAATTTTTTTTGGGTTATCAGCGTTTTTTAAAATAATTAATTTATGTAGACTTTAAGATAGTTACTGTTCCGTCTTGCTGTGAATTTTTTATACGTAAAATATTAACCCCACTTATAGCCCACCTTAATTTTTCATTTGTTTTAATTTTTACGTTTTTATTTTTTGGTTTAGAAAAATTATCGAAAATTTTTGTTTGCTTGTGACATCACGCATTTGTCGTTGTCACAGGAGGCCATTTGTCGCTAGGTGGCAGGCTGAGGAGATGACTTAATAATTCAGATTGCCCATTTGTGTGCTGATGTGATGCTGATGTGATGATGATGTGATGATGTGATGATGATTTGATGATGATGTGATGCTGATGTGATGATGATGTGATGATGTGATGATGATGTGATGATGATGTGATGATGATGTGATGATGTGATGATGATTTGATGATGATTTGATGATGATTTGATGATGGTGTGATAATGTTGATGCAACAATGATGATGACTCTGCAACGATGAGGATGTGAATAAATAGAATGAAGCATATGATGTTGACAATACGATTACGGTGACAACGAGGCTCTGTTGATAATGATGACTATATGATAATGATGATGGCAGTGATAATGTGGTAATGTGTGGTTTAGACACTGATGAATAAACATGTACAGGAATTTTATTTTGGTGAACAGTGAATGGTGGTACAATTTTGTAACCACCCATAAATTAAAAAAGCAGCATTTTGAAAAACAAAACCAGGATTTGAAAAACAATCCACTGACCGACAGCATCCGATTTCATTTCCACACGACCTCTCTAACTTACATCGATCTCTCCGGATGTCATTTCAACAAAGTTCCGCGAGGTTTGCCCAACACTCTTCGCTACGTGCAACTTCGTCACAACAACATTAATGTCCTGAGCAGGCTCTCATTCAAGGAATGTCCCTACATGAATGTTCTCGTGCTCGACTGGAACAACATTACCGGTTTGTCCGATGATCTGCAATAAACTCTTAAAACTGAATTTTGTGGAAAATTATTAGAAATTTTTGTTTCAATTTATATGAAATTCGGAAAGCGCACGCAAGCTAAATTAGTCTGCATTTTCTTTATTGATAATTATTAAAATTATGGTTGTCATTTTACATTTTCAAGTTGCAATCGCTATTGTTAACATCATTACAGTCCAACGTTTCAATTTCTAGCAAAGAAAGTTATAAATGTTGTTTTTATTCAGTTATAGAAGCAGAAACATTCAGTCACATGTCCTACTTGAAAGAACTCTGGCTCAACTTCAACAACCTCGCCTCCATGCCATCGAACCTCCCGCCAAATTTGCTTCGACTATTCATCCGCTCAAATAAAATCAACCAAATTCAGTCGGAAACGATTGAAGCTCACCGCTTGCACTCGCTGCATCTTGCCGATAACATCATTTCAACTCTTGACAATTTCGCCACAGGAGACAAAACCGGCCTACCGAGGTTAAAATATTTAGATTTATCTGGAAACAAGATTGAGCAATTGGGACCAAATGCCTTCACTAAAAACGTTCTATCGAAAGAAACATTTAAAGGATCTTTTTTGAAATGTTCCTTAGAGAGTGTAGTTCTAGATAGAAATCCAATCAAAAGTCTCAGCGTCGCTTGTTTTGAAGGTTTAAAGCCAGCACTCAAAGAATTATCTTTATCTTTTCTGCCAAAAAAAGTTGAAGTTGAAAATTTCCAAAAGTTGGCAAAAAGTTTGGCTGATCTGCAAAATCTGAAATTGGTTAAAAGTTCCTCATTAGCGGAACAATTGACAAACGAAGTAAAATTTTGGGGTGAATTGAAATCTTTGAGAGAGTTAGATATGTCAGAAACCAATTTAAAATATTTAAGTTTGAATGTAGTTGAATCGATGCCAAATTTGTTCCATTTAAAAATATCAAGTAACGATTGGTACTGCAACTCATCTATGCTCTGGCTGAAGGCTTGGCTGGACGGCTTGAATGAAGTAAAAATGTTGCAACATCAGAAACAACCATCTCTGCAACATCACCAACAACAACAACAAACATATCGTCAAACTGAACAACAGCAGCACACTCAACAACATCAACAAAAAGATGACATGCACCAACCAGCAGATGAAAACCTGGCGGAACTGAACAAATGCATCTACCCATCTTACATGAGAGGGCAGCGCGTGGTTGACCTGGCGGCAAAAGATTTTTACGAGATTGACCTGACGGATGAACATCTTTCAAAATTGAAGAAACAATTCATTAGAAGGTTCAAAAGTTTCAAAACAAGATCCCGCTCTCCAATGTTAGACGGAGATTCCAGTGTTAAAAATTTATTCGATTTCAACGATATCACTCTATCGAGAGATGACGAAAGCGAGTATGGGAGGAAATTTACTGAGAAAGATGATATGATTGGTGGCAGGGAGGATGGCGAAGAAATAGAAAACAATAATCTTAATGTTGAAAACATTGGAAATGGTTTTGTTGGTGCAGATGATGATGCCGATTATACTGGGAAAAACGGGAGCGGTAAAAAATATGATGGAAGTGAGGATGGAAACAATGTCGGTATGAACAGTTTGTTGTCAAATCATAATTTAATTGAAACTCCAACAACATTAACACCACCAGTACTGCAAATAGTGACCGGAACAACACCAATAATAAAATATCAAAATAAATATGCCAGTGCCAGAAAAAATAAACAAACAACAAAACGGCCGAGCAACATCAGCGTCAACAACCTCGTTAACAACAGCAGCAGCAGCCACATGCCCAACAACTTCATGAGTGGCGGCAGTCGAAACAAGACGCAAAACGCTCAACCTTTCGAGAACGGCCACCAGCGACGCCAACAGCAGCAGCAGCAACAGATGAACGACAGCACCTTCATTTATTTCGCCATACTGTCAGCGTTTGTCGTCATAGTCCTAACTGTTGTTGTTGTGGTGCTTCTGCCGATTTTTAGCTTCTTCATTTACAGACGCTGTGCTGTTAGAACGAAAAATGAAAATTATTCAAACAACAACAGCAACAACAATTGCAGCAACAACAACAACATTAACGCTGAGGGACTTGATGTTAGTAGCATTGACGCCAGCAAATCTAATCTATGCATGAACTGTTTTGTAAAAAAAAACAACAAACGTAAAGATGTTAATCTAAAGGAAAACAACATATCTAGCAGCACACATGGTCATGATCCAAAAAATGATCCTTGTGCAACGATTTTTTGCAACAGCAACACCAATAACAACGCGAACAACAACACCAACTTCACCAGTAAAAACAACGATGGCAGTTTTTTTCATTCCATGTCTTTGTTATCGCCGTCTTTGTCTTCATCCCCACCCAAGACCGTATTAGTAACGCAAGAAAAATCAAAAATTGTCCCGAAGACAATTCGTTCTAGCGACGTTTATTGCAACAATTTCGCTGCCAACGACCAACCTGCTTTGAACTCCCATTTTGTAAACAGCAATATGTACAACACCGCTCCAAGTAATAATAATAATAATAGTAATCATAATAAAAGTAATAATAATAGTAATAATAATAATATTAAAAACTTCAGCAAGAGTCCAAATTATAACAATTGTTCGGAACATGTTGATGAGCACATAAACTCAGTTGAAATTTTCAACGGTAGAAACAGATTTGATAGAACTCCGGAGAAACTCTCCATGGGCATTGATAGCAACAATTTCAACAGGATGAAAGTTTACAGGTGGCAGGATTTCTAGCTATTCTACGTAAATAGTTAACAACAATCGTTTCTGCATTACTCAATATACCTGCTTAACCCGACCATTAATTGAACATTTTTATTCAATGTAGATCTGTTGATTCTTATTAGTTTTTTTCATTAGTCCAGTTTATATTTTTAATTTTTGGCAATTTCGTCTTTGTTGAACTGATGTCCATTCCCATGCTAAATTTATTTAAACCAGAGACGCACCAAATATAAAAATTATGACCAATTGAAATTTAAATAAATAAATTGAAAATATTTTTATTATTTAAATGAAATTTCATTCTGAATTGAATGGAACTCTGAAAATATATTTCATTCAATATTTGCATCTCCCTTACAAGCGTTAGGCCTAATTATAAATTTTCAACCTTTCAAAACAGTCGTACATTTGTAACTGGCTTTATATTCGGCTTAATATTAATAATTTTGATGTTTAAACATATAAGTTTGAATTTGCTAACCACTTTCGAGATTTCAAACTATTAAGATATCAAACTTCAGAAGTTATTGTAAAATCTCCTGCAACTAGCACAAAATTTGTACTATTAAAATTAAATTTGATTATATACCAATAAAAATTCTGACGACCACATAGAAGACAACAGGTCCCCCCAATGTTAAACTGGTGCCTCACTGATCAACACTCAATGATTCATCGCTTTCATAAGGTTTTTTTTTCATGTATAACTTTCTTTTTTTCTTCATTCGCGTTACCGCATTTCTTCCGTATAAACAATTGTTTTGAATAAAAATAATGAAATAATACATGAGGTTTTTTTGCACTGGAACGTACATCGTAGTCCATGCACGGTGTGTATGTATATATATATGGCGGAATTTTTGACTTTTACAGAAAAAAAAAATTATCACATGGATGTACAGTACAGAGAAGGTACACACTTTCCATATGAAATTATTTATAGAAACGCATTTGAACGTATGAAATAATTGCAATCATTTTAGGAGCCACAAAAAAGAAGGAATTATTTTTATTCTTAACAAAACTTTTAAAATAATCGTTCGGTTTTGATGAACTCTTTCAAGGTAATTCTTAGTAATACCAGCTGGTTACAGGCAGATACGGTGCTGTTCAACAATCAGCAGTAGGTTGCGTACAAATGCAATAAACCTGCATATTTGCGTTAGTGATATGACTTCAAATAAACTTGTAAAAAATAATTTACAGAAAAAATAATTAAAAAAAATAAAAATTCGTTGAAGTTCATTAGAAACAGTGTAAACAAACCTTATCGGTGAAATGAAGTTTCATTCCTGGAGAAGGGTTGGTGATGACGAATCGGTTATTCGGATCGGATGTGGATCGCGCGTAAACGTTTACTAATCGGTACAGTCCCAAGCACAAGATGCCATGAACGGACAGAGATTTCGTGAAAAGATGACCAAAAGTATCTTCCTGTATCAACATGTGCCAATATTTAATATAAGCATCCTTGCTTAGGCACTATCTTCCGAGCGTTTCACATCAATTTTCGCCGCGTGGTGTTTCGGAGGTACGCAATTTATTTTAAATATGATCGCACCGCATATGCAATGTATTTGCTTACTTTCGTCTTTACGTAAAAATGTTTTTATTTATACAAGCAGTTGAAATTTTGACCGCAAAAAAGTTATACATTGAAATTATCAAGTTAGGCGCTTATGAGCAATAGAGACTTACTCAGCAGGTAAGAAAACGAACCGAAAGATCTTTTAATATTCCCGTGTTGACAGGCAGCAAGTTTAACCGAGGTCGATTTCTAATGGTCTTCAGTTGCTCAGCAGACATCTGGCAACTCTGTTCTGTAAATCCTTCAGCCATCAAATGGTCATGTTCCTCGGAGTCTGTGCCGGTCACGAAAACTCGGAAAAGATCGTAGGTCTCCGGGTTGAAAATTATCTAATTTGAAGTTTGGACGATAAAATATAACATTAAACCGTTTACCACATTTTTAGTATAATTAATAAACATTCCACCATCCAACAAGAATATAGAATGCAGTAGGTATATAGCATACTTTTAAGACATGCTATACACTAAATATATTTACAATTTTTTATTTCTTGATCGCTAGCCTGATACTATCTTTTTATCATTTATTGCTATTTTATAATGTCAACATTGACTTTTTAATTTAAATTGAACAAAGTTGTCAGGAAGAATTCACATATCAAAATATGCATGACTCCATGAAAAGACAAAAGCTCGGTGGAAACGCTGGGCTAATTTTAGCAAAATTTTACAAATGATTTCAACCGGAAACAGAAAAATACGAGAAAAGTTTTTCTTTTTAAATAATTGGATTCTCATAACAAAACCAATAATTACTGTGATAGATAAAGCATCCAAGACCCTGGATGCAAATGCTCTCCCACATGCAAATGGTTGAGTGAGGTGGAATGGAGTGTCTGGGTCGTCTTCATCGTCCTGGTCTATGAACTGCACGTTCTCGTCTTTCACTGTCCAACAATTTTCAACAAGTTTTTGTTTGCAGAAATTAATATATATTAAGCAAACAAAATTATTTTTTGGCAATTTAGAGCATAGATAAAAATATTTTTAATATATAACAAAGTATCTACTAATCACTAACGCAGTTCGGTTAGAATGGGAATGGTGGATTTCATCTCATTGTCCAAATCCAGCGATTCAAACACTTGTAAATTTTGTCATTAGTTTTGTCATTATTCGTCATCACGGTCAATGTTGTTGAAGCTTACCACTGCTATTATTTCTACAAATTACAAAACTACAGCAAAAAAAACATTCAGCGTTATTGCAAGCCTCGTCAACAACATCAACATAAGTTTCACAAACATCATCTCTATACCTGAGATACTAGAATTTTTCGTGGCTCTGATGAATCTTCTCAGAATGTCGTAGCCAGTGCCAGAATATTTCAGCTCAACGTTCTTGAAGGACATGTTTTTGATGTTCAATGTTATCAACAGCGCTTTGCTGTCGTCGTGTGTGGCCAGTGATGATGACGACGTTGGTGGTGGCGATAAAGGCAGCGATTGTTGTGAGGTTAACATTGATGAATGGAGTAATGTTGAGTTTCTTTGCGCTGAATGTACGACGCACATGTGACAGCGTTCGATGCGGACGCTTCTTAAGACACCGCGATTCAACGGAGAGCCCTTTGAGGAAAGAGAATTTATATGAAAGATGAGATCAAAAATGACGGTGAATGTGCATACGTGTATGCCGACTGCAACTAAAATAGCATTGCGCATACCTGATGAACCAAACGAGCAATATTAACAACGATAACCACACAACTTGATTATCACTACACAAACTACATACTATTTTAACGTAAACAGCAGGAAAATGACAGATGTGAGCCCATTCCCTTTCCACGAAACTTCGCTCCTTGGCCACGATGACTACGGCCTTGAGGTTCTCGCCCTTCAAACTGCTCGTTCTCAGCGGCAGTAGGAAACTTCTCAGGGAACACTGGAGGCAGTTTTTCAAATCGATTAAAATTCGTCAAAATCAATGAACATGTGCTGGTTGCAAGTTCCATTTATGAATGTGTCGTGTTTTGTTTTTAAAACTTGCGTCGGTTGAAATTTGTAGAACGTCGAGGTTGTTAGACTGTGTGATGGGGTGTCGCATGTTTGGTTACGGGCAATAACGATAGTGAAATTTCAACTAATAATTATCTTAAAAAATTTTTTGAACATGGTTTAGCAAATAAATTTATGGCTGAATTATGTATGAAATTATGACATGATCTGAGAAGTTTAACAAAACGAGCTGTGGAACCTGCGAGTGATGAGATAAACAGAGAACAACGTGGTTGGCCAGTTTGTCACAAACATCCTGATTTTTTCTTCTGTCCTTTTAAAATAAAATGTTTATTTTAAATAATATAACTTAACTAATTATTCAATTAATTCAACAAATGAATCCGCAAACTAACCTAACAAAATTAAATAAACTAAAAAAAGATTGTTAATCCCATGTTAATCGAGCCAACATACAAATAAATAATTAGTCAATAATAATTTAACTATCCAGCAAACAACCAGTAACTTAATGGACCAACTCAGAGTTTGATCAACTGACCAGTCGATCAACCAGCTAATTATACACGCCTTAGACCCACCAAGCGGTGAACTTACGAGCAAACAGTCTGTGAGCCGCCTGGAAGGTGTCCAATGAAAATATCCGGTCACATCAAAGTTTTCATCGCTCTCTTTCCCGTCATTCCTTTGGTCAATTCCTCTTGCGGCCTTTGAAAGAACGTCATCACTTTTATCTTCACCATCTTCGTCATTAACGCAGCTTAAATACTCAGTTCTCTCGTCTTTCATGAGATTTGATGAATTGGAGTTGCTATCATCGCAATCTTCAGCAGCCATAGAGGAAGCTGATAACGTGTCGGTGAGAAGATGCGTGAATGGTGACGATTGCGATGATAAGGTGTGGGTGAGGTGAGGTGCAGAAGGTGGTGACGAGGACGATAGCAGAAACGATGGAGAAAGCATCAGCGGAGATGACGACGATGACATCAACTCTTTCGAATGGTTCCTGGGCATGCTGACATTTTAAAAATCAAAATTTAACCAAGTGTCAGTCGACAAAGTTATTAAATAAATTTTTTAAAGTAATTATTTAACTTTAAAATTTTTTGAATATGTCTACATACTTATTTGCTTGGGATTGCAGCAACAAATCATCTGTAAAATTTAAAAAGATAGATAAATAAATACATATTTATTTAAATGCTTGGCGAGTTAGCTCAGACGGCAGGATTGCCATTTTTCGCCTTGCCGTTGTTGCACGCTTACCTAGTTCGAATGTCGTCTGCCCAAAATTCAATGAATTGTCATGCATTACGGTTTGCACTCGTACATACAAGATGCGAGTGTACGTCCTTTGGTGGCGGAGGCGCTGGATTCTACTGCATATTTTGCAGGTACATCAAGAAGGATTTCTAAGAAGCTTCGCATTTGCTAGGACTAAATAATTTTGATTTAAATTAAACAAACATCAGAATGATCGGCAAAAATTGTTGCTAGTGAGTAAGCGGACATGAGATTGGATTAGTGTGCAAATAAGCTTGTAACTCAGACAAATATGTATGCAGGCATCAGTATAGCATTTTATGAATATGTTATTTAAATATAAGTTTTCAAAATATGTCTTTAAATGAGATTTGGATTAACTGACGAAATTTAACAGAAAGAACACAGGAGCACTTCTTGATGCGTGTAAATGTTGGTGCAGAATTCTCGTGGCACTGGGAACAGTAGAGAAGCGCAATTCGTGCCTTTGATTTGTTCGTGCAAATGAAGAAGCCGAGAGTTTGCGGGCCGATGAAGGAGTCGTTGCATGTCGAGTTGATTAGCAATCTGGAGATGTTATTGATGAAAGTAGAAGTGGTGGCAGGCAGAATGTTGTGGTCTTGTGGTGGTTTTTTCGCGATTTAATAATTTTATTAAAACATTTCACTCGATCGATTAAAATCTGAATAAGTTTAACTTTTCAAAAACAATAAAAAGTTCAAATCGCTCAACAAATAAATGAAGTTTATATTATTGACGTTGATGATTGTTTCGACAAAATTAATGTTAACGGTGATATGAGTTGTTGAGGGTGAACTAATACATGATATTTAATACCATCGTGAAGTCATATAGAGCCCCAAAACAAACCTAACAACCCACCCAGCCTACCTATCCACCCACCCAACCTACCTACCTTGTATTAACTTCACCTCTGCTGTCCACGGAGTTCATAACTGCCAACAACAACATGTGGAATTTTGTGTAGCAAAATCTTTGAACAAAAATTTTTTCTCTTTTGTTGTTTCAAATTACAATGTTATCTAATTACATTTCAATTGAATTTTATCTAGGTTACGTGTTAAGGAGTAGAGCATCATACTAATATAACTATTTGTATGTTTTGTATGTGTAGACTTAAATTGAAGATAAATTAGGTAAACACAACTCAAACATGCAAATAGAAAATTTAAAGAACTGTTCTTAAAAACTATTTTAATATCATTTTCATTACATCGGTTTAACGATAGTGCTTGACAAAGAGGTGTCAAAAAACTTTCTCCCTGGTAATCTCCGATTTCCACCACAAAACTTGCTTTAGAATATCTTTAGAACATTTTTCCCTTCTGCGGCCATTTTCCATCGCCTTAATCTGATTTTTGCTAACTTTCGATAACTTATCTCCACCTTCTTTTCTAAAATTAAATTTTTCAATTCCTCCTTGATTTCAGAGATTAAGATCGCACTGTTTTGTACAATGTCCTCTAAGGTGGGCTTTCTTTAACCTTCCAAATTGCCATCATGATTCGTGGCAATAAGTTTTTTTAAATTCAATCAACCATACTTCGTGCAAACCAAGTGAATCCACATATTTTTAAAATTTCACTATTTGCGATGTGTTGTTTGCATTCACACATTGAACTTTTGATTTAAATTTAGATTACAAAACGATTGTTCGTCAGTACGTTGTACAGTACACATTCATTCAGTTCATTCATTGTCTTTTTCGTAATGTTAACAATTTTATTTGTTTGTACTTAATTATTTGCTCGAGTTTGTTTGCTCTGTTTCACCTCTCTGATAAAAACGATGACGATTTTGTGTGCACTCAGATGTTTACATTTAAATTAACTTACATTTTAAATTAAAAAAACTTTACAACATTTCGCTTCTATCTATTAAACGTAGATTTTTACATGTGCATTCAACGCTCGCTCCAGTGGTCAATGATATTCCTATTTTAATATCAGGATTAAAAATATATTAGATAATTAAATACACCTTATAGATAGATACACCTTATTCATATATATAATCATATATAGAGAGAATATTTTCAACATCATCATAGGTGTGATCAATTTATTGAGATACATACATGTGTGTGCGTAAGACAGGATTCGCTTCAAGAGCATATTATTGTGTTTTTGTTATTTTGTAAGAGTGCCTTAACCTAAGTACTTAGTTATAACTCGATGACTGGGCTTATTCAGTTAAAATAATTTCTATCGGAGTTCTTCAAACTGGTCATTTTTTCAATCGTTATTACCGAACTATTTTATATTCATTTTCGCTACTTGAGGCTTACTTGACAACTTCATGGACTGGTTTCTTACGGAAAAATGGAGAAAACTTTTCCGTGTAAATTTCCATCTCAGCACCTTTCAAATAATCATTCTGCCATTCGATGAGATTTTTTATCTGTGAAAATTTTGTTATATAACAAATTAAAAACAAATTTTGCAAATATTTTTATGTTTGCACATTTTTATATTTTCATCTTATTTTTATCTTGAAAGATTATTTCATAAAACATTTTCATCAATCTTTATTACGTTTAACATTTCCACTAATTACAACCTTCTTATCGTAAGAGAACATGAGGAGAAGGTTGGATAGAAAGGTGGAGAAGCCAGGAGCGAGACATCCAGCTGCCATGAAGGCCATCTTCATCTCAGTGAAGCAGATTATGTGATCTCTACTCGTCCAAAATGGCAGGTTCTTGCATATCGTCTGGTAACATTTTACGTAAATCCATGAATCACTTTAGTGCTGTTTCATCATATGATGAAAACGCGACATAAGTTAAAAAATTATTTTTTCATGAATTTATTTTAACAGTTTTAAAGTCTATTAATAAATAACTGATTTTTTGCTAAAGTATACACTATCTCAACAAATTTTTATAGATTGTTTGTAACTTATTTGTTCAAACTGCTAACATTTTTTGTCTTCCTACCTTATTTTCTGCTTTCAAGAGTTGCAAGATGATTCTGGCTTTCGGACAGTAATTTTTTACTGCAATTGCTCGCATGATGTTGTCTGAAGGAAATTGCATTAATGAGCAGTTTGCGAAATTATATATTAAATTATAGTTTTATAATTTTCAATAATAGTTTTTTAAAATGTCATTTATAAAAAAAAAACACTTTCATTAATCAGCGAATGGCAATGGTTACCTGTGTCTTCCTCAGTTGCAGAGGGCGCCGATTGGTTGGTCATTATGAGCACAGCCTCCGCACTTGATAGCTGTACAGCACGGTACAATACATCGAGTTGTTAGGTGCCAAACAAATAAATTAAATATAATTAATAATGTCACTTAATAAAACATACACTTGGCGGAATGAATTCAAACATGAAAAATAATTCAATGCCATTCGAAAGTAGTAGGTAATTAAACGTTTTATTTATATGTGAATCATTGAAATATAATTTACTTCTTTTGCAATATTGTAACTACAATTGAATGAATAAAACATAAATGAATAATTGAATGAACATACAAAGCCGACCTTGGCTCGTTTGAGATCCTTGATGACCATGATGGAGCCCTTGATGAAGAGGATCTGATTGTAGTAACGTTTGTAGAGGGACTCCAACTCGATGGATGGCGGGTTGCTTGGTTGGTCGGTAGATAATATTTTAAAATATCTAATAAACATGATTATCCAAAAATTATTTTGAGATTGAAATGCCTTATTTGATGAAGCATTTAAAATGAGAGATTAAATTTCTGACGAATCATTAAAAACTGTTTTGACAGCAGACGATCGTTTTAAAAAAACGTTCAAAAATTATTATAGAAACAAGCAGTACGTATTATACTAACTCATCTAAAATAATACTTTTTAAGTTTTTATTCAGCCTGTCATTGTGTGAGAAGTTTCTTACAAAGTTGCCAACTGTTTGGAATGAGATATGGCCTCCAACGATCAAGTGTCTGTCATTTGGTTTCCATTGCGTTGCATTTACTTTTGATAGTCATTGCACGTGAGTTTGTGTGCGGGTGTATGTAGTTTTGTTTGAAAAAAAATTTGTTAAGATCTAAAGAATTTATTTTAAGCTATTGGCTTTCATTGCTATATATTTAATTATGTATTAATTGATATGAAGTTTGATGAAAGATATTGAGAAAAAGCTTTCAAGAATAACACAGATGCAACTAACTGAAAAAATATTTAAATTAAAATGCTTGTTTGTTAGGCTCTAATTCATTAATGAATAAAACTGGTTCATTCTAATATAATAAACATGCAACTCCTGGTGTCTCAAACTTAATAAATTAAACAACTTTTATAGAGGTTATGATCTTTAAGGTTATTATTGTAATCCAAATTAAATTTCTAACGATGTTTGTACGTCTTTGTATGTATGTCTGATTTGTATGTATGTTTGTGCGTGTACGTATGTATTTGTATGTATGTCTGATTTGTATATAAGTTTGTATGTGTATGTATGTCTTTGTATGTATGTCTGATTTGTATATAAGTTTGTACGTGTATGTATGTTTTTGTATGTCTGTCTGATTTGTATATGTTTGTGCGTGTATGTATGTCTTTGTATGTATGTCTGATTTGTGTATGTTTGTGCGTGTATGTATGTCTTTGTATGTCTGTTTGATTTGTATATGTTTGTGCGTGTATGTATGTCTTTGTATGTATGTCTGATTTGCATATATGTTTAATTGCCGGTATTTATTTTTTTAATTTTTATTGTTTCCATTCTTACGGCCACTCGACAAACAATAATCGTAGCTACGCCTTACATTTATTTACTTCATTTATCCAGAAAATATTGCACTCACAGTTTAATCCTACTAAAATATTTTATTTATTTTTATTATTTATTTTGGAAAAATAATAAAATCATCATGTCCTGCTATTATTATTCGTTTCATTTGAACTATTGTTGGAGACATCCCATTGCAAATGTCAATAATACTCTCCAGTTATTCGTCAATTATAAATCTAAATGTTAATTTATGGCTATTGAACTTAGAGACACCGTACATCTGCATCAGCCGGCGACGGAGACATTACAAAAAAATCGTATAAAGAGGTAAGTAAATTGAACACAGATAAACAAACAATAACAAAATTTTAAAAAAATATTACATATATTTACGAAAAATTACAAAAAATTTAGCAAAATTTTAAAAACTCGCAAAAAATATTGAAAATTTACAAACATCAAATAGAAAATAAGAAATATTATTTATGTAACATTACATTTCCTCAAGCTCTTCCTACTAACTCATTTCAACACTTAACAATACTACTAAGGTGTGACTGAGCTTCAAGTGAGGCAAAAAAGTTTGGCTGATAATAAAGTTATTACTGATTAGTAATAACGTCAACAAATTGAATCAACATCGAAATTTTTAATAAATTGCATGTTATTAATTTATTATTATCTATATTAAAAATAAGAGAGTGAATAAATCTTTAATTCTTTATAAATGACATACTAATTATGAAGAGCATTCGGTCCTAACCTAACTCCAGGTTCTTTTTTGTAGCAGAGCATGTACTTGTCCCTCGAATGATGAAAAATTTCGATGATTTCTGGAACAGAGCTGGCAAACATGGCCTATGCAGCGATGAAGATGTCGGTTGAGGAACCCAACAAAACGCATATAAACCCACCACACAAGCCCCATCATACAAGCCACACCACACGACAAACCACCAAAATCACCACACGACGCACTAACTATCGCGCCAAAAAGGAAGACAACGATGAAAATCTTTCCGAGAACAGTTATACAGTACTCATCTCCGTAACCGACAGTGGACATGGTGATTATGACGAGGTACATGCTCTCCCAGTATGATATCCTGTGCACGTTGTCGTAACATGTGAAAGGATCGCCGGAGTTTTCAACCTTTGACAGTTTTGTTTGCGTGTGTGGGTGTATGTGTGTGTCTGTGTGTGTGTGTGTCCAGTGATACTGTCGGTTTGCTATTTTGTGATTGCAAATTTGTTTTTTGTAAACACAGGCGAATCAAGTCGTAGATTATAATATGTACCCAAGATTTGATTCGAAAACTGTAAAATAACAAGCATCTAATAAACCCCATTCAGCATTTTAAAAATATTATTGAAACAAGTTATAAATTAATCAACACTTCCATCCAACCAACCAACCAACCAACCAACCAACCAACCAACCAACCAACCAACCAACCAACCAGCCAACCAGCCAGCCAACCAACCAACCAACCAACCAGCCAACCAACCAACCAATCATTTAATCACACTATCAGTCATTCAATCACTCAACCGATCATGCAACTAACGAGATGGATGAACCCTCCGGAACCCACCCACACACAGATGAACATGCTGAACAGTTCGACCAATCGGATGTGGTTTGACGTCCTCAGAAGATACAAAGACTGCAACACGTCACTGAAGTTCAACAACCGGAAGACACACACAAACCTCAACCCTGAGAAAGATGTTGGTGAAGGTGATGATGGTGTGGTGATGACGATGATTGTTATGATGACGATGACGGTGCCACTGACTCACCCAGCCAGTACTTGTGTAAGTAGAGAGCCACGAACATGGGAGGAATGGTCACCATGTCTACCACTGTCGTCAACTCCACCCAGAACCTCAACTTGTCGTTCGCCGCTATGAACTTTTAAAAAAATTGTCAATTTCTGATCATAAGTTAAGTGAATGTTTGTTGAATTAAATATAAGTTTAAGCTACGAGAATTTAAGCAATTATAATAAATGATCGATTTATTAAATTGAACATCATGTTATCATATTACAATTGCTGCCAAAAATCTGTTGGAACCAACCTTGAAAATGAAGTGGACCAAGAAGAACAGGTTGCACACCAAGTCAAGTATGTCGCTTGGATAATATTTCACAAAATAATCCTTCTCTACTGGATTTTCTCTAGAGTTGGAATTAAATTTTTTTCTATTAAAAAGTTGGAAACGTATGTTGAATGTGTTTTTCTTTTAAGCTATGAAATGTGAAGAAACTTCTGCTTTGTGGTCTTACTCTTCTTTTACCATTTATTACGCTTCATTGGTTTTTTCACGAATGGATTTCTGTAACTCGTCTCATTATGGTGTTTCTGATCTTACTCAACATTTTACAATTGTCTAACTTCTTCTCAGACTAACTTTCAGTCCCTTATGGATTGTAAACTTCATCGAGGAGCCCTGTGGAACCCACCAACAAATAGCGCTATTAAGGTCAATTAGATGAGTTGTTAAACCAATAAAACAAGCGTAATAAATAAATGAATTACATAAATATTGATTGTTCATTAAATTTTTCTATCCGGATTTATGGTTTGGTGTATGTGTGCATGTTTTGCAACGTATGCAACAGCGAAATAACGACTGACTTGGATGCATCGATAATGTAGATGACCAGAGATATGATGGAAAATATGCACGAGACTGAGATCTGTCTTGCAGGTCGGATGGAGGTCATGGGATGAAAACAAACCATTAAATTATCAGCTCTAGGTAAGTGAAAACTAATTATCATTTGTCTGAGAAACTGACCTATTTTAAGATCGGCACAGTAATGGGATTTAAGTGTTTTAGTTTTACGTCGATTTTAAAAGTTGTTGAAACTTCGGACGATTTATAAAAATGTTGTTAGTTGAAAATGCCGATAAAAGTTCATCAGCGTAAGCAGTTGTAAGTGTTAACAAATACTTAATTGGGTTAGAAACTGAAAAGATCATTAACAACATAAACGTCAACTGACAACGAGCACGAAAGAGACAAACAGACTGACCAATATGATTCCACTGCGGCACTGGGCAGATATCAAATGAACGAAAAACATCTTCACCCTCGTCAACACTCCTTTCTTCATTTCATTCTCTCTACTGATCACATTCTCACCATTGTTTTCGTCATCCTTTTTGCTTCCATACTCACCGTCGTCGTCTTCATATTCATCGTTGTTGACGCTTAAATTTGAAACGCTGGTGATGTAAGCGGCCAAACTTTGTGCAGTTGTCGGCTTTTGATACTCGCCCATCGAAACGCGCTCCGATTGTTTACCATTCTGATATCGAACTTTTTTGTGAATTCTACTCAGAGCTCGGAAGAAAATGATGATAAGTATGCCGCCGAAGAACACTGAAACTATCGGAACGACGGAGTACGGCCAAAGTCTGTGGCAGTTTTCAGGTGTGCTGGAATAGTTGGCTTCATCTTGAAATAAGTCGAATTCATTGTTTCCAGATGTGCTGCCAAGTTTTGAAGTGTTTGTGAGTGACGATTTCTGGTCCATCGTTTCGTTTTCAGTTGTTGTTATTCCAGTTATATTGCCTCGAATGAAATCTAGCCAGCAACATTGTTTTAATTGGTTTTATTTGCAATAAAAATTTTCTAACAGCAATTAAATCATAAAACTATAAATTCAAACTTTTAAAAGCTAACAACTACATGAAATAATCGACTCTCACTTTTTCATAACTTTTATTGATTTATACAAATAGCCCGTTATCACGTTTTAATGTTTAATTTTTATTTACACTACTAAGAAGTACTTGCATGAATCGTTCTTGTTATTGCACAGAACACAGTGGTGTCTCTCTCTCTCTCTCTTTCTCTCTGATTTATATACAAATTAAAATCTTCTCAATCACACGCACACACACGCACATGCACACACACACTCTCTCTCACACACAACCAAACAAAAAAACAAACACACACACACCTACACATACACATACACAATCACACACGAGCACATGTGAGTAAACAAACGAAGCTGATTATTGTGACGGCAATCATTCTGTTAATTTTCAATTGTTGAGCACATTCATCAGCTGCTGCATAATCCAAAATTATTCGCTTTTTATTAGCGCGCATATGACATGACATGTGGCTTTTATTGAACTTTTAAATTGAAATACCAACCTTTGATGAAACATTTGAAAAAAATATTTAAAAAACAGTTTTATGCATTTAATACAGCACACAAACATACGTATAAAAATAAGGCCGGCCATTTTTTGGAGTAACGGCAAGTCTGTATTTCGGTTTCTGTCCTTCAATATTTTAAAACAAATAGGTATGCAACTGTTGATAAAGTTTGTTATATTTTTCAAGCGTTTACATGAAGAGTTTTTTTAATTTGCCTGCCCCGATATTTCGGCTTTCCAAAACATTGCAAAAGTTGATCCAACAGCATTTGTATGTATGTATAGAAATTGAAAAAATTTCACCAACAGCAAGTTAGAGTAGGTGTTCCACGTAGAGCTGAGAAAATGACGAATTTAATTTCTTAGCACGTGTTTATGACCTGCGTCATAGATATCTGTTGATACCTATAGATATATAGATAGATAAATGATAGATATTGTAATACGTTTAGTGGAATCAAAAGATTTCAAAATAGAGGCTTGTGTTGACTGGTTCAGTTGTTGAGTAAAATTATATTAGGATCTGAAATGATTTGAAGTTTCTTTGTGCTACTTATTGACTTTGTCCTCTAACATTTCAACAATTTTGGTTATTCTGTAATCAAATCAAATAACTAGTATCGTTAACATTATTATCATCCTCATTTTCTTCATCATCGTCGTCATCATCATCTTCATTATCATTATTCATTATCATTATTCATTAAGATTGTTATCATTGTCTGCATTGTATGAAACTACATCATATATCTTTCATTATAATTATCACAACGTATCTTCTTATTCCATGCATACGCACAGACCAGGTGAGGTTAATTGCAACTTAAACTTTCAATTTTGCGGTGATTCTTGTTACTAAACGCTCCCGTTTAATCCGATTTTACATGTATAGGTATCTGGAAACTAAATCGTAAATGTAAATTAATTATTGTAATTTATGAATAATATAACAATAATAATAAAGAATAATCATATAATTAGAATAATAATAATAATATAAAATAATAATAATAGTTTAATAGCTAGATAATGAAGCAGCAATCCCTTGCAAACATGCATGATAAATATGAAATAAAATATTCTTTTGAAACGGTTTACTTTTTATTCACTATTTTATATTATGTAGTACACACATCACACACACACACACACACACACACACGCACACACGCACGCACGTACACACACAAACAGACACATAGACACAATCATGCTTAAATATTTTCATCGAAATTTAAGACAGATGGAGGATCTAAGAGTCCAATTAAAATCTAATGTAATTTTATTGTAACTTAAGAATAGGAAACGTTGAATGACCACAGGGAAAAAAAATTTGATCAAAATAAAACTGCGGTTGTCATCATCGACATGGACGACATCGTTATCATCACCACCATCACCACCACCATCATCACCATCATCATTTTAACTATCATCATCATAATCATAATCACAACTATC
This sequence comes from Helobdella robusta, assembly GCF_000326865.2. Taxonomy (NCBI): domain Eukaryota; kingdom Metazoa; phylum Annelida; class Clitellata; order Rhynchobdellida; family Glossiphoniidae; genus Helobdella; species Helobdella robusta. The sequence continues at coordinate 2,968,959 of NW_008703942.1, forward strand.
CTTCTTCTCATTATCATCATCACGTCGTCATCATCGTCATGACATTAATCATCTTAATGATCAGCATGATAAGCGTCAAAACTAATATTAACAAGATTTATTAATAGCAGTGCCTTGCCACATGTTATTGTCCTCTGCTATTCTAACTATGTTGCTATTTTAAAGCTGTAGTAGTAGTGGTAGTAGTAGCAGTAGAAGCAGTAGTAGTAGCAGTAGCAGTAGTCAAAGTCTTTTTAAGAGGAATGTTTTTATTTTTTAAATTATTATTTAAGCTAATACAACGATAAAATGTTAATAACGGTGTTGTTGTGTTTTGACGTTGTTTATTTTGAAAGTTTTATAACCAAATTGAAGCTAATTCTGAACATTTTAGAACCTTCTAAAACAATTCGGAACATTTCAGATGATAACTTGCAATCAAAACGTTCAATAATTGAAAATTTTGGAAATGAAAACATCAAATACAAATTTTAAAAAAGTTTGATTGATTTCACATTTTGTTATTTGTTAAATGACAATTTAATGCACGTCGCTTTTATAGAACCTGTTATATTACACTTCAATAATTATTACAGATAGAAATTGTAGAAAAATATCGTAATGTATTTAACATAATACGCGTGTGATTGATTCTTCAATAATTTCCGCAAGTCGCACACGTACAGCTCCATGAGCAAGGCTGGTTGATGATGGAGAACTGTCGAATCTTTGTTTTTTTTTTAATAGTAAGCGCAACTCGATGCGTGACTGCCCAATCACATTAAATGATTTCACATGTCTTCATCCATGTTCAACAATTGGGTAAACAATATTCCCCATGGTAAAAATGTCAATTTCTTAATTCGAACGATAGTTTTTCATAATTTTTATTATATAAATTAGTTATGTTAACATTAAATTTCATTAATAATGGTTAGATGTTGTTTGTCATTTTTTGTTAGCAAGTAGTTAACAGTTCATATTAGTATATTTCACGCTCCTCCATTGAAACATTTACCAAATAATGAGTTAAAAATGAAAAATTATTTTAATTTATGCTGACAATTTCTAACAAAACTAAAAAACAAAAACAATTTCTTGTTTCAGGTTAAAAAAAGTCATAAACAAACACAAAAATCTATCAGCACATGTTCTGTAGCAAGTAGTCAAGAGCGTGCAACGCCAGACAAATGTACAATGTATCAATAGATATGTTGGTCGTTGGTTCAGTTCTTCTCTGAACGCATTCTATGCGCAGACTGCATGAGGGCACAGACAATAAATCTGCGGCGTTTAAAATGGTGGTGGAGTGAGTCAAAATAGGGTGGTGATAAAAAATATATACTTATAATTATAGCATATTAATTTCTCTACGGCGTTGTTGTTTAGTTATCACCATCGTGTTTACAAATCAACATGAATTGAACAATCAATAAATATTTCATTCAAAACAAGTACATTGACTTTATCAATTTCATACTATCACCTCATCATCTATCTGGGCTAACCTTGTCGGAACTTTTGAGCTGCATGTCTGGGGGTGGGTTGGCAATGATGAACCGATTGTTCGGGTCGGTAATGCTGATCAGTCGGTATATACCGATGCAGAGGATGCCGTGGTTGAAGAGGGAGTTTGTGAACATGTATTCGAACGTCTCCTGCTGTTTGTTTTGCGTTGTGTTGGGAGTGTGACAAAGAAATGGAGTGATTCAATTATATATTTATCATTAATGCTGTTACTGTTTCTCTCAATTTAATTTACTCATTCTTTTTGTGCAGGCAGGTACAGGTTTGGTTGTTGTAATGCTTGCGTAAATTCAAGCTGTTATTGTCCTTCAGTTAATCTCATCCAGAAATTTTAGGAAACCATTGTGAACAGCTTTTGGAAAAAGTTCATTTTAGCATCGAACACTGCAAATACTGATCAACAGTTCAGATTGCTGGTTGAGAGGAATGGTTCGTTAAGATGAGGGGCGACAAAAAACAGCAGTCACTTTGCAACGAAGTTCATTAACAACAAAAAGCACGTAAAACGCAGATTAACAAGGAATTAAAATATCACGAAACACACTAGATAATGCCAAATTTTTCAAAATTAAAAACTGAGTGGTAATTTATTAGAATTTCAAAAAACAGGTAGGAATCATAAATTTGAAAAAAAAACAGCTAGCAATGTTGTGGCTCAGATGCGGCTGCAATGTTTTTACGTATTATTGGCTATCTGAATGAAACGTGGACTTAATTATAAACGCTTAAGAAACATTGACTGTGATTTTAAAATCAGTATTATTAATATTAAAATGTTGAAGCGTTAATTTTCATAACCATACAAAAACATACAAGATAATTCCTCAAGATCCCGCGGTCAACGGGCAGCAAGCTCAATCGAGATCGATTTCTAATGGTCTTCAGTTGTTCGGCAGACATCTGGCAACTCTGTTCAGTGAATCCTTCAGCCATCAGATGATCATGTTCCTCGGTGTCTGTGCCGGTCACGAACAAACGTATCAGGTCGTAGGTCTCCGGGTTGAAGATCATCTTCATTCAATTGTTTGAAGTATTTATACAAGTTTTGATTTAGTGGCTGTAAGTGAATGACAAAATCTAGATTAAATTTAAACCATCAATCCAAACTAAAAATTAAGTTTTGCTTTTGTTTGATATTTGATACTTTAAACAATTTTGTTAAATTTTAACCTAGAAAACTATTTTGAAACGTGTTTTGAAAAATCGAAGTGCATCAGCACTAAATAAAAACTATTAAAAATTGGAAAGTTTTAAAATTTTATCACGAAAATGTTTCTGAACGAGGTGTGTGCGAATTGAAATGCGGTAAGCCCTCGTTAAGTGATGTCATTTGAAAATAAAAACATGTATTCATTCATATTAACCTACAAATAAAATTTGAAATTCATAATTACAGTAGTTGATAAAGCATCCAAGACCCTGGCTGCAAATGCTCTCCCACATGCAAATGGTTGAGTGAGGTGGAATGGAGTGTCTGGGTCGTCGTCATCGTCCTGGTCTATGAACTGCACGTTCTCGTCATTTGCTGTTTTGTAAATTAATTTTTTTGATCAAAAGGAAAAAAACATGGTAGTCTGCAAACTAAAAAAAATATAACTTTTTAAAATTATTTTCATAAAACTGGTAATAAAAGTTTGAAATTTTACGTTAGAATCTCAGGAAATGACAAAAGGTCTTGTACGTACTTAGTTCTGTAAGCAAAGGTATGGATGTTGACGAGCCAGCATCCAATGCATTTTCCCTTTCTGAATTCAAAACTGTTTGTTACAATTGACTTTGTTAATGTCTCAGAAAAATATTTTACACTTTCAAAAAAGCACGACGCATGTCAACAAAGAAATTGTAAGCAACGAGCAAGCAAACTCCAGTAATTTCACCAGTTTACAGAGCTCGTTTAGTAGAAATTTTTAAATGTCTTAGCAACTCATGAATAATGAAATTTAGAACAGTGGTTATTTGTTTCACTTGAGTCGGATTTGTATCCTTCATCGAGCATGGCATTGAACATGTCAAACGTGACACTAGTGTATTTGTTGAAAATATCTCTGTACGACATGTTCTTTATGTTCAACGTTATCAGCAGAGCCTTGCTGTCATCCTGAAATGCTGAAAAGTTATTGTCTTCCACTGATGAAACATCGGCAAAAATGGAGCTGGCTGTGCTTGTCTGAACCGAGTGTACGACACACATGTGGCACTTCTCGATGTTGATACTTCTTAAAACGCCTCTACAAAGCGGAGAGCCCTGTAGTCGTTTTGTTCAGATTTTTATTTTTCACTAAAATGCTGTTTCTTCGATGTATTTTGTCTTTTACTTGTTTGTTTTATTAAATAGGCATTATCAAATGTTGTGAGAAAAACAAAAATTAATTGTTTTAAATCGCTTAATTGACGTAAATTGTATCTTCTGCGTTTTTTATTCTTCCATAATCTAAAACTTCCCAGAAAATATTGACATTATCCATAGCAAACTAACAATTTTGACGTACAACTTTGGAAAGTTGCAAATCGAGTGCCACTCTTGTTCTAAGAAATCTGCCGATTCTGTTACAATCACTAACGTATGCAGTTCTGAGCTCGTCAAAGAACTTGACCTCAAGGGAAGGATGAAGCTACGAAGCGAACCCTAGAAAAATTTGTAGTTTACTATTCGGATTTGTTACGATTTATTTAATCTGAATGAATTTTTATTTATAAACTGCTTATATTTATATACAATAATATATTTTTTCGGTTTGAAAATATGTAACATGAAAATATATCTTATTGATGGTTTTGTTTAATTGAACTGATCGACCTGAGACTGATGAGACCAGCACAATATGATGTGGTCCTTCAAAGTTTTCAACACGTCCTCATTTTCAGCTGAGCTCTGCAAATAATAAAATAAATAAAATAATAATTTGTCTGAAATAAATGAAAAAAATATGGTTGAATGAAATATGAAAGTTGGTCAAAAAATGAAAGTTTAGAAAGTTAAATTAGCCAACTTGCTGGTATTTTGATCCATTAAAACACGTATTTTAAATAGTGGTGCACGATTGAGTACAGTTTCGAGCGATTTAATAAAAAGTCAGTTCAATGTTAACGATAACTAACAAAAATTTTGAGGTGTCTGGTTGAAATCGAAAATTTATAGATTCGTATCGCAAACTGACCAGCAAACATTCATCGATGCTTCTTGCTGGACACCAGAAAAAATATCCCGTGACATCAAACTGTTCAACATCATTCGAAACTGGTGGAGATTCTCCATCCATCGATGTAGACGGCTGCGATGACGACGACGACGAAGATGGAGTCAACTGAGATGAGGCTGCTGACGGTGCTAACCCCTTAGGGTTAGGGAGGAAGGAAGGCAGGCTGTTAGTGGATGATTTCACTAATGCTTCGCTGGATACCCCCTCTGGAATGGCCACATTGTTTTCGTCCAAGAACCTGACTGATGGAATGCTTTGAATGTCGATTTGAACATCAGCTTTTAAACCTGCCCTGCTATGAAGTGATAAAATGACATAAAATCAAACATAGTTTTGCAATTGATTCAAAGTGAAGTTAGTGAAAAATAATTTTATTTATTGTCTAAATCAGGGATGTGCAACTGGAGGCCCGCAAGCCACAACCCGGTCCGCCAAACCGTTTTAAGTGGTTCCCCGGAAATAAATTTCAAAATTTTTAAAACGATTTGAATAAAGTTTCATTTATCATTCATCTTACTTAAATACAAACTCTCAAAATTTTGTATGTCCAAGTGGTGTAAATAGAATAGTGAAAATAACATGTAGTTTTAGAGTTCTAGACAATTTTTGTTCATAATATAACTCATTTTAATGACATTAGATTTAATTTTAGCTTTTAATTTTGGTGTAAATAGAATAGTGAAAATAACATGTAGTTTTAGAGTTCTAGACAATTTTTGTTCATAATATAACTCATTTTAATGACATTAGATTTAATTTTAGCTTTTAATTTTGATATTTTATTAAGTGTTTAAATTTATATGACAAAATAATTTGGTAATTCACTTGGTTTATTTATTTTATTCACGTTTCTTAGTTGATATATCACTATTTTAAAACATTAATTTAGTGAAATTGTTAAAATAATCTATGATGCTTAAGTTTTCTGGTAATTTCTATGATTTTAAATGTTAATAATAAAAAATTTACCGTTTATGATGATGAAGAAATCAATCTTAGATGTGTTATAAAGTGGCACATTTTTTTGATTAATAATTTTTTGTTATAAATTTATAAATATTCATATTTTTAATAATAAAAATCATAAAATAAAAGATATCTATGTAAGGTATGAAAGGTGCAAATGGTACGTGAGGCCATCTGCTGTCATGTCTCTTGCCATCTGCTTTCCTTCTGATCAGTCTGGCGTCCTTTTGACGCAAGACTGATCAGAGGGTTGTGGCGGACAACTCCAGATGTGGACCGGCGACCTTGATAGGACTGACGTACACTGGATAGGAAATACAACGTAGCCCAACGTATATATATATATGTTGGTAATAGACCATAATTTTTACAATATTCTATAAATTCTACCGAATGTTTGGCGTTAATAAGTTTGTAGTTCGTTTTTTCGATTTTTCTCACTAAAGTTTTTTGGTGAACGTTTAGTTTATTAAAATTCAAAATAAACTTATTTTTCGAATTCTTGCTGCAAATAAGGCCATATTTCGATTCCGAATGAATCATCATCAGTGCTCCTTGATGTATATATAGGGAAATATTGACTTTGTCAAGATGAACTTTGACGTTGTAAAAATTAACTTTGGTGTTGTAAAGTTGAACTTTGATGCGAATTAGGTGTCAGGTTTCTTTATTGGCTGGTCATCTTCTTTGGTCTCCTTTTCTTCATCGATAGAGATCGAAAAAACGAACTACAAACATATTAACGCCAAACATTCGGTAGAATTTATGGAATATTGTAAATATATATATATATATATATATATATATATATATATATATATATATATATATATATGCATGCTTTTACATCATGTATAAATTCATCGTGAAATATATTTTGTCGACGATGACTGCCCTCACAGTGTTCTCTTGCATTGAAAGTGGCCCGCGACTGAAAAAAGTTGCACACCCCTTATCCAAATTGAGTTTATCTAAATATAACGATGGTTTTTCAAGCATGTTATTTTTTATATAAAATAAATATGAACTGACATTGACAGCAATTTAAATTTTTCACTCCAATTTCATTTATTTTGTCTACCGTACTTTAAATAATAATTGTTCAATATTTGGCATGCATCAGGCACCTACTTGATGCTGTGTTGTTTCTCAGTTTTCAGTAAAAGTTTGTCTGTTGAAGGAACATTACCGTTACATTTTAATTCTTGCAACGTAGTAAACACATCCATTTGCACAAAATACTAGTTAGTTTGAAAATATTTTCGTTAAAAATTATAAGACCAATGACATTGTTGAACAAATCAGCATTCGTCAGAAACATGCTGACGCCACTTAAAAGACAGCAAGCACATTCACAGACGACAGTGAATCGCAAAATGAGAAAATTTTCTACATACAGGGAGCCTGCGTCGTTGGGCAAGAACATCGTTTTATTTGGTGGGCTGGCTTGTTCGAGTGACACCTCAAACAGTAGTGGAGGACCGATTGAACCAACTGCTGGTTGGCACATATGAAGAAACCAACTGTGTTCGAGCTGATCACGTTCTGCTTGTCTGCATTGAGGATGATTCTGAAATGATTTTTAAACGATCCTCAATTTTTCAAATACTAAAGTTAAATTTTGGTTAGAAAGTTAATTTAGTAAGAAAAGAACGCTCAAGTTATCAGGCACACTCACCTTGTTCCAATGCCAACAACGCACGGATGCGTATGTAGCATGAACAACTTGTTTCAACAACGTCGGTAAAGAACAATTTTTACGCTGATTTCGTGGCAGCCTCATTATAGTTAGCGATATCAAGCAGTGCAAAATGCATCATTAATATTAAAAATTACAACTTGTTTCGACGACAAAATTAAATTCACTGAAAGAGATTTAAAAGGATAATTTTTAAAGCTGAACAAACGAAAAATTTCGATTATCTGACAACGCAACCTCGATCTTGCTCTCACATTGCCAGCCACATTAGCACAATCTTCCTCAACAGCCACAAGAAGCAGGCGGAGTTTGGTGTAGCAGAAGCTGGTGGTGGTAGTGGCGGTGGCGGTGATTTCGAGTGATTCAATTTTAAACATCATATTGTTGTTTTATTTACAAACGGCATTGACACAAAAACATCATTATTTTATGTTTAAACTGAATGATCATTTGTTGTTAGTCCCATTCAACCAACTTTTAATTGCATGTACGTATTATACAATAATTTTAATTTGTCTATTTATTTCACTAAGATATTATCTGTATCTAAAAAAAATCAATAAATTGTCCTTATTGCATTAATCGTTAATACATCGTAGGATACCAAAAAGTTTACTTCGGTAAGACATGAAGAAAGGAAATGCAAATGTTCAGCAGAAAAAACAATTTCAATTGCATGGGACACAGAAGTCTAACATTACCTACTCGACAACTTCGTGGATGGGTCTTCCGTAGAAAAACGCTGAGAACCTCTCAGTGTACACCTCCATGTCAACTCCCTTCAAATATTCGTTCTGCCATTCAGCTAAATTGTTCTTTTGCATAGAAAAAAAAACAAAAATATGTCAAATAATAGTTGTTTTAAATAAAAATTTATAAATTATTTGAATAATTGTTTGTTAAATTTTAAAAACTCAATTTAGTTTTTACAGATAAATATTTTAAAAATTGAGTAGAGTAGGCGGGACGGCATTTGAGGCACGGCAAGTGAGTGGGCTATTGTCTCTGAGTCACTTATCTTCACGTTGAATGTTTAAAATTAAAATAAATCAATAGGACTCTGTTTCTTCATTTTTCAACGGCTTCTACACCTTTAAAATTGACACCGGGAAAAAATATCGCCAAGAAAATTTCAAAGTAATTGTTGTTACCAACTTTTTTACTGTAGGAAAACATGAACAAGAGATTGGATAGGAAGGTGGAGAAGCCAGGAGCGAGACATCCAGCTGCCATGAAGGCCATCTTCATCTCAGTGAAGCAGATTATGTGGTCACTACTCGTCCAAAATGGAAGGTTCTTGCAGATTGTCTGGTCAAATTTTCCATATATGTATAATTTAATTATCATTAATATCTCTTAAAACTTTTTTATTTTCTAATACGAAAATTTTACTATTTTTTCTTTTTAATAGCGCCCTACCTTGTTTTCGGCTTTTAATAATTGAAGTATTATTCTAGAATCGGAGAAATAATTCTTCACTGCGATGGCTTTCATTATGTTCTCTGTTTTGGTGGAGGCAATCTCGACTTTTACAATCACCCATACCGTGTTCACCATCCACATCATCATCTTTATGTACGTCATTATTGTCTCTACCATCATTCACACCGTCAACCATCACCGTCATCATCGTCATCATCTTCGTCGTAATTGCGTCATCGTCAGAATATTATAGTTACTCGTATCTTCGGTATCGGCGCAAACAGCGGACTGGTTGGTGAGTATAAGGACAACATCCGCCTGAGCAAGCTGTGACGTCAGAATGACGTAACGTGGCAATAATATGACATTACATTTATGTGATGTGATGTTAATAAAATATTACACGAAACAATGTTACTATGTTACTTTAATTTGAGGGATTACATTAAAATGTCATGTCACATTAACATGGCATAACAAAAAACATGAAGCTACACGTTACATTAATGTAATGTTGCATATATAACATTAATATTAATAATATTAATATTATTATTATAATTAATTAATATTAATAATATAACATTAATAATATCACATTAAAACTAAATCATCATATATGGAATCCAAAGTTTGAACAATTATCTTCGTGAACTAAATTTTTGTGACATTATTATCCTCAACCAAATGATATTTAACTTGTAGCGTGTCATGCCATGTAACTCACCCTGACACTTTTCAAGTTCTTGATCGCCATCATGGAGCCCTTCACGAACACTATGTAGTTGTAGTAACGTTTGTACAGTGTTTCCAACTCCATCGACGGTTCCTCACTTGCAAACAGTATATATATATATATATATATATATATATATATATATATATTATGGTGAGATTGTTCGTAAGTAAAATGACTTATTGCAAACTTTTTTCAACATTTTTGACAAATTTTAACAATTTCAATAAAAAAATATATATATGTATATATATTAACGCGATAATTTTCAAAAACCACATTTTGTTACCTGACCATAATTTATATCGTCGAGAAAGATATTGACCAATGAAAATTATCATATAGCGTTAGTTCGTTGCAACTTTCACTAACTTAATCATATAAATTATAATAAATTACTAACTCATCAAGTATGACACATTTGAGGTTTTGGTTGAGTCGATCGTTGTGCGTGAAGTTTCGCATCAAGCTGCTCACTGTGCTGAACGATATGTGCCCTCCAACGATCAAGTGTCTGCAACAAATCATGTGTTGGTGACTGTAGTTAAAAATAATGTGTAACTCTTAAATAATTATGCTTTGAATGGTGTATGCAATTAATTTAAGACGCATAAACCACCACATGCATCTCGTGTGAGTAGTGTTCATTTGTGCTTGCGCGTGCGTGCAGATGAGTAAGTGGTCACTGGTCAGTCTGGCTGGGACACAGAAGTTGCATCTAAATAGTAAAGACACATCAGTCAAAATTGCCTGATGAACACAAAATTTTATTTTTCAGTAAATCGTCAAGGCAGCTCATTTGGAAAATTGGGTTTTTTGTGTGACCTGGTTTGTTAAAGTGTTCATCTGCCAGGCAAGAACCTAAATGTTAAGAAAAATGGCACTTGCATATTAATCAATGAGTGGGTCGTATAATGCAAAATAAGGTATGGATAGATGAAATGGAAGGTGTGATGTGGGGCGTAATAGCTGTGAAAGTTCGCAGAACATTTGGAAATTTGTTGACTCGTAGAATGGTGTTCATAAAAGTTCAGCTGCAGAAAATAAACTTTTGAGGTGGTACGTTCACCGATGGAGCTTGGAATTTGGAAAATCAGGGAAAAACTGAATGAATGCTTGCCGAAACAAAGTATGATGAGTATTATTTAGTTTATAAAAAATTTAAACTTTTATCAAATTTAAAAGTACATTCATAAAAAAGTACTTTTCAGTAAAAAAAGTACTTCACAGTTTATATAAAATTTATTACTATTTTAAGCTGAAGGATAGTTTGACATCGGATAATTGAATGTATGCCAATTAAAATATAAACGTTGAAAAAGATGGCATGATTGAAAAATATAAAGATAGAAAGATGGAAATATATAAAACTAAAAAGATGGAAAGGTGGAAAGGTGGAAAGACTGACCTGACGCCTCCTTCCCGCTTGTATTCGACGGCATACTTCGTTCTGTAATCGCTCATAATTTCGATTATTTCAGGAATGTAGCCGGCAAATAGGCTCTTATGGAGGGTGATGACAACAATAATTTGTTTTATTTTATTTGATAATAATGATTGTTTAGTAATGACATCGTTATTATTATCTTTACACCATCATCGTCATATCATCTGTCATATCACCATCATCACATCTTGCTATCACAATCACAGACTCACAATGGCTCCTACGATGAAGATGCAGATAAATACCCTCCCAAGCACTGTGTAACACAAAATATCTCCGTAGCCAACAGTGGACAGAGTGATGAAAATGAAATAGAGGCTGTTCCAAATTGATAAATACTGCGAGTTGGAGTAGCAGCGGAACGGATCGCCAGAGTTCTCCAACTGACAATTATTTCATTTTATGAATTTCTTTTTTAAATTTGGTAATAAAACGTCGTCTTTTAACCTTTTTTTTTATTTTTACACGTACGTACGTAGCACAAAATAACTTACCAAAAAAACAAACCCCGCAGAAACGATGCAGACGCTTAAGAAGATTGTGAGCAGCCTGAAGAGTTTGACGGGATTTGTAGTTCTGAAGATGCCCAATGATTGAAGCACGTCTGAAAAATCTATGAGACGAAACGCGCAGACAAACCTGATGCCTGGGTTCAGAGATAAGTTTGTTTAAATGACGAAATAGAGAGATGAATAATATTGATATCATTAGTTAACTAATTATTAGTTATTAGTTAGATAGCTGATCGGCACTATTGAAATGGCCCATTGCCGTTTCTGTTTTGGTTGTGATCTTTTCAACACAGTTATAAATGAACAACATTGTCCAATGACATTTTCCAGACGTAAAAATAATCAGTAAATGATTATTAATTTGAATGATGTCTCAATAAAATTGGCATAGAACCCAATAATTTTTTTTTGTTAAAATTCAATCCCCAAATGATTCTATTTTCAAAAATTTTCTATTGCTTCCCTCGACATTTCAAAAGCGGATTTAGCCAGCACAATTTTGTATAACAACAATGATTTAAGGTATTTTTGGTCAGCTGTTTATCTATAATAAATAAGAAAGTTTTTGTTTCAAATCTGCTACACACCAGCACGATCGAAATATTTTGATGCACGACGATATAGTTATTATTTAGTTTTGTAACCATACACACATATGCTTTCGTTTATAGCCAACTTTAATCTTAATATTTTTAAGTTTTTATAAGAACACAAAGACTTAACTACTAATTAATGTAAACCATTTAATGTGTTTGTTTGTTCATTTATTTTTTCGTTTTTAGTCAGATTTTTTTTAACTCATTCGTGGTGTGTGCCATGGACATCTTAAATTAAGGACTGACGGCGCTCGTGCTCTGTGTTTCAAACTTTGGTCCATCGCGTAACATGGGTTCCTTTTGCATGGACGTAGAGGTCAATCCACTTCACCTTATAAAGTAAAATTTTGTTCAACTACGGAAACCCTCAATAAAGGTGTTTTATACAAACAAACTTGTCCACATTGAAATGTTTAAAAAAAAAAACAAAATTTATTTCGTAAACAAATTTCCAACTTTTACTGGTGTTTTTAAGAAAATTTTCTAAACTTTCTATAATCTTTTGCAATATTGTTAATGTTAAGTAACATATTGTGCGCACATAAAACATATTGGGCGCACATGATCACACTTCTCCGACACCACCTGTCATAATAGTAATTATTATTTATTTAATTATTATTATCAGTTTAATAATCGGCAGTAAAATAGCTGTTCTTTAAATTTTTTATTTTTTCAAATGTCACAACTTTAGATTTATTTGAAAGTTTCTGCTGTCTTCGTGAACACCCAGCTCATTCTCCCGATCGCTTTTATCAAAAACTTCAGCTTTCATTAAGCGCTGTTAAGTCCTTAATTTAATTAAGGTGACAATGGTGTGTGTGCACGTGCGAGTGTGTGCAACACAATGAAGTGTGCGATCAATCCGTATGTACAGCGATTGTTCAAAAGAATTTATATCTCAGCCGTGACAATAGAGCCAAATCGCTTGGTAACATTAACAAGTCTATTGACGTCAGAGAATTTTTATAAAATATTTGCAATTCATGTAGGTAGGCAATACTGACTGCAGTGACCATTGACTGATATTACAATCAATTTTATTGCCAATATTACATTAACATAAAATTTTATTATCTACTCATCACGTTTAGAACTTAAAAAAAACAAGGCATTGATGCAGAAAAAATTCTCTTTTAGCTTAGTAGTGACCATGGTCTTAAACTGCCTCGTCCAATCACACGGTGGAAAGTCAGAGGAAATTTTCAGTAACTGTTACATCTGAAAGTATTTATTTTCTTGCAAATGTTGGCCAACTTTATACAATTTTAATAAAATTTACTTCTTGGTACTTCTCGAAATTTCAGCCCTAACACTTTTTTCCGTTTAGAAGTGAAAACATGAAGGACTCTTAATTTTTTCACAATTTTCAATAATCTGCAGTTTGGGCTTTGCTCAAACTTTTTTAATTGCCCTTATTGTCGTTAATTAAACTTTATATATTTATAAATTAAATTTTTTTATTAAATTTTATTTATTTTTAATTAGATTTTATTAATTATAGGTTTTTATAAATTCGAAAAAACCCTAACCGATCCAATGTTTCTTCAGGTGGATGGCAGCCAGGAGCGGAGGAATGGTGAACATGTCGACGACTGACGTCAGTTGCAGCCAATACCTCAACTTGTCGCTTGCTGCCACGTACTGAATTTCATTAATTTTTGTCTTTCTTTTAACAGGAGTTACTGAGACTGAAGAATCAATTGACGTCATGATGCGATGAAATGATTTGTTTTAAACATCATCGTCACAAACTTTGATCACAAAGTGCAGTAGAAAGTAGAAGTTGCATATCAGGTCGATGACATCTGCAGCCATAATCGTAACGAGATATTCTTTCTCGATAGCATTTTCTCTTGAATTATTAAGTTGCAAAATTATGTTATGAAAACAAAACATATTCTATAAACATGACGTGTCTAATGTGTTGGAAAAAATTACTTCCAAGCATACAAATCTTATAATAATTCACATATAAATATTTGTCGATACGCGTAATGGCTCGGCAAATTAGAACGCATTTTATTGCCGATAAGATGAACTGACTTGGTTTCAGTGCAAAACTGTTATTGCTTATTTACCACTTGCTGAAGTGTAGAACAAAAAAAGTTATTTTATACGTAAAATATGTGTAGTGCTGTACGTTGTGTTGGCAATTGATGAGACGTTGTTATATAAATTGTTAGCGATTAATTAGTATTAATTATTATTAGACAAGTTCATAGCAAGTTAGTGTTGGAGTTAATTGAAAACTGACTGGCAAGCATCATAAAAGAAGAGGACCAATGAAATTATGCTGAGTGCACAAGACAGCGTAACCTAAAAATAAATTTTTCAAAAATTTAAATATGAATTTTAGTTTAAAAATGCTTAAAAAACAGTTTAGTCGTATAGATACAAATTTAAAAAAACTGTTAATAAAAGAACAAAAAAATCAAAATATAGAAGTTAATAATATACCAATATTTTTCCGGAAGCATTTTGAAATGATGTGATTTTTACGCAAAAATATTTAATACGAATGAAAAGTATTGTGATCATCGACTTTCCTTCCAAAGCTCCAGCTACCACTTCCTCGTCTTCATCTGCATAATCGTCATGATCAAAATTCAAGTTGGACCCCTGACTGAAGAAGGCATTCATTTTCTCGGAAACCGTCATTCTCCTGTCATTGTACATGGAAGCTGATTTCTTATTTTTTCTTATGAAATTGATCTCTCTAAAAGCTCTGTAGAGCAATCTAAATGCCAAAATGAGTATCGGGCCACTGAAAAGTATGACGACGCACGGAATGATGGCGTAGGGCCAAGTAAGCACCCTAGTGCAATAATCGTTCGACGGCTGATCAGAAGTGATGAGGATGGAGTCCCATGTTGAACTTTCCGCCGTCCAGATGTTTGGGCGGTCGGTTTTTGAACTGTTCATATCCATCTTGGTCTGCCACTAGATGTTTCGCTGTTCATCAAATATTTGCGATAAAAACACACGATACAGTGTATTTTAAATGGCAAATATCAATTGCTTGCTCAACGTTGAAAAGTCTTAAATAATAACAATGAAACTATCAAACTGACATGCAAGTTACTGCGCATGCAAATAAATAAATACTTTTGTTAGTGCTTTAGCTTTCTTAGTAACAGGGCTTTTGTTGTCTCATATGCTGTTCATACATAGTTTAACTTAGTATGGCTCTCATTTATATTCTCAAAATTTATAACCTCCAAAATAAAATATTTTAGTTTAATTCATTTCCGTTTACGTGTGTTTTCAAGTTTCATTTGATACTTCAATTTTTCGCTTAAATAAATAATCAGCAAGCTGATTGCAGAAGTTAAGTACAAGGCTGCCAAATGTAACTGCACAACCATTTAGAGTTTGAAGAGAATTTCTAAGCACAACCGATTTAATGATATGAGCGCTTCTTCGTCATGGTCACGTTCAAACGCAGATAACCCTGGCAGCTGTTAGACGCGTAAATATTTCATTCATTGTTCAGCATATAAAAACATCAACGTGTGTAAAGGAGATAAGGGTTTAATAAAGTCGAAAATGTCTGGAAGACCAACAAGTAAATGGTTTGTAAAACTATGAGAAAAACACTTCTTTGATTTTTATTTAACCTGTTATCTTTGTAAATATGACATAAAATGTAGTTTTCTTATTTTTAATTTTGTCTTTTTTGTGTTTGTTTTCCATGTCGGTTTCCCACTTGCTGCCTTCAACTGGTTCCCAATAATTTACTTCAGCACACCACATAAGAGGCTATCAAACTGTCCTCTCCTCTTGCAAACATCAGCCAAAAGAAAACACGAACTCATGTTATTACTTTAAACTTTTTTCATAAACATGTTATCACTTTTCTAAATTTCTTTCATTTCTGCTAATATATATCGTGATATTTTTACATCCCAATTTGAAGATAAAATGTTGACATATGCTTGAACGTTTTAAATTTGTATAAAAAATTATCATAGAAGTTATTTTTAGAATTGTTTATTTCGATTTCAAACAGAAAATATGAAATAGTTAAAAATAATTGAAACAAAATATTTCACGACAATATTTAAAAAAGGTTAACATTAAAATAAAACTTGCATTAGCCATTAACAACATTTAAAATAACATCAATGATAATTCTATTATAAAGTGTTGATACACATAAATATTTTTAAAAAATTTATTAAAATTAGTAAAACAAAACAACGTTAATGTTAAAATGTTAAAACACCAATAGAAAACATCACTTCAGCAACCATCGTTACTATAGCATTGGTCATTTGGTTAGTCAAATTAAAAAAAAAGTATTTTTTATTTGTTGGTTTTATGTTTTTAATCATATTTGATAAAAAAAAATCTTGAAAGATATCTCTCAAAACGATAAAAATGTTGTTTCAAACATTTTATTAAGCTAAAAAACGTCAAACGAATGATGTTTCTTCCAACTGGCATTGATGGATAGAATAAAAGGAACGTAACATCAGGCTGTAGTCGTTCCTTACACCAGCAGCGTGTACGGGCATAAGCAGTATATCTGCATGGAGGTTGGGGGGAAATTGTGACAGTATTGAAATCAAATTTGTTTAAGTTACGGGATGATATGAAATGATAGAAGCATGACGAAATGATGATGAAAATTTACTTTCCTCGTTAACAACTTGCCGCTCACCAACTTTTAAACGCATCCTTAATGTTTAATAATTTACGACAACAAACAAAACCTTTCAAAAGGCTATGAAACGCCTGGTAAGAAATAAGTTATGTTATCAATAAATTTGGACGTGTGGCACGTTAACTGAGAAATAGAAGTTAAGACTGTTAGTCTGACTACTTGTAGTTAATGCATTCTATCTACAATCATTCTTACCCTATCATCATTTTCAACAAAATAAACAGGTACCTCCGATCAATTCATGTTTGACAATTATTTCAACAAAATGTCAAGCGAGTTCATAAGTTTTGCTATCTACCACCTGCTCATTCATCTAAAATTTTTCCTTCTAAAATATTAAAAAGTTCTTCTTACCGTGCGTTTTATATTACAACTTTAACCTTAATATGTTGATAAATAAATACATTTGTCATCATGTTAATGCTCTTGTTAGTGTCATTGAAAGATAACAACCTTGCTGGTACCGGCAGATTTTTGCACAACTATCAAATTAAACTGTCCATCAATTTAACTATTGATGAATAAAGTCGTTTTATAAATTTTAAATAATGAGCACTAACCAGGTCAGAATTTCTGACCGCCATATCAGGCGGTGGGTTGGCGATGATGAATCGGTTCTTCAGATCGATGGTGTCGCTGTCAATAAATCTGTAAATGCCGATGCATAAGATGCCGTGGTTGAAGAGGGAGTTTGTGAAAAGGTGCTCAAATGTGTCTTTCTGGAATGTCGTAAAAATATTTATACAGTGATAGGTTAATGTTGACGATGTTAACGATAATAAACGTAGAATGTTGATGGTAATTCAAACGGTTTATCTAGAAAGACACGTGGATTTAAGACAACATTAAAGATCGAGGTTTGGCTGAGACTCTTAAAAGCAACTACATAATAAAAAAATGAAAAAATATAAAATTCTTTCTCTTACATAGTACTCTTTTAAAATTCCCGAATCAACAGGCAGTAATTTTATTCGGGATCGATTTCTAATGGTTTTCAGTTTTTCGGCAGACATCTGGCAACTTTTTTCAGCGAATCCTTCAGTCACCAGATGGTCATGCTCCTCGGAATCTGTGCCGGACACGAACAATCGTACCAGGTCGTAGGTCTCAGGGTTGAAGATCATCTTATTTTGTGTGTCGTTCGATGATTTAAACTTTCGTCAGCCATTTATTTTTATTGAAAAGCAAAAAAGAACTTATGTTGTGGGCACAACGATTTGGATATTAAAATTATATGACAATGGAACTCAATAATAAAACAAAATTTATTATACGGAATATGTTTAATAAAACAAATTTAACATTTGTAGAAAGGGCATCCAAGACTCTGGCAGCAAAAGCTCTCCCACATGCAAATGGTTGAGTGAGGTGGAATGGAGTGTCTGGGTCGTCATCATCATCCTGGTCTATGAACTGCACGTTCTCGTCGTTCACTGTTTTGTATATTTTGTAAATTTTTAGGAAACAAATTCAGATTTTGACCAATTAACCAATAAACGTATTTGACAGAAATTTTATTATATAATTGAAAATGAAGCATAAGAATAACTACGGAAATATTAAAAAATTAATTTTTGTTAGTTACTCAGTTCAGTTAGTAGTGGAATGGAGTTGGAGCCAGAAACAACTGCACTGGCATTGGCATTGTTGTTGACATCTGTGTCAAACTCTGGTGGTTTCAAATTGAAGGTATTTTAATAGGGTTGCAAGATGTTTGAGATTTGTCATTTGTAAAAATCGTTATTATAAAATATTCAAACTTGAAATAAAAATAAAGAAATAAAGAAGTGAATTGAATCGTCTTACTGAAACAAGATTCCTTTCTTGCATACAATAGCTTGTGAAGAATGTCAAATGCATCGCTGTTACATTTGGATAAGGCATTCTTGTACGTCATGTTTTTTATATTCAACGTTATCAGCAGTGCTTTGCTATCATCTTGAGATATTGTCGAATTTTTATTTTCAGAAGACGATGCAGCGATTGGCAAGTCCGATGAATTGCTGGCTTGGACGGAATGCACCACGCACATGTGGCACTTCTCAATGAAGATGCTTCTTAAGACGCCTCGGTTGAGAGGAGACCCCTGCCATCGTCATCGTTCAGTTGACAGTGATGACATTTTTTAGTGACAATTTCGTTTGAAAAAATTAATTTCAATAGCAATAATGATAGTGTACCATTTGAAAAATACATGCAGTTTTGGTATGTTTAATGTATGCATATTACTTTATGAAAATTAAAGTGAAATAGTTTCAAAAACTGAAAAATTTATCTAAAAGTTGGTTGGGAAAGATGAGCATTTTGGAAATGTTACATGCATGTTGGAGGGCAGGCTATGCAGCAGAGTATAGAAATAACATGAAACAGACTGCAAAAATTCAACGAAAATTTGCTAATGAAAATGTGAAACAATTGTAAAAATGATTGGTCTACACTAACAATTTTAACGTAAATTTTAGGGAAGTTTTTTATAGAGTTCCATTCTTGTTCGACGAACTTCTTGGATTCGGCTACTATGACCAGTGTGTGCAACTGCGAACTCATAAGAGAGCTGGATCTCAATGGTAGAATAAAATTTCGGAGAGAACCCTGGCGTGAGTTTCATTTTTATTTTTACAAATTATTTGGAAGCATATAAAAATGTTATTTTTGGCTGATTATGGTGAGATTTCTAGAGTTGAAACACAAATTTCAAATAAAAAGAACCTGCGATCGATAAGTTAAGCACAATATTATATGATTTCTAAGTTTCCTTGTCACTTCTTGATTCTGTGTAGGACTCTAACAAATTTTTTGAAAGTTTATAATTCAATGATTTGATTGTGAAAGTTATATTTATGAATAATAATTATTTTATTTTAATAAAAAAAATTACTGTTTAAAATACATTTCACATTTGTTCTCCTCGAACTTTAATATTTTTTTGTTAATTTTTAGTTTCGAAAGTTTTGGAGCAGCCCAACATCTCCTTAAATCTGCCACTGGGTTTGAGGCAGAATTGCTCATGTAAATAAATAAATAAAAAAAGAAGATAACACGAGTTGCACTAAAAGTAATTAAAATTTTTATTAAACTTTTATAATAAGCAGTCAAATCTATCAATCAATCAATCTTTGTGATCATGGCCAACTAACCAGCAAGCAATCGTCCATCTTTTTGGACGGACACCAGAAAAATAAACCGGTAACATCGAACAATCCGACATCTTCACTTTCACATTCTCCTAAATTTGCTGATCCCTGAGACTGCAGTGCTGTCTCTTGCAACTGAGATCTCGATCCAGCTGGAGTTATTTCTGAAGACGTTGTTTGTGCTGTCCTTGAATTATTGCCATTACGTTCATTAGGCATAGCAAACGGTGGAGAATATGCCGGTGATGATTTCGAAATGATATCGGCTGGAGACTCATTGGCGGCTGTGTTGAGATTGCTTGAAGCTGACGCATCTAATGGATTGTTGCGATTGGTCGTCCGGTCATTTACTTCCTCGGCTATTGAGGCCATTATTTGGTCTTCTCTGTTTCCATGTGATTAAATTAATAATTTATTATTCTAATAAAAGAAATGTATGTGTGATGAGGCCGGGACTCACAAACTGAAACTAATATTTCTTTTTCACCTAGCGCGTTTTACAATTTTTCAACCTTCCATTGTAATCCATCGCGCATTCCAACCATCATTTATCCACAATCGATGAATTGAAATCAACAACATTTTACAACTAAAAACAAGAAAACGAGTTTAAATTTTGATGAAAAAAAAACTCAATGGAATGCTACTAAGAATACATGTTTTAGTGTAATATATTTAGAAAAGATTCATCATTGGAATAAACTGGTGCACTGCACATGCAAGCCAACCTTCCAACATGTTGTTCCTCAGCTTTCAATAGAAGTTTATCTGGAGGTTAAACATAACAATTTACGCTAGTAGGTAGTTTAAAATTGTCCAAGAATTCAAACAAATTTTTAATTAATAAAAATAATTTACAGAAACCCTTTTAGACACAATTCACTCACGTCAGCTATGAAAACAGGCAACCAATCGTTTAAAAATCTCAGTATATTGCTTGCTTGCCTGCGTAACAATACAAATTTGCTTGCATGTATGCGCGTATGTGTGCGAAATGTCTCTGTGTGTGTGTGAGTGTGTGTGTGTGTAAGTGTGTGAGTGTCATTGTTTGTTGCGTGTGTAATGTTGTGCTCGTTTCGGTGGGTCTATGCGTGCGTGTGTGTGTGTGTGTGTGCGTGCGTGCGTGCGTGTGTGTGCGTGAGTGCAGCGGCGGGCCTAGGCATTTTTAGCAATCTTGAACTTACGTCCCTTTTTTTTATTTTCTTGTTTAAATATGTTCCAATGTGTTGACCGGGGTCCAACCTTTATGGCTGACGACCTTTCTTTTTGATTTTTACTGACTTTAATACAAAAACTGCTTACAACGGCTCCCCTGGCCCTCTAGATCCACCACTGCCTGAGTGTGTCTGGTGTGCATGTACACCCAGAGTCATTTAAGAAAAAAAACTTGACAAAATTTTAAACGTTTGGATGGAGAGTGGGCTGGTGTTGGAAGTTCAGAAGGAATGGTTTGAGATGCAATCGCAAGCAACAATGCAGCAGGACGTAACTTTTGTAACTGTTGCTTTTATTCTGAACTGTTCGGTTGAGAACAAACGGCCACATTAATATGCTGCCGGAGGGCTCAAACTCCCTGCAGTGCAAAGTCTTGGTAGGATTAGGGCAAAGTTAACCGAAATTTCTACATAATTGTGTAAAAATTTGTACACTTGTGCTAAAAACTTTTTCAGTCGCTCTTCACAACAAAAAACTCAGTATTATTCAGTACAAGACACAAGTACATTGGCGTAAGCGGAAAAATATGTTAACAATCGCTAATTCTTTTTAGCAAATTTAAGCCCTTCACTGCAAATTTCTAGTTTTGTCACGGTATGCTATTGATTACAAGTACGAATCAATTTAAGAGTTTATTTGGATTCGTTGCTTTAGCGACAAAAATGTTGGCACATGCTGCAATCAATTAAGAATCGTTTTGCTGGCCTGGCTACAGGTGCATTAAATGCGATCATGTAGCATCGATGTTATGTGAATTTCATCTACAGCCAATAGAAAAACACCGAAGAACAAACTGTGGCAAACATGAGATTCTAAAAACAAATCAAAAAACAAATGAAATAAAAAATGTAAACGAACAGGAAACTTTAGCTGAAGAGCATGGACATTGCTTGATCATGTGGGCAGGCACAGCGCAGTGGCATCTCAAGCAGTAGTGCAGCACGGATTTCACCTGCTTCTCACTGGTGCATATGAAGAAGCCCACACTCTGCGGGCTGATGGCGTTCATTTTGCTCGGGTTCAGGATGATTCTGCTCGAAGTCAATACAAGTCATTTAAAAGCATCTAATTGAAAAAATAAATATTTTATTTACACCCGAAAAAATACAAGTCATTTATTGACGACTAAACGAAAAATTTTGAAAAATTTGAATAATTTTATTAACAACAAATAAAAATGTAAACTTATAACTAATAACATTTAGTATTAGTAAAATATCTGTTTTTTGTAATACAACCTTGGTTTTGAACTTTCTCTATTTTGATTATTGCATCCATCTACAACAGCAACCAGTAGCAGACGTAATCTCGTGTAACAGAAGCTATCATGTGTCAATTGAAATGCAAACAATTAAAAGGTCTATTTTGTTTTTATAGTGGCACCATGACCATAGCTTGTATTTTCTTTCAAATACTTACATAATTTCAATTTATTTCCTAATACTGTTTCGTGTTCTACATTATTTTTTCTGGCTTAAAAAGAAAACCTAAAAAAACTAAAATCTATAAATTGATAGCCAAAACCGATCAAAATATTGTGGGAGTTACTTGATAACTTCATAGATGGGTCTATCGTGGAAGAATGTGGAGAACTTCTCCTTGTACACCTCCATGTCGACTCCCTTCAAGTATTCGTTTTGCCAACTCTCCAGATCATGATTCTGCCAACAACGATGTTTTATATTGAGCAGGTAGCAGTTACTTCACAGTTACAATGCTGGTTGGCTCGCGTGTATATTTAGAGAACAAAGCTTATTAAGAAAAAAGCATTATTCGTTCTTCAAGTTTCAGTTGAAAGAAGGATAATTATCGTATAAGATTTAATTGAAGTAATAAACTCATAAATTATAAAATAAAAATTGAATAAAATCAGCAAGAAGAAACTTCAGGTGATGACCTTCTTATCGTAAGAGAACATGAGGAGAAGGTTGGATAGAAATGTGGAGAAGCCAGGAGCGAGACATCCAGCTGCCATGAAGGCCATCTTCATCTCAGTGAAGCAGATTATGTGGTCTCTACTCGTCCAAAATGGCAGGTTCTTGCATATCGTCTGGTAACATTTTACGTAAATCCATCAATCTCTCATCAATTTATACAGCGTCATTTTGGTTGTACTTGACAATCAAATAGAAATCTTTTGCCATCATTTGTCATACAGCATTTCAATAGAATCACAGATCATTTGTTCCTATCTTTCAGTTATCAACTAATTTGCTAATTAAAATCATGTTTGTTACACATTTAGAAATCTTTATAGCTTGACTGAATATTTTCATCTGACTTGTTACATTACTTAATTTATTATTGAATTTACCAATACTTTTAAACTTGAAACTCACAAGTAATATTAAACTTTTAAATCTATTTTAATTCATCCAATTTTAGTAAACAAATTTTAAAAATCTTCAAAATTTCTGAATTATTACAAAAAATAAATTAAATTAACTTACTTTCTTCCAAAACAAAAATTTATCAGAACAGGATAAAAATTAAGCAATACCTTATTTTCACTCTTCAACAGCTGCAGTATCACTTTAGCGTGGCCACAGTAATTCTTTATCGCTATTGCTTTCATTATGTTTTCTGTTCAATAAATTGAATAAATTTCAAACATTTAAAAAAAAAATTATTATCATTTTTAATAATTTTTTATTTGTTAATTTACATGCATCAAAACACATCGCGTGGATTTCTTTCGCATTCAAACTCGGTCAGTGCATAGTGCTGACAAGCACCTTAACCATTACACTATCCTGCCGTCAATCTCGCTCCCATTTTATTATTTCAATATTATCTGTTAAGAACATCTTCAAGCATATCAGTTCATCATACTTGTGTCTTCAATATCAGGGCATTCACTTGACTGGTTGGTCAGAATCAAAACTGCCTCCGAACTTGCCAGCTAAAACGTTACATTTTACGTGGTAATAAATCATAAATGTTAATTTAATTTTTTTAAATAAAAATTTGTTATGCTAAAATTAGTCGTAAAAGCGAAAGTAGCAGTAATGAAAGTCAATTTTGTAATAAAAATTATTAACACTGCCATCAAATCTAAAAATATTCTTTTATTTTATATCTCATCGATCATTTCAGTTTTTTATTCTACTCACCCTGGCATTTTTCAAATCACGAATGACCATCATGGAACCCTTGATGTAAGCGATCTTGTTATAGTAACGTTTGTACAGGCTATCCAATTCTAACGATGGCTTTTCTCTGTACGTGCGTGCACGTGTGTGTGTGTGTGTGCGCGTCTTTGTGTGTGTATGTGTGTGCGCGTTTCTCTCTGTGTGTGTGTGTGTGGTGTATTTGCGTGTGTTGTTCATTTTAATGATAAATTACAAACTCATCAAGTATGACACATTTGAGGTTCTGATTGAGTCGATCGTTGTGCGTGAAGTTTCGCATCAAGCTGCTCACTGTGCTGAACGATATGTGCCCTCCAACGATCAAGTGTCTACAAAAAATTAATCAGAAACACAATATT